>NC_063213.1:72632493-72940235 GCF_020740725.1 Corvus hawaiiensis | reverse complement strand
TCCTATTCCTGAGCTTCTTCCGAAATGATGGCTCTTGAAAGGTCCAGCTACAGCACTAGCTAACTAAAATATACACTGCCATCTAGTCCATGCATTTAAGAGATTTCACATGCAACTGTTTCCTGCATTAGTCTTGTGAGCTTTGTTTATTCAACTTTAGCTAAATATGGTGCCTGTGGCTATAAACCACATCTTAAACTATATTTATATGCACAGAATTCTTAGTGGTCATTTAAGGACTATTGCATGACAACATTAATAGGTTTTGCATCTGTCTTTAAATTGGAACAGTAAATCAGCAAAGCCCATGCTCAGCACCACACTCCTGTTAACAAGGTGCCATGGCAGGAAGGTACTAGTGTGAGAAAATGTGATGAAGAATCCAATTTATAGCACTGATAACAACAACAACAGCAACTCTTATTTTTTATTCTGCAGAAAGCAAAAAGGTAGCATTTTAGTCCTCCTCATTTCAGGGATCAACAAAAATGATAGAATTATCTGTTAAAACCTTCCTCAGACATTTTCTGCAGGCATGACCAAACATTTACTATGCCACTGCTAATGGAGGTTCAGCACACCTTCATAATATAAAAGTCAATTCAAAATGACTTTTCATTTCAACTATTTGCCAAAGCTGTTGCTGACAGTAAATTGGTTGTTTCTATTAAATATCTCCCTCTGCAGCAGCTTCCCTACTGGCAAACAACTATTTTCATTACCTGGAAGGAGCTGGATCATCCTGTCCCAAACGGGACATAATATTTATCAGGGTGTTTATCCCTAGAAACATAAACAATGCACTATTAAGTAAACAGCCACTAATTCACTTTGAATAAATGTAGAAAACAATTACTCAAAATGTTACTTTATAATTGCCATACACAAGATTATCCTGTTATTTACAGGGTTTATTACACCAAGTATAATCCTCACCGATGCTCTCTGCCTAACCGATCGCAGTCCCATTACAACAGTATTGAATTTTTGCATTCAGGGAGCCAGATAAATACCACCTTTGCAGGAAAAGGACATTCCAAACATTACATAAGCAATAAACAATTTACTTCATTAACACTGAATATACTTTAAAGGGGTGAGGAGTATTTTGCAGCACAGACCACATGTTCACATTAGTAAGAAGACATTTTTACAAAATATATTCCAGTTTGTTCACCATGTTGAGCAGCAAATTAAGAAAACAGTACTTGCCAAGAATCTAAGAAAATACATCCTCCCATTTATTACCCTTGCTTGTTCTCAGCTCTTTACTTATTGACTACTTTGCAAAATCCAGTCTTTTAGAAAGATCTCATTGGTGTCTGCATATAATTACTGAAATTCTCTACTGAAGGCATCTCTCAAAAAACAATGGCCAAGGAGATGATAATGGAACAGAGGGTGTTCTTACTGACTAAGTGTCAGGTAAGTGAAAAACATTAGTGATGTAAGTAGCATACCTTTCTTTCTCATGTGTATATGGTGGACTTTTCTATCTCCATACTTGGGCTGTCGAATCCCACAGTTGGATAAGGAATTTCTGGCATGATCCGGATTCATCCCAAAATTTAGATGATGGCTTGGGTGAGTCATGGCAAGCTATAGTGTAACACATACAGGGAAAAAAAAAGTGTTAGACATTTTTGCAAATGAAAGAAAAACATTATCTTAGACTGGTAGCTACTGTAGCTATTTTTCAGTTTGAAGAAAGGTTACAAAGTGATGTAGTCAATCAGAAACTTAGTTCCAGCAATTTAAATGTAGGGTGAACTATTTCAGATGTCAGAAAGAAGGAACATTTATGCCCAATCATCAGTTTAACTAATTAACTTTCAACATTTTTTTTCTTTAAAGAAAAATTAGTTTAGAAGAGAAAAAGCATGAACAGGCAATTTGCCCTAAGACTCGCTTACCAGCTTTGCTGACCTGATTTCAATACATTTATTTATTTAAAAATATACTCACTCTAACACCGAACTATAAATATTCATATTAAAAATATAAGCAACTAGAAGAGCTTCTCAACCATCCATATTTACATTATTTAAATCTCTATAGAACTTTCCTAGCTCAAAAAATGAAACAACAAGTATATTATTCTTGGGAGAGTTAATCACAGAAGAACTCTTTCCCTCATGACTACAGAGGGCCTACTCTTCTGATGGAAATTAAGAGGAATGGCAGGTCTGGTCCTCTGTTTTACCTCTGTATCACCTAGCATTAACAAAAGCTTACTCTGCTGCTTACACCACCACTGCAGAAATGGCAGCAGCAAATAGTACTACAGCTTGTTTTCAGAACTCCATGCTGCAAACTCACACATTTTCTCCTTCTTTACACATACACAGCTCAAAATATTGTGCTTGTATAAAAGTATGTGCATATAAAACTTGTATATAAAAAAGAGACACACTGGAAAATGCAAGCTGCAGGAAGTTACTTCTGACACACCTGCAGGACTGGTGCTGCAGGCTGAGAGCAGACATTCAGTAATTCATTGAAACATTGTCTGTTGCTTTCTAAACATGAAACTTAAGAGAGTAAAATTATATTTAATCAACAGTAAGAACTTTCTCCAAGTCCTTTTTAATTCCTTGTTAGTATTACTAAGTTTGTTGTAATCGTACATTCTCAAATTCTGCTCCATCTGAACTAGATGACACATTACACTTTTTCAGAACAGATAACTTAGGGTAATCTTTTTTTAACCTGCTTGTACTTTAAAAAGAAAACACCATGATAAAATAGCTAACAATCAATGCAGAATTATATATCTAACATTGTCTATGCTCAAGCAGATGACTAATACTATACATATTTTTAAAAAGTTCTTCCTCTTCTGGAAAATGTTTGTAGCTTTTAAATAAATGAGTGTAGGGATAAAGTATTAAGCACACTTGTTATAACGATACGTGACTAATGCTTACACACTTGATTTTTACGCTTTCATCTCTTTTTTATTAGAATTTACTTGTTGGTTTGTTTGGCCTCAACATTTTGAAAGTTTCCATCACTGCATTTCAATCTTTGACATTAAAACAAAGACAGCCTGCCAACAACCAAATCCTAGAAGATGCTCAATGTTTAATGTAACTTGCAGTAGGAAAAGGCCTGGAAAACAAATTCTAGAAACCAGAAAAGCTGTGAGAAAAGACATTTCCTTAAAATAATTTGGGAGTAAAATCTCTAGAGAAATACAAAAACTGTCATGTTTTGAACTTAGTCCAGTCACTGCAGAGAGATGACACCTATTTCAGAAGGAAGTTCTTAACAGAAGTCCTCATTTTCCTTCAGTAAATTCAGAAAAAGTCTAAGAGGAAAGGGGCCATCATGCCAAGCATCAGACTCTGAGTAATCAGTTCCAAATATAGACTAACATAAAAGGCTGGTTATGTGACGTGAATGCATTTAAAACAAGTAAGAAATTTTATTATGTACTTGCAGAAATCAAGAGCTGAACAGAAGTTTGCAAATTTCTATTCACTACCAAGAAATGCAAAAAAAAGGGCAGTGATTTAATTATTCTCTTTTAGAACAACTGGCTGTAAAAACAAGAAGCAGGGCATACACACTCATCTGCAGAACAACACTGTATTCTCTGTAAATATGTGAAAAAAGGAACTTACACAGAAATGAGTACTTGACAGTCTTTTCAGTAAGTGCATTTCTCTCTTTCTACATATTATGAGCAAATCCAGATCTACCCTGGGAGCAAAGGTAGGTGTAAGATCTAGGTGCACAACAGACACCTCTATTGAGAAGTGTCTTGGGAAAACTGAAACTTTTGAAAGATCTTCAGTACAAATAATCAGGTCTGCCCAAGCTGTGGCAGCGCTGTGCATTTCAGCATTACGGATGAACTCAGTAGTATCACGAAGAGAAACCAGCAAGCAGTTGGAGTTTTCATATCTTACCTGCAGCAAGCACCTATCTCGAAAAGTGTAGCCTATCAACTTGTCCAAGTGCATCAGACACTGATGGTAGCGGACATGGTGGGTGAGGACAGGAAGCATCATTGCGTGCTGAAAAAACAAACGCAATAAGCAAAACCATTCAACTTCAGTGTACAGATTGAAACGCTGTAGTCTGGTACATTTCATGTGCTAAAAAATACCAGAAAGGTTGCCATTTGATTGTCTAGGAAATAGACAATGCTTTTCTGTTGGGGAAAATGTCAGTAACATTGAAAAAACCAACAACTCTATTTTTTAACAATGGCAGTCCCCGTCTCTCAGTGTTTGAAAGAACGAATTCTACACTAATATTGACTTCGGATGCATCTGGTTTGAAATAAGCAAGTAGTACAGTTTGTCAGTAGAGTAGTATAGCAAGTATGATATCATCATCACAAATCTTGCATAAGAATGAAAAGAGATACAGGCAAAATGCAGGATTTAAAGAATATTATGCATGTGACCATTTGTGAACTAATTTTTTTCTAATCATTCCTATTACTGACATGACATGAACATATTCAAAATAAAGGTGTGTTTTAAGGGCATTAAAATCTGAGGGCTGTCACAATTAATTCAGAAAGAGGATTGTGTATGATGAGAGGAAGTGAGTGTAAAGCATGGAGAGAAGCAAGAAAAACAAGCACACAAAGTAGATGACGTATAATTTACAGATAAATGATGTTGTGGATTTCTGCAGGTCACTAATGACAGAACAGCAGAAAATACGAACTGGTGAATGCTACAAGATCAAAAAATTAAGACTAACCAATGGCAAAACCTTCTGTTTAAGTAAAAGAGTGTGAAATTCCTGAGAACTGAACACAGAGCTGGAAGGTAATCACAGGATTATTTAACTTGGAAAAGACCCTTAAGATGATTGAGTCCAGTCACTAAACTAACACTTGTAAACCCCACCAACTAAACCATGTCCCAAAGATCTTTATGAATACCTTCAGGGATGGTAACTTCACCACTTTTCTGGGCAACCTGTTCCCATGCTTGATCACCTTATCTGCAAAGAAAGTACTCCTAACACCCAATTTTAAGCTCCCTTGGTACAACTTGAGGCCATTTCCTTTTATCCTGTCACTTGTTGCCCAGGAGGATACACCATCTCCCACCTGGCTACAGCCTCCTTTCAGGCAGTTGTAGACAGTGATATGGTCTCCCTTGAGCCTCCTTTTCTCCAGGCTAAACACCCCCATCTCCCTCAGCCACTCCTCATCACACTTGTGCTCCAGACCCTTCACCAGCTCTGTTGCCCTTCTCTGGACACGCTTCAGCACCTCAATGTCTGCCCTGTAGTGAGGGCCCAGAACTGGACACAGGATTCAAGGCATGGCCTTAATAGTGCAGAGTACACGAGGATAATCAGTGCCCAGGTCCTGCTGGCCACACTATTGCTGGTACAGGCCAGGATGCCACTGGCCTTCTTGGCCACTTGGGCACACTTTGGCCCATGTTCAGTTGTTGACCAGGCACCCCTCCCTGGTCCTTTTCTCTCAGATGGAAATAACCAGAAACAGCAAGAAAAAGACTCTCTGGATCTCCAAATATAAAAGATCTATCTCCAAATATAGAGAAATATAAAACCACTCCAAACAGAATTAGGAAGTGTAGGTGAAGTTTTATTTTGTTATGATGTCAGCCATTTAGAGTTTTCTTGGGGTAATTTGTAAGAACATTCCTTTCATCTCCATATAAACTGTACAGGTGTGCTTCCTACGTGCTCCTTCATAGAAGGAATTAACTGAAAAACACCAAAACAGTGAAACCCAAAACTGTTTCACAGGACAACTCTGCTTCCCTACCTCTATGCTCCACTAGACAGAAAGTCTCTTCAAGCAATGTTTAGCATTCTTTACACCAACACGTGTCCCTGCATTCGAGGACTGAAATATCAAGTTTTAGACTTTTATCAGCTGTGGTGTAGTGAACAAAGAATTGACAGACCTCTGGGAGCACAGAGAAGGACTTTAATTTGACTCTTGCAGTCATATTGACAAAATGCTGCTTACCTGGCACTAACTACTTGATTGATTGATTCAATCAACGTCCGTCATCTTGGACTATTGCTATTCAATGTTTCTGATGTTTTATGTATTTATCTCTTTAGAAGAGATGTTCTTAAAATATGTATGAGTTTAAATATTCTGCATGTCCTTTTCTTGCTGCAGCTAACATGGCAAGGCAGAAACTCTCTCAAGTGCCCTCAGATACCGCCATCATCCTCCAGAACAACAAATGCTCCTGACTTGAAGCTACTAAGGGGAAGCAGGTGAGCTGAAATATTTTGGAATGCATGAGGTCTCTCCTCACCATGAACACTTTACACTGCTGTTGGGGGCACACCAGCAACAGTGGTGTGGGTGGAGTGGGGCAACAGAGGTGGTGTCTTCTCAGCACGGCCAGATTTTGTCACGCTGTGTATTAAGTGCTGCCCAGCTCAGTGGCTAAGTACTGCACTTGATATACTGGGTAACTTCAAGTGAGCCTGTCAGAACTCAGCCATTTTACATTTTTTTTTAACATTTCACTTACCATTTTTCCTCCCCTTTCAAGCAGTTCATTTCTGAGACAGCAAAGACCAGTGTCATTAATGCTACATGGAACTCAGAGCAAGTATAAGCTATCACAAGTGACTTAAAAGAGTTTCAATCTTCTAAACTGCAATGCTTTTAAAAGCAGTAATTTTAAATCACTGCACTTCAGCTCTGCCCCCAGAGCTGATTTATGCATATTTAGTTTTAGCCTTCTTTAATCTGGGAAAAAACATGTAGCAACAGCAGCAATCTTTCATTTTACAGACATAGTTACTTACTCCTGGCCTCACAAAGAAATCAAATCAATGGACCTTCATACCAGAACTGGCTGATTTAGATGTTACAGCTGCAGATGGGCACAAAAATTATGAAATAGTTTTACTTCTATCATTCTTTGGTGTTTTGCTGTCCTTCAACAACAGAACGAAACAGGAATATCCAAGACATTGGGAGATGAATCACAAAAGATATTACGAATAACACAGAATGGCTTCAAAGTGCCTAAATTGGAAATTTACACTGTTTACTTAAGCTGTAAAAATAGACACAGTTCACAACAAAAAAAACTAGGAAAGGGATGCAATTTTCCTCAGCTATGTGAGAAGATACTGTGCCACTATGTAATTTTCCTCAGCTATGTGAGAAGATACTGTGCCACTATTCTCCTTCCACTTCAGACGCAACAGTAGAATCACAAGAAATGTTTCAGACAGAAGAAAAGCAATCCTAGTTATTAGCCTTTCTCTCACTCTAGAATTTCCCCTTTGGCCTCACCAGACTTTCAAGATTACAGCAGAATTTCTACCTATACCTTTGCCTAGACGCCCCTAATTTGTACTTCACACTGGTAATAATACTAAGTTGCATGCATTTAACACTTAAAAAACATCTCCAAAACAACAGCTAAAAAATAATGCAAGTATATCTCCAGTATAATTATATGGCTGTTAAAACTACTTGAATTTTACTAATACAGTATTATATAAAAATTGCACTTATTTTTATCATATCACAAAGCTGGTGGCTGTCAACTGCTTCAGAATAGGATCATCTGACAGAGATGTTCCTTGGAGATGTCATGCATATGAAACAGAGTATCTGAAAGATATCTTTCTACTGAGGCACACCTGTTCTAAACCAAAAGTTAGTTGTGGTGGGCTTTTAGTTTTTTTACTTTCTTTCAAGTAAAAAGATATTTCTTCATGCTTCACTGTAAAACTTGGGGTTTTTTTAAAAAGCTATCTAAATAGAAAAATATATTAAAATTAAAATATCTAAAACCAAGCCAGTTGATGGATTAAGATTCACACTAGACTCAACGTTTGGCAAACTTCCAGCCTCAAGCTGGCCATTCCTAATCCTTCTCCCTTGTGCTAATCAACCCTTGGCAGAAAAATTTAAATTATCTTTTTTGTGTGTATAGAGGAGGTGGACAGAACACTAGAATAGCTCCCTAAATCAATGGATATTACTGAGGCATTTATTTGCATTTGGCTCTTCAGCCTGGAACTGCAACAAACCCTTGCAAAGGTCAGCAGCAGCTATCAAGAAAGAAAATACATCTCTCTGGTTTAGTCACCTGGCAGACGTCAGAGCGTATCCCCGTTTTCCAGAACCCCTGGCTGCTCAACTCCACTGTCACTTCACGCCTCATTGTGTTCTTCTGACGAATTTTCTGCAGTGCTTCCTAAGCAGGGAGAGAACAGAGCTCCTGTGAAGAACTTGCTACAACAAAGCACACCAACACCTGCCAGTGCCTGCACAACACCCATTTGAGGTTCAGTTCTGGTGAGCAGTTTCTACGGCTCGTACAGGTCTGGTAACTCCCAGCCACAGACCGTGGCAGATATGTTAGAATACAGAGTAGACAGGGGATTTTGGTAGACCAAGAAGAGAACAGAGGTGACTGCATTTTTTTTACTGCAAATGACAGAACAAACCGGTCCAACTCATACATCCAAGATAACACACGAGTAAGAAAGTTAAAGTCCTCATAATGAAAGCACTTTCTTTACCAGAGGTACAAAACCACCTCTTCATTCAAGTCCATCACTATGAGTGCTCCTGGTTTGAACAATCAGGAGGAGCAAAACAGGCTTTGTTTTCTCATCTTGGCTACTTTGCAACAGTTCCTGTTCAAAAATGTCACTATGCCCAGTCTGGGAAAGAGGTCAATACTCACCAGTCCTGGAGACTATGCTGATGAAATCTACCAATATTACTTCAATAAAAATTTTAAAACTATGTTTTTCCTTGACCACTGGCTATTTGGTGTTGTGCAAACAGTTTGTCTCTAGAAACCATGAAAGGGTCAGAATCATTAAAAGATTTTGACAGTATCATTAAAAGAAAGTATTTTCTGTAAAAATGGAATGAAAGAAAAACAGATAAAATAAGTCAGTCCTGGATCAGAATCTCTTGGTTCCAATACTATAAAGCCCTGGGGTGTGCAAGCTCCCCACACACCATGAACTAACTGTAGAGACTCCCCTCAGTGCTCTGCCTTCTTCAGAACACAAAGCTCTTCAAAGATGCAACCTATCCTGCCTCTCCTTCTCCTTTTCACTACAGGGCACTTGCTCAAAGCTGTCTCTTCTCAGCTTCCAGTTTGAAGCCTGTGAGCATATCTGGGCAGGAACAGGCTCTGTTTTCTGATTTGCAGAGACTCACAGAGTAGTTCCAACAGTTGCACCTGTCCAGACACAGATTCATCAAACCTCAGACACCTCAATACAGAGCTGTTTAGGGTAGGAGGCTAGTTAGCCCTGGCTCCTTTTATATTCAATGAAGGGGATAAATGGCTTCAAAAATGCATTTCTCCCTCCACTGACTTCAAAGTGAGCCTTCAGGTCCCAATTTATGCACCTGCTGTAAATGCTCAAAGTTAGGTTAGAGGAACAAAGCCCCAGGCATGACCTTGTCACAAATGATATCATTGTACAACTCACAGTGGTGGATGACTGATGGCAGAGGGAACAGAGATGCTTGCCAGCACTGTGCCCCTTGTGCATTGTCGAAGGTGTGTCACTGGGTTTTTCCTGAAGCAGGTGGTACTGTATTTGCCAGACCTGGCTGTACTTCAGTCTGACTGGCTCAGGAGCACTCCAAAATATATGATTCATAATCGTTAAAAGCCCATGTACCAGCGAGGTACAGTCCTACAGCTCCTTCTGACTTACTGACACCTCCACCGGCAAATATACAGATTATCCTCACATAAAGATTCTGCTTCAGCCCTGTATGCCTCTCTGTTGGCAAACTACTTATAAAACTTGTTATCCTAGATAATACAGTCTAGAAACAAAAATAAGCAGTCCACACAGCAGTGCTAAATAGCAAAGGAACATTTTATCTTCTGGAGCAAAATATGATCACCACCTTATAAACAATCCACTAGAATTTTACAAAAAAGTCATCCATTCCCCCCAATGAAAGGATGTTCATAAAACAATGATATTCTACTTGCTCTGAGTGTAGTTGTGGCAATCAAAATCATCTCCTGTAAGAGCAAATCTTTTTTTCCTTTACAACTGTGGCACAGTTCAGTCACAATGTTGTGGGTTTTTTGTTGGTTTTTTGGTTTTTTTTTTAATTTACAAGTAAGAAGCTAAGGGCTTATTTAATATCAGCATAAATAAAATATTTACTCAGACTCTTGCTCACACAACAGCACTCTATGCTTTGCAACAACTAAAAAAATCAGGTGTAATGTCATATGTATCAAACACTTACTGCAACCAAAAGTACACAATAAACTGGGGAAGTCTCAGGAATCACACTCCATGATTCTCATGGGTCCTTCCCACCTCAGGGTAGTCTATGATTTTATGAATAATCAGTGTTTCTAATCAATAAATAAAAATACAACACAATTTAATTAAATACTGTCCAGTACACAAGAAGTTAATTTCTCCTCTATGTATTCTTTACATATATTGTCAAATTGAGTGCCTGATAGGCACCAGACAAATTTAAAGCTTCAGTCCAAGGGTTTATAGAAATAGATAGGCTGGTTTAGGCTATATTTAGGAGTCTTTGTTTTTCTGATTTTAATTCCCGATTGGTTGAGCATTTACACTTAGGAAATGCTTATTGCTCATCACTTTGTGAAGAAAAAACAAAAAGAGAAAAATATCTTGTCTATCATACAACAATCAGATGATTTCAAGTCAAAGATATTGAGCAAGATCACTGTACCACCTAATAAATTACATTTTATGCACACAAGTGTGGCAGTTTTTATCTCAGAAGAGAAATGTATAAAATTATGAGCCAGTTAAAAGTACATTATGAAATAAAAAGTCCTCCTCTACACTAACTCTTGAAACCATTAATGGCAACAGCTACAAAGAAGTTATGGTTCTGTAACAATAATTTCTATAATTGGGTAAAAAACTTGCAGTAGTTTGACAGCTGAAAAAAAGAAAAAAAACCCATTCAGTAACAAGCATAGATAAAAATAAAATCCGTGTTAAGAGTCTGGAAATAAAATCTTTTGTGAAGGATTTCTATTGTTTCCATAAATAGGGCAGTCATATGGCTATATTCCATCCCAAATTACAATGCTCAATTATCAGTCATAGGAAGGTCCAGAATACCTCTCTTTGTGATAATTTCTGTTTATCAGCCTGTTTGACTTTGGGACTATTAGCCAGCAGGTGACGCAGCTTCACGTAACTCTTCCACAGCTTTTGGTACCTGAAGGACAAAACCAGAAAACAAGTATTTTGGTCAATAAACAAAAGTCTCTCCCTGTTTGTCATTATGAGCACACCAGCTGCTAATAATGCACACGGAATGTCTACAAGCATCTCTTTGCTCCAGAAAAAAAAATAATCTCAAAGCATTTTCCAAGAGAGGTGACAGCAGTAGTCTCTGTAGCTGCTCCAGAAGGGTGGGCCAAGTAGCAGAGAGGAGGCATTAGT
The DNA here is from genome assembly GCF_020740725.1 of Corvus hawaiiensis. Lineage (NCBI taxonomy): Eukaryota > Metazoa > Chordata > Aves > Passeriformes > Corvidae > Corvus > Corvus hawaiiensis. The sequence continues at coordinate 72,928,811 of NC_063213.1, read as the reverse complement.
GTGCAAAGTGAGGTAAAGAACAGCAAAGACCAGGGCAGACCCCAGGTCTCTCAGATACCCATCTCCCAAAGGGCCACCTCTGCATGCTGAAAAGGCTTGCCTGTAGCTTAACTCAATTCAGGCAGGTGAAAACTCCCTCTTCTCCACACGGCTTACCTATCACTCACTGCAAAGCAGTAGCACCCTTTCCCAGGAAGTGTCTGTCCTTACACTGGCTCAAACATTTCACTGTAGCACCTGAGGAAGAGCTCTACAAGTCACATGCAACATGAAGTTATTCTGTGAAAAGTGAAATGGAAGTTTTGTTCCCTATGGGTTTGTGCTGAATGGAATCAGCAATTCAAGCTATTTCTGTGATTAGCACATATTTAAGTTTTCTGGTTTTCTCCAGCCATCTAGCCTTATTTTGGTGGTGTCTAATTACACATGAACTTCAGTAACAACTTCTTCCTCAGTGGGAGGCCCTCAATAACCTAGCACAAACTTTCACCAAACTTGTAAGAACTTACTCCATTTGAAGACAACATCCCACCATTACATTCAGCTGCAATTCACCAACAGGTTCAAAAGTTACAATGGGAGAAGCAACCAAGAGAATCATGACAGGGACCTTGTGTCCTTAGGAAACAATGCTACCTTCAAAATGTCACCTCTGTAGAGTTTTTTCAGGACAACCCATAAAATCAGACTTTGAATAGGAAGCAGGGAATTAAAGACCAGAGGAAAGAAGTTTACCCAAGTTATTTATTTTTTTTTCGTATTTACATTATAGAAGAAGATCCTCCTCAGCACCAACTTAGAGCAGTGGTTTTATTAGGAAGGGTTCACGTTAGTGGCTTAAGAGTCAATGAAGCAGCAACTCTTTTACTATTTCATCATCTTCTCACCATCCCACATTCACAGATACATAAACAAATCTTTTCTTATTGGCATTTTTTTTCCTAGCTATTTCTCTGCAGCATTCTTGAATGCATACTCTCTGCCTCTGGAGATACTGATATTTTTTCAGTCTACAAACACATCTGAAATGCTCAATCCATAGATTTTTCTCATGCTCCATTCACTGCACTTTTGCAACCTGCAGAATAGCACATCTATTTCTGACAAATCAACATCCAAAAAAGAAAAATGAGTTAACGAACAAATCAACCAAAACGAAAAGTACAAATGCCTTGAGGAGGTTTCAACCCGAAAATAAGAACCTGAAACTGTGATCTCCAATACACATTTTTTTACTAGTATTGATAAGGGTGAAACAAGCTTTGTTATTGCAATTAAGTTTGAGAATTAATAAACATATTACCATTACAAAAAAATTCTGTATTAGAACTTCACAAAGAAAAGACACATTAGAGGAAAATCTCTTCTGGGTGCACATACACCAGAGTTAAGCCTAACATTTATGATGGCACCACAGAGGTCTTTCACAAAAAAAGGCTTTGTTACATTGACAAGACAAAACATACCTACTTTGTATAAGCAGCTCCGAGGTTAAAACCCGAAACAAAAAACAAACCCACAAGTAAACTTTAAAGAAAGTTAAAATAAAAAGGTGTGGGAAGAATAATTTTTGTCTCTTTATACTATTTTCAATGAAAAGTACTAGAACTTTACAAATACTAATAAATTCAGCATCAAAGTAGAGATAATTCTTATATTTTTGGGTCTAATTATTTCCTTTTGATGAACAAGAAAACTAAAAGATAAAGTGGATTAAAACTCATGATCAAAGCAAAAAAAAAAAGTTTTATTATCTGGATTAGAACTCAGTATTCCCACTTCCTGCCGTTAGGTTTAAAATTCTCAGCAAGCAGTTGCAAAAGAATAAAACTGCAGATCTGGTGAGCATTTTGGACATAAATCACCCTCTCTTTCTACATTTTTGTTATTAGTATTGTTGCTGTTACTGTTTGTTTTCTTATCTCACTGCTGTTTCCAGTAAATCATTCTTCCCTCAACCCATGATCTCTGCCTTCTTGCATCTCTCAGCAGAAGGGGAAGGGAGTGGCTTGTGGTTCTCTTTAGTGGAAGTACTGAATTGGGGAATACCAATCCTAAACCACAGCAATGGGGAAAAAGGCAACCTTAACTACACATGCACCAGAGACAGGCTCTATACTGTCGTCATGCAGAAAGCAGATGTCCCTATCACTGGAAGAGTTCCCTGAAATTGTCAGAGGTTAAGAAAAGAACCGGGAACAAAATCCAGTCATCACTTTCGCATCCCTTCATCAATCCACAGTGAAACAGTATTTCTTGCTCTGCCTGAAGTCCTGATTCCCTCTCCACTCCTTCTCTACATTCCTCTCAAACTCTTATCAGGATATAAAAAGTACAGAGAAAAGTAGCATGGGTGCAAGAGCTTCCAAGCTAGGAAACACTATGTAGACATGATCCTTCAAAGCATAGAAAGAGATGATTAAGTAGGACATAACAGTATGCAAGAAACAAACATCATGAAGAAATCAAACAGAACCTGGCTATATTAGTCCTCATTAGATATGAGACCTGAAGAACATCTAATTAAACAATCAAGTAGCAGCTCTGAAATAAAAATAAGCCCTTCTGCATACGATGCACAACAGTACTGGTTAAGTGATTACCTGAAATCTTCTCCCTACAAGTAGCATAAAAAGATTCAAACAGTGATTTGAGAAATTTTAAAACATCAATTCAGGGCTGTTTAACAAAATGACCTAAAGACATCCTCTAGCTCAGGAGTCTATATGCTACAGACATTAGGAAGCTTGGGTAACCATTTCTCCCTCTCTGCCTTCCTGTTACGTTATCCTCTCTCTGAAAACCCACCACTGGCCTCTCAGAGGAATGATGTGGAGCTTGAGGAACCACCTTTTGCTGGACCCAGAAGAGCTGTTCTCAGGTTAAGAAGTATCATACTGCACATACATGCACGTTTACTTCAGCAGATCCTGAATTACTGCAGAGAAACAGTTATACCTTATATTTTCTAATTTGCAGGAGCTTGTGCCCAGTGTCATAAGCACTAAGCTTTGTATCAGACTCACCTAAGCACATAACCAAGCCCTATTTAAGGCATGAATGACAACAGTAATGAGTCCCTGAACAAAATAAAGGAGGAAAAGCTTCTTACTGAGGATCTCCAGCATAACTGAGTTGAGCAGGTCGTATCCCAAAGTGCACAATAATAGGGAAAGTAATTACATCAGGATTGAATTGTTCGCGGTCCAGTTGATCAATACGAACTGAGCTTGGTTTCTAGGAGAAAAAAACAAAATACAACTAAATTGACAACAGCTTCATGGAAAATTTACTGCCTCAATCCCACACTATCCAGGAAACATGAAGCAACAACATTCCAAGTTTAATAATACGCACATTAAACCAATCACTAATACTATTATAAACATTTAGCAACAACAATAACTGAAACAAAGTTAATTGACCTACCACTCAGAGGGAAAAAAAAAAAAAGGCCTTTTAATTTTAATCATCTGGAAATTTACTTTGACTATTTCCAAGAACTTAAAACAACTTTCTCTGGTCAAGCATCACACCAGAAATAAAAATTAGGATTAGCATTCTGGCATCCAAGAACCCACATGCTAGAGCAGTTTGCTGAGATCAGGTTACCTCTCTAATTTTAGTTCTGTTCATGATTTCCCAAAGCAAAGGAAGGCATTATTAGATCCATTCAATCACACAGACTAAACAGCATAAAAAAAAATCCGTCATGCTACTCTCAGAAAAGGCTCCCATGCTGATGTGTACAAGGAGGAATACAGTTTTGTATAATGAAGAGACTTTTGCCCTTTTTACAGTTCAAAACAGAAGTTCTTTTTATTGTTAAAAAGGACAGTGGAAAAGAAGGCAACTTTTGCTTCAGCTCTATAAATGTAGAGTAAGTAATTGCACATCACCGTAGCAGACATGCTGCTCACAGAGCTCTTCATCACTTACCCAGCATATTTAAAAACTCAGCTGAAGGGGCACAGTTGGTCTCCAAGTAAACAACTTCTCCTTTACCTGTCAAGCTGTTTTGCAATGTGCCTGCTGACTCCCCACTTTGAAATCAGCTGGAATAGGCCAATATATTCTGCTTGTCTTAGGTTTCAGAAAAAGGGCATTACTTCTAGTTACCTGCATCTCAAAACTTCTCATTTAGCACTGTGAATTTCTCAAAGATGAGTTTCAGTGTTACAGAAACAGCTCCCACCATTCTCTTCACAAAACAACAAAAACTGTGTCAAGAACAAAGCTTTTACCCTCCAAACCACCTTGGCAGAACTGTTCACAGGAATAATTTTCTGCATGGATAAGCAAAGTCAACTCTATATATGGCCACAATTACAATCTATTCTAGAAAAACAAAAACTTACTTAAAAGCTTGACTTTCAGATACAGAAATATTTTCCAAGGGAAAAACGTTTATCAGATTCCCTTTAGACAAGATGACTGAACATAAAGTTACAAGTCCCCAGCCAAAAAAAAAAAAAAAATTAGGTTAGTTAAGATTTAACATAGGTAGTTAAATTTTTAAAATTAGTTAAAGCTGCTGGGTTCACAAAAAAAAAAAGAAAGAGAAAAAAATAAAAAGGTTTTGCCCACAGCACTTATAAAAAAGGATTAGAACAAAAAAAACCCTAAAGAAAATAATGGCCAGGATTTGTAGCAGACAGAATGTTGTTCCCTAAACAAGAGCTTAAAGTCCTGATATTTAAGTTTATCTGTTATTTTGGGGGTTGCACAAAGCCAGCTTGAAAAGTTTTTATTTTCTCATAAGTTGTTTGTTGGTTCTCCCCAACATTAATATTAAAATGAGGAACTTCTCCCATCTTTGTCCCCCTTAAAAAAGCAGCCTTGATACACCAATCCTCTGAGAATCAGAGGATTGGTGTATTAACAGAATATGAAACAATAATTATACTCAATTATACCAATTATAATCAATACATTAAAAAAAAAATACAGACACATTTTAGATACTTAAACAGAAGCAATGAGATACTCAAAAAGTGTAAAAAGGCAATCTTCCACTATGCACATAGTCTGTGTCAAATGCGTGACCTCAGGACCACTCAAAACCAGACTCCTTCTCTTCATTTCCATGATGCTGCCTTGCATTTTGTCCCTCAGTTACACAGCTGTTCACAGGTGGCTGATAACAACCAGGACAAAAGAACTTCTCCAAGCCTTAATCACAACTGCTCCCTCACTGACAGTTATGAGAGGGGTGTAGCTGGGCTGTGGTTTTTTATTTCATCGTGAACACCAGCCTTCTCTCCAGTGCCCTTTCTGAAGGTTAAGTGAACAAACAGCAACATACAGAAACATCAAGTATAAATTGCACACCAGCAGACAGGATGCAAGCAAATTAGATGTTATTCTTCCAGAGTTTTATCCCTGTGCTCTTTTAAAAGTGCTTTGATAGACTATCCAATAATGACAACCTTGCCTTTAAAGTAACATCAAAACCAAAGAAATTCGAGCAGAACAGAGACCTGTTATTTTTGTTTCCTATCCAAATCTCATCAACCAAGGCACTGCTGACATTAGAACACAACATGAAATAGCATGCAGATGTAGCACGCAGATGTAGCACAGAAGTATGTTAATATATATATCTATCTATGCAGTAGTGAGAAAACCATCAGTATTTTAGGAAGAATGAAGTATGAAAGATGACTAAAATTTGTGAACTTCTCAATCTATTTCAACACGAAGTTTCATTGAATTAATAAATCACCATGAATAAGTTAAATAATTTTAAACAATGCTGAACCATTGTTAGTTGTTTAAGTGGGATTTATATCCTATTAAAGCTTTTTTCCCTTCTCCACCATGCATATATATATATATATACACCTCCCACTGAAAAAAATAAAACACACACATAAAACCTAGATTTGAACACAAGAGGAATTATTATTTCTGAAGAAATGTTGTGCAGCAAAACAAAATTCAGTGTTTTTACTCTGCTGTGTCAAGTGGATGTAATTGAACTGAAGAGCTGTCATTTTCTGAAATAGTTTCACATTGTCTCTCCAATAGAACTGTTTTATCTTCTAATGTTGCAAAATGCATAGATAATAGTTTCATACTCTGTTTTTCACTTACATTCATAATCAGTATTGACACTGATCGTGCCGTAATCAAACCTCTCCTGATGGGAGGGAGTTTTTAAAGTCCTTGCTAGGAGTTCCAGAGACAAACGGGACTCTCAGCCTTCGCTGTTTCTTGATGGTTGTTTATTAAGTCTTATCAGAGAAAAAGAGTCACTAGCGTGATCCAGACATAGCACAAGGCAGAGAATGCAGGAGAAAGCCCAATTATCAAGATTACACGGCTTTTTAAAGGTAAATCAACCAATGGTTACTAAAAACGTACATTATTTTTACTTTTCTGCCAATTATTCAGTAACACAGCCAGGAACTGCAGAATTCTTTGTCCAATAATCCCAAACTATTTCTACTGCAGAATATGGAGATGTAGAAGAAGAAGAAGGAGGTTTGGAGAACAACAACAATCCTCCATTTTGATGTTTTTTGCTTTTATCTATTTACTACATTAACAAACCCAAAACCTCTAAATTTTTAACCCTGTGACAATCTTACATATTAGTCAATCACCTAATTTACACCTGTGTAGTTTCTAGTTCTTCTCTAAGAGTAGGCAGTTTTTTCCACAGACAGAGGTCAAAAGCTGTGTTGTTCAGGGGGGTGAAAACCCTCAAAACAGGCAGAGAAATATTCTCTCCACTCTGGGTTCCTACAAGTACAATATGCTGCAACACACAGGAAAAATCCACAAATTAAGAAGGTCACTGCAATCTTGAAAGAAAAAACATGTACTAATGATGCCATTATAACATGACATTTCAAAGCGCTACAGATTTCTTTTATGCTTACATATTTTGATGTCCACACACATCTCTAAAAACGCTGCCACGTAGAACGCAAAGTTTGCCAGTAAAAAATCCCACAAGACCTCAGAAATAACACTACCACTTCACAAATCACACTGCCTTGTACACACAGACATTTAGAGTTCCATGACACGAGGGACGAACACACATGCGTTCCTTCATGCTAAACAAAAAAGTGAGTTTTCAGCTAGCTGAAATCAGCACATCTTCAGCAAAATAACTGAAGTTATGTTGGTGTATACCATTCAGATGCTGACAACTTGTGGACCAGCATGTACCTTGTATCACAGAAGCCACAGGCAAGTTAAGGCTGTTCAGGTTGTCTAACAATTTCTACTATTGGATTCTGGCTTACCACTAATTTAAAGCAGCCGAGGTAGACTTTCCACAGTGAGAGTTCATGTGTATTGTTGTATTTCATGTTCCCAGAAACAGTCCAATTTTCTTGCTGTTTAAAAAGTTTTACTTTACTCAGAGTGAAATCAATGGAAAAATTATCTGACCCAAGTTATTATTCTCTTATTAAGTAGTTTACTAAATGTTATGCTGCCATACTTTAAATTATGAACTTGGACAATGTATTTAGCATGTCACCCTGGCTGCAGTTTGGGGTCAGGTTTTTCAGCTGAAAAACTAAATTCCTTCTTAGGCATGGTATCACGTTACACTTTTTCTTCAGAAACTAAAAATTTGAGCTATGAGCAAAGGAGGAAAATGAAGTCAGAAAAAGAAAGGTATTACTACTTAGAAAGCTGCATGTCAGTTGCAAATATTAGGTCCAAAATATGCCTCTACTACTAAGATACCATTTTGCAATACTGACCAAACTATACAAATACAACCCCTGCAGTTTTTAGCGGACATTCATCTATTCTTGTGACCCACATTTCTTAAAAGTGAAAGTCAGAATAATGGGCTGAATTAATAAACACCGGAGTTGAAAGGAGCTGTACTCAGAGAACATGTACTTTAAAATACCAATTGTTCCAAAAATAATAAGGCCTTAGGGGTTTCAAACTAGGCATTGAAAATTAATACATGCATTAATTAATGTACACAAAATTCCTCAGTGTGAGTGAGAGCAACACAGAAATAAGCAGAAAACACCGTTTCCATATTCAAGGCAGTATCAGGATAGCACACATGGAATAGAGCTGTCAACAGGGGGTCAAAAGAGGAAGAAGAAAGTAAATAGCAAACAGTTACTATTTCTCTGGTGCTGTGTCTGGGAAAAGAGAATGAGATCATGCACATAAAAACTGTCTGAGAAAATAGGGAAGCTTTACATACATAAAGTATAGCTGTTCCTTTTAACATGCACATTGAAACAGTGCCCATCTGAAAATATGCCCTTCAGTACAGCAGCAGAAGGGACAATTCAGGGTTGGAACAAGTCAATAAACTGTTCCTACTGCAATCAGCAACTGCCACTGGTCACCTTTTCCTGTTCTAATTTAGCCTGTGACAAACTCTCTGAAACAAGATGTGTACATGTCATTGGATTGTTCACAAAAACAAAAAATTATTTATTTTTTCTACCATGCCAGGGCTGGTAACAATCATCCCTTTGCATTCTTCTGCATATTTCTGCCATTCCAGTTCTTCCCACTGAAGCATGTTGGCAATCTCCTCTTCAGGCACCAAAGCTTTACTGCATCGTAACAAGTAGAGAAGAATCTGATGCATTGAGAGTACTTCTTTTCCTCCATCTTAAAACCATAAATAAATAAAACACATTTCAGAGATTCACTCCTAAAGCATGTGCAGAAGAGAAAATATGCAGAATACAAACCATTTGTATGAGCAAAATAAAATGCAAAATGCTTAAGTGATTTGACAAGTATCAAGGCAAATGTTTTACTGATGAATACTGTACATGCATAAAAACTTTGCTAAACTAAAGCAGTAACAGTAATGGTGAAGAGAGTAACAGTTCCATCGTACTGTAAAGTTGAAGTTTCTAACTTGCCTGAATAAACTTTAAAATGAGTAGGCAGAACAATCAGTTATGGTGTCCAGTTATATCTTCCTTTTCACAATTTTATCATTCTTTTTACAACAACAGTTAAAAAGCCTTTAGGCATTATGCAGCAGTTTTTAAGAACACTCAAAATTTTACAGAATACTTCTGGATGAATGTAGCAAGCTATCCCTGCACTTTAAACTCATCTGTAGTGCTTACATGCTCTAACTGCAGTAATGAAGACTAAAGAGCCTCATGCTGTCTTCTGTCACTAAATGAATCAAGGGCATGTGAAAATTACTAAATACCTCTGAGACCCCAGGAAAAATGCACAGCAAAGGCTGCTTGTAGCAAGAAGACACTATAATCTGATTGGCTTCAGGTAGCCAGCTACAGATGTGAATATGCAAACGTGAAAGGTGAGTGATGGTCCTGACAGATCACCACTCAGAAGACACTGGCTATTCAAATTCAATATGTCTGCTCATGTAAATGAGAAGTCACTCCATGTTACCACAATGCTTTAATTTTGACATACATCTCTCCAATTCCCTCCTTTAATAGCAGGGTGTTAATCCATAGGTACAGAGGAATCTTCAAGTTTCATCCCCCCAGAGCACAAATGCTGATTTCCCTCCCCCAGGGAGCAGAAACAATCTGGTCCAGCCACTGAGTATATTCTCTCTCTCACTACACCCACAAAAGAGAAATGGTGACAAACCAGAAGTAAAACCTTAGAGCAATATGGGGGATGACACCACAGCACAAGGAGTGTGATCCCAGGCACACTGGAAAAGCCTTGCAGAGCTGCTGCACAACTGCAGCACTGTGTAAGATGATGTTCCCTACAAGACATGTACAAGCCTTCCTCTTACCTCAGCTGGGATTCCAGCACTACTGCATAGAAATGATGAAAGGGAATGGTGTAACTTGGCTTCTCAGAACAATTAACTCACTTAAACTCCAAGAGGGAATCTTAAGTGGGGAAGATACACCCCCAAACCTCACTGGAAATAGAAAACACTTCTAAATAGCTACAGGGACAGAATTTTAAATGTGCAAAGTTTTCCTTCAAACTGAAGGGGGACTCCACTTACAAGACTGTTTTTTGTCAGCAACTGGATTTACTCTTATGCAAGAGGTAGCCCACATATACCAATCACTAAAATATATGTGTATCCTTACCCACTGAAGAGTGTGTACAGGCTGCGATAGACTGCTGTGCTAAATGAAAGTCTGAGACCCTTTCTGGGCCACAATATGCAGTACTTGGGACCTCAAATGTGTTTTTTCTAGTCTTTTACTCTCTGAATATATTTATCACCATAAAAATCTATGGCAATACAATACAGCAACTGTTCTGCATGCTATGCATCGCAGTAAACCTGGTATGACTAGCTCAGAGCTACCCCAAGGCCTGTCCTCAAGTAAATCCACATAGAAAACTTGACATCCCAAACCTCATTATTTTTAGACCATGTTAGGAAAGTAAGAAAGAAAAAGTAGAGGGCATGGGAAATCAGCAATTCATTTCTATCTTTAAAGAGACAGCTGATGGATGTGTGGAGATCTGATGCACCAACATCTTCTTTGATTAGACCTAAGTACTGTTCTGCAAGCATACCTGAAGGAAATAGATTTCCACTCTCTGAAAATTAAAAATCTTCATGGGTATCTCAAAAAATAACCAATAAAAAATGAAAGCTTGATTAAAAAAAAACCCTGTCAAAAAGATGCTAAAAGGCGACTATATATGCAGAAATATCAGGAAAAAGATACTTTTAAAAGAGTTAGAAGGCTGGGGACCTTAAAGAAGAAGCAGCACACAGGAATACATATTTTAGAGACTTATCCCTCCTCATCCATAAACAACCCAATAGCACAGAAAGAGCTGACTTCTAAACTAAAATTAAAAAAAAAAAAATCAGAATATAAAAACCCTAAACAGGAATGCACCCTCAAGCTACACAAACCAGGCAGGACAAACTTGTTCTCATTTTGTGATGAGGTCAAGTTAATCAGCCACATGTGGCTTGATGGCTTATTTTGTAAATTGCTTCAGCAAAACCAAATCAATGTTTGCTAGCAAGCCTCAGAGCTCTGCTTCTGATTGAACAGTGCTGTGTATCCAGGAAGGAACAACAATTAGAAATACAGTCATCTAGCCATCAGTACTCTCCACAGTAACGAGCCAAAACTCATTTTGCTCCAGCTATAATTAATATCCCAACTAAGTTTCAAAGCCCAAAGCAGAAAGCACCTCCAGGTCACAGCTCTCTTGATGAAGGTTGTTCCATATTTCATCTGCACCCTAAATCCCACAGCTGAAACACATCCTTCTGTCCACACAACCCTCCTGGAGCAATCACTGGCAGGATCTCAGCAGGACACATTTCCAATGGAGCCATGACATTTACATCAACTGAAAGTCTGTCCTGGTATCTTAGGATGTGTTAAATGCCTCTGTAAACTGTTCACTCAAAATGAGCTGAATGCTCCACACGGAATCTTGTCCTTGGCTGGCAGGCCAGGGTTGAACTGCGTTGGAACGATGGCTTTTGTCTATCGCTATTTGCTGCAAGGTCTAAGCCTGCATTAGGATAAAGAAACAATCAGAAGAGCATGTGCTCAGGGGTGCCCAATCATGCTGACCCTTGCACATCCCGAATTGTAATCTAACCACATGGTATCCTGAAGAGCAGGTGGGAGATGAAATGTGAGAGATTAGATAACAGCACTCTGCAAATGCCACAGCACCATCGCAGAGCAGGACAAGGAGGACACAGCACTGCCTAAAATGACAACAGAGACAAAAGCTGGAAGCAGGACTTGGCCTGTCCATCTGAATTCCAGTTCTTAGTAAACCATCTGCAAGCACTAAAGACTTCAGGCAGAAGCACCAGATCTCTGCACTGACTGAACCATTTGACTTGCAATAAGGGTTTTTCTGTGGAGGTTTTCTCCTGGGGGATAGGGATTTTTTGGGTTTTGTTTCTTTTTTAAAGCTTTTTTTAGATCTAATTTGTATAACGATATATAATACAAACATTACCTGGAAGAAATCTCACAAACCGCGGCATGAAGTGATATCTGGGACAGGAAACAGAATCATTTTCAAGTGAAGGACCTTAAATACAAAAAAAATACAGAAAATTTTCCAACATATTCGCAAAAGAAGAAAAGAGGCAACTTTGCTGCAGATGAAATCAATGAATGGTGATTACATTTGACAGGGCTTAAGTTTCAATCCAGAAAGTAACAAAAAAAAAAAGAACAGAGAGACAACTTGTAGTGAAAGCTTTCACACAGATAATTTAAAAGAAATCTAAAATAATTTAAAAATAATAAGAACCTAACAAAAAAAACCCCAGTACTTTAAAAAGAAACAGTAATACAAAAATATTAGTTTATATAATCAGTTAATTATTTCATTTAAGCCTTATAGGTACAAGCACTAGTTTATTTAATCTCCTCCAATTAGTGGGGTGGTTTTGCTTACCAAAACAAAGATAACATGGAAATTTCCTTGGTACTGTTTTGTGGGCTTTTTTTTTTCATTTCCTATTCATCATATAAAGCTTTCAAGAAAATAAAAACTAAACCAACCAGTAAGTGCTAAAAAAAGAACAATCAGAAGCTAAAAAAAGAAAGAACAATCAGAAGCAGTGATAGGAAAGACAACACTAATGTTAGAATATATCATCAAACCAAAGGCTACACAAAATGTATTAAACCTGTGTGCTCCTGTGCAGAGTGAATCTCCACAAAGTCACAACACCCAAACAGACCTACAGATACTGAAATGTAACTCCTCTGATACTCTCATTTCTCTTTTAGACCATGCGAAGTATTCTCTTTCGTTGCAGTCTTCACGGAAACCAGTATTTTCATCTTGTCAAAAGACAACAACATTCAGCTATAATGACAACACTATTCCTCCACAGCTGTCTGTATGTCACTGCTTTCTGAGCTGACTGCAGAGAAATACAGTATGAGTAACTTGTTTGTTAGCTTGTAAAAAGAGACAATAGTTTACCTGACACCTTGGCTTTCAAAATACCATGCACATGATACTCTGTAATATTAAACACACAGTAATATTTACTGTTTGATTAAAAACAAAAGTTCTGGATTACGGCAGAAATTTAATTTATTTGTGAAAATACAGTGCCAAGTTTGTGCATTTTCACTGCTACACCTCACATGATTGATCTCTAATTTCATCTTCTTGAAGAATAAATGAAGTTTGTCCCTCTTATGGAAAACAGAGGTTACATTGTAATGTTGAGGACCGTCTCAAAATCAATGTTACCTTTAAGATTCCAGTCATACAACTCCAAAATATCTTTGAATAGATATGAAGAAAACAGCTCAAGGCCTCTCACACAAAAATTCTGGGGAAACAAAAAAATAGACCAAAATTATAATTATATAATACTGCAATACAAATAATGCCATTCATATATAGTTAAATAAAACACTATGAAAAAGCAGTGCCTTCATATTTGCCAACTACTAAATACTGGGTTTTGGAAACAGTATTGATATATTTTTGATCATCTACTCTAACATAGCACAGTCCTCTCTTCAGAAAGCATTGTCAAGAAAGAATGGTATTGAATCTTCTTCATTCAATGTCCAAACCAACAGTATAGGCAGAAATTATGAGTCTGCAATAATCTGCCAAGCACTAAAACCCCTTTTACCTGAGCAAGATGAGCAGATGACACATTTCTGAGAAATATCTTTCTCATAATTCACTTTTTCCCAAATGCTCATAATAAATGTTTATAAATCACCACCTGTGGTATCATATCATTTCCATAGCAAGTGTGAGCACAAGACAAATTGAGGATTATGACTTCAGTAGCCAACAGAAGAAGAATAAAAAGGACAAAAAGAGAAAAAAAAAACCGAAAAGGGATTCTTTTCATCAAGCAAGGAACTGGCTCCTTCAATGAAGGAACTTATAAACTTTCCCGAACAAACAAAACCAGACTGATATAAATTGTGCATGTACGATATCGGCCATAAATTCCAAACTTAATACCACAATCTGTTTCACAAGTCATTAGTAAAGATGGTCTGCAAATAATCCAGAAGTCCCCCAAAATGTTCACTTCCCTGTTTTGCTTGGTAGCTGTTTGTTGTTTCAGTTCAAGATTTGCAGACAACACAGTACATTCACTAACAAGAAATTCATTGCTTTGATCACTTTAGTCTTTCTGAGGAATTTCAGGGCTGTTGCATATATTTAGATGCCATTGAGCAACAAAAAAAAGATAATTAGAAAGAAAAATTTAAATATATGTGACTAAATTAAATAGTGATCCTATCTTTGTAGTTAATATGCAGGGGTGTTTCTGTACCTACACACACTGTTCCACTGCAGCAATTTACTTTGCAAACTGGCTCCACCAGGCATTAATTTGTAATAAAAAACCCCACCACAAACAGATTATGAACTCAATGTGCTTTGCTTGTATCCACAGGAAATTTGTTTTGACAATAGCTTATATTTAGTACTGATAAGCAATCTTCAGAGCTTCAACTTCTGATTAAGTTTCAGCTCTGCCATTGACTTATATGGTCCTGGCAAAGGAGTACCTCCATATGCCTTATTTTTGTCATACGTAAGAGAATGGTAATGCCTAACTCAATTTACAGATACTGTATATAATTTAAAATAAAAGGAACCTACGGATATAAGCACTTCTTACTATTTGTTTTTAATATATGATAGCCTAGGTAGATAGATTTATGCTAGTACCTGTAAGTGCAAGTTCTGTTTCAGCCACTCCTTCAGAACAGAGCCAGTCTCTTAGAGACTTCACAAGGTGGGATACTGAAGAGTTTAATCCTTAAACATATCAACAATTCATAACCCACTCTGACTTCTAGACTAGTTATCCATCTTACCTCAGGCATCATCTCCTCAATGAAATGAATGGTATAGTCAATGTTAAACCTGATTACTTTGCATAGAGGAATCTGGAAGGAAGAGAGAAATTCAGCATTAAAAACTATACAGCATTAAATGTATAGTTAATACAATTTTATATGCAAAGGTATTACTGTCTGCTGAAAAGGGCACTTACTATAACAGCTGCTCTGGAGGATCATGCAAAGACAAGAACACAGGCACCTGTAAACAGAGTACCAGTTCCAGCCTTCACCTCGGTAATAAAACACAATGCTGACAATGCTAATAAAACACAATGGTGAAGGAAGGTTCAATAATGCCATCTACTGGAGATGAAATTTTCTTTAGAAGGAAAAGTACACCTGTAAACCTCAGACAACCTGTATCCTCTCTCCCTCCAAGTGAATCTGTTGTTTGTGACACAATATGTCAGACTGATACAGTGATCTGAAAGCAAGGTGTTTTTAGCTCACTGCCAATTGTGTCAGCTCTATGGTCTTAAAATGTAGTTTTAAGTCAACGCAACATAATGTAATAGCTTAGGGACAAAGTTACAGTTTTATACTAATTTAATGCAATAAATATTCTCAGAATTTCACCTGACAAGCTAGCAAGACAAACATTTAATTCCTTTTTTTCATCTTTTTATGGTCCATAAATTGCTGAAGGTGCTTCATTTTTTTAAATGGGATTTTCAGAGAAAAAAAGCTAAATTCCTAAAAGACTACAAAAATGCCGAATTTTCCCTTACACATCTACAGCTCTTACCAAATTTTACTACTCACTGGCCTCAAAGGTATAAAAGAGTGTTAGAATAATTCCATGATTTCTGAAAGTGAAGGAACCCAAGGTTACTTTACACTGGTAAGCATACAAATAAATATTTGAACAGTGATGGGGTTGCAGTGAAATCAACGTACATAGCAGAGGTGCAATATTCTGCTTGCATCTTCTTACAGCCCCCTGCCAAACATTTGACTATTTTGACTACAAAAATCTATTGTTATCTGCATGATACATTGAGAAGCTGCAACCAATGACCAAACAAAACTGCATTTCTTACAGTTTGATACAGTATCAAATGTGAATACACCCCCCCCCCCCCAAAACCTTGGAATATACCATTAAATAAACCATTTAGAATCTGAGAAGATGAAAACCTGTCATACTTAAAGCAATGAGGCTTTAAAAAAAGTATAGGGATTATTTATTTACTTGCTAACACATAATTTAAACTAGAAGTTGAATACTTTAGAGAATTGACCACAACTAAGATCTCCATGAACTGGAGTTCCATGTAAACAAGCAAATACACAGTAAAAGAACATGTGGTTGGTAATGTAAAATTGGTTTGGTATTTATAATATGAAAATTATAATTTTTCCTATGACGGTACTAAACACTTTCCCTAATACTTGAGCTGCTCATTTATTACTCAGTAATAACAGCAGTAACTCAGTAATAACCTAAGTGCAAACCTAAGACTTCATACTACAGAAATTTGGTTAATGCAAAGATGTTGGTGTTCAGATCTCTATTTTTACTACCTTTTGCTACCTCTCTTTTATCAAATATGTTCCAAAGAGTCCCTCAAAGAGCAGATTTTATGTTGTATGCCAAAAATCATATCATGACATCAAGAGACTCCTTCCAAAGGGCTTTATATGTGTTAGTAGCAGGAATTGACACCACAGTATTGCTTTGTATTCAACTCTGTAAAAAAGTAATCATTTGTAGCTGATCACTTCCCCTATCTGGAATGAGAAAAAAAACATATGCAGATATGCACTTTACAGCTTAATAGATTCTCTAACCATTCAATCAAAGAAGAGTTTTCCTTGTTGTCTGTATATTAAAGATTTCTGTAACTCTCTGCCTTGCTGTCACATAGCAGACACAAAAATTGTAAAGATAAGAAGGGTCTCTTTATTCTTTTAACGTGAATAAAACAAAACTGCTCCTTTTTGCTCATTAGCAAAGTGAAAACGTAAAGCCTTGACATAAACTTGCCTTGAATCCTGAGGCTGAGTTAATGCTACTGGGCAGCAGTGCTTCCCATTGCCATGTCAGAGGCTGAACTCCATTCTCTCACTTATCAACAAGAGTCCCTTCCCCTGACCACCAAAAGTGAAGTTTTCATATCCATTACATAAGCAAACTGTCAGAAGTAATTTCTTCTCAGTGCTTCTCAGTTCCAGTATCCTTACATGCCAGTCCTGTGCTCATAACCATTCTTACACTGAGTTGTGGCATTGGTGATATTGCTAGTAATAGATATAAAAACCACAGTAACTAACACACACTGAATTTTTGAGAAAACCTTGAAATAACCAAGATAACAAAAAAATCTTCTAGTGTACAGAAATGAAGTATTTGCATATTTTCCATTCATGTTTGGCTAACTCAGCTTATACTAGAAAAGCAAGGCAGTCAGGTACCAGTCATGTCCTTTTCTTGTTACACTTGCTTTCAAAACACAAACACCTGTATGTACCTACAGCTTTTACTAAAAATCATAACTTGCTAGGTCCTGAAGAAGCTGAACAGCTGTTATAAAGTACTGGAGACATCTAAGTAAGTTTTAAGAAGGGAGAAAACCTTTTAGAGTTTAGAGTGGAGCTCTGAATAATTTAATTTGTCACTTGAAGGGGAAAACTTTTTTTGTTGTTGTTGGTAGTTTTTTAAACTTTGCCAACTTAATAAACCCACTCATCCAATTTAAATCCAATTAGCAGTTTTAACAAGTTGTTCCATGGTTTTAATTCACTTCCAAACTGCAAAACATGTAAAAACATTACTTCAGTGCACATCACAGCCTCAGTCACAGTTCAAAGACGCTGCTTACCACAATCAGTCAAGACAAAATCGGAGCTCCATTAGCACAAGTATCTTTCCCCAGTCTCAAGTGCTGGCAAGATGTTTGTAGCATACACGTATTGTTTTTTTAGAGAAGTTCTGCTTCAGGGCAGAATGAGCACCTTGTAAAGAAATCCCCTGTACGAAACCTAAAGTATGTAGCAATGACCATACTTACATTTGTTAGTGGGGCATGTGCAAACATGGAGAACCCTTCAAAGATATATTCATGGTCATCATACTCAATAACAGTAGGTCTGTCTGTCTTAAAAAAGCAAACAAAACCACCACGGAGTAAGCAAGAAGCAGTATGACTTTTGTCACTGAAAATAAAATCAGAGTCCTAGTTTGAATTATTTATAAAGTACTTACTAAGAAATTTGTGGGAGGTGACACAGTAATTCGATAGTGGTACAGTCTTCCAGCATTGTTGGTCATGGGGCGACATGGTTTAATGGGCTTAAAGGAAGAGATAAGTAGAGTTATGTGTAGAGTCAAGGCAAATTTAGATTAAAAGAGAGAATAAAGCATTTCTAATAGCCATGAAATATGCATTGGAAAAAATTAAATAAAAGCAGGTAGTCATAATTAAGTATTCTGGGAAGGAGGAAAGTGTGGCCTTATCTCCACTTTCACTTTAAGAAATATTTTTAAAGCTATTCAAAAGCAAAAGAAGGTGGATTTTTTTTTTAATTTTCCATTTAACTCTCCATCTCTCTTACACACCACAGTTAGCTGTTTACGTTCCAGACTAATTTCCTCTCCTATATAAATTTGTTTCAGGAAACACAGTTTTAAAAGTTTATGAAGAGGAGCTTGAACATCACACAAGATGATCTCAAGGGACATTATCAAGATAGACAGGTATCAGTCCATCTGCTTGGGGGAAATCTGAGGCCTGGAGAGAAGGGATTAGTCTATCACCACAGAGTAACTCCACTCTATTACAAGGTTATAATGCTTGACTTTGAGGTCCAAAGGCAGCCAGACACAAGGAATTTCATGTTTCCTTCCAGATTGTTTTGAAGCAGTCCTGTGTAAAGACCTAAACTCCTCAACAGTCAGACAAAACCAGTTTATCGTATGTCCTACATACAACTTGCTGCAGTTCAGAGGCTGCCACCAGCCTGCTCGGAATACATTGGGAAAAAGAATAAAATCACTGCAGTGAGCAGGGTACTACTCTGAACAGCAGAAGAAAAGTTGGCCTGTGGCATTGGCAAGACAGCTACACCACTACGCTGCTCTGGCCACTCTGCAAACCTTACGCAGTAAGCAGGGTGATTACATTGGCTCTTCAGCCCCAAAATAAGCTTCTCACTGCTGCAACAAGACAGCGGCAAATAAGCTAGTTCAAAACTAGGCAGTTTCATCTACAGGACACTGTGAGAAGTAGTATATCCTAGGAGATTTTGTGAAACCTGCGATTCCCAGATGGCATTGTTCCAGGGAGCAGCTGCCTTCATGCACCAAGTTTTATATATAGTAGTTTTCTCCTCCTAAATTTTCTCCCTCCTCTGCAAGAAGAGCCCTAGATGTAACATGGGGAGGAATAGATCCTGAACTAGAGCAATTTATAGTAAGCTTCAGACCAAAGCCAATTTTCTGAACTCAAATAATTCACAGAAACGTTCATAACTCCTTAACTGCAGAGAAATAAAAGATTGTTTCGGTAAATATATGTAAGAAGGCCTACTGAAAAATAAAATTTTTCAAGAAAAAGCACAAAGATAAATTGTAAAGCCTACATGCGAAGGCAAGAATGCCTCCTGACAAGCCTTCTGCTTCTTTCAGCAGCAGATTACTATTTACTTTTTCTTTTAAAGTAATCACTTCACAGAGTGGGCCCTTCACAATGTATTCATCCACTTGAAGATAGGAGATCTTTTGATCACAAGTTCTTTTCTATTAACATAATTGTGTTTCAGAAACTTAAAAAAAACCCAAACAAACCTAAAACTAAGCAAACACAGGCAAAAGTTTTCTACAGTTTCCAGGTGGATTTCACTACCAGGATTGCATTTTAAATATGAGGTTACATAACTGAATGATTTAAAGCTGCACAAGCGTTTTTTTTACTCAGCCGGTAAATCATGGGAAAGACCCCTCAAATCAACCCAAGCAGGAATTTACAGCTGCAAGTTTGTATTCATAATTGCAATCCTTAGAATTACTAATACCTCTTCGCCAGGATAAATGCCATGTCTTATTCCCGTTCGCCGGGCTTTAGCACTGCACTTGCACAAAGGTCCATCATTCATCTGTCAAAAACAAAATAGGATTCTGGTTGTATTGAAAAGTGGTTTTGGGAAAGTATGTTGGTTTTAATGCCCTGAGTGCTGATGCTTCTAAAAGCCTGTCATGCTTAGATTAAGTGGATGTTCTTAAGCCAATAAAACTGAAAACAGTATAGACTAATATTAAGAAAACTGCACAGCAGCATTAGAACTGCATCACTGTTTCAGAAGCACAAGATGGAAAAACACTCTCAACAGAATTCTACTACCCTGCTATAATACACCTCTTTTCCATTGCTTATACACATAAACAGCATGATGACTGCCTAAAACGAAATTCAGGTCCTAAACATGTATGTGTCAATATTTACATGCTGAAATCTCCATATTCAAACAGTTCCACTGGGCTCTCTGACTGAAAACACATCCTCAACTAAGCCTTTTGCCATGGAACAAGACTATCCCCTGAAATGCAGACCATTCAAAGATTTTACTTGGTACTTTAAAGAACTAATGGGAACACTTCAAATCCATCCTGTGAACAGATCAGTAAAAAAGATAAAGGGGGAAGAAATGCCCACTTGAGTATTCAGTATGAGTGCATCAAGCAGCTATACCAAAAAGGGCCAGTGCATATATTACAATGCTAGCATCTTTCTTTTCACTTTTATGACCAAGATCAATGCAGACTATCAACTACTGCAACAGCCTAAAGCTTTCTGCCCTTAACATTATGCCCATTGCAGAAATCCAACAAAAGAAGCCCAGAAACAAACCAGAGAAACAAAGTAAGTTCCCAACTCAAGGTTTCAAAGTTTGAATCCAAGAAATTAAACTTCTTTTAGACTTAGGAAAAAACCAACCAACCAAACAATAAACTTGCAACGCGACAGAAAAACCAGCAGAACTTTCCATGCTATTACAAGCAGTCTGAAAACACAAACAGCATCCACAGTGGGGCTAAATGGCATTATCATATATTAGATATAATATGAAGATACCACAGGAAGAAAGACTCATTAAACCACTGTTAATGTTAGCTTTAGGGAGTTGGGACAGGGATGCAACCTTTTAGTTTTGATGTTAATTCTCTAAATGTTCACCTCAGTTTCTTCAAACTGGCACAATGCATATGTGCAAAGGATCATAAGAAGCAGGAACTTCCCTACTCGTTTGGAAACTGAGCCACACAATCTTAACAATGGAGTGACATGACAGCTTGTTGTCCTCACAGTTTTTCCCATACTCTGAGAAGAACAGGCTCCAAGAAATTGAATCATGCTCATAGGTAGAAGCATACTTCCTCACTGGCTTACACAGCAACAAGACAGAAGAGAGTTAAAAACACAGTCAACAGCTAATTGCTCATCAGTGCCCCAAAACTAAGGGTCTGCTGAGGCTATTTAAATAATCATCACTTATTTTTGAAAATCTCATCCTTAATTCTTAGAACTATTCAGCACAAATACTGCTTCTTTTATATTAAATGCACAGGCCAAAACTCAGAGAGATGTGAAGTACTTGTAAAGCCAAGACTTGAGAAGCAAGTCAGATACATCTCTAGCTCGTCCCTAACAACACTGCTCATAGAAAAAAATGCAGGAGAACAATCATGAATTGATGGTAAAATGATGATGAGAGATTACAAATTTACATAGGCAATGCCTTCTTTGACCAACAGAGCAACACAAACAAGCAGATCACATTTGTAAGGCAAAAGCCGCTGTGGTGGCATTGAATTTAACAATTTATTTTCTGGCAACTGTCAGCACTGCTGGAGATTATCCAAATTAACAAACAAGCTTCTCAGATCGAAGGGTTGGGAAGATCCATCCTACAAATCTAGTTCCATGTCAGACAGTGTACTTGTACATGTCAGAGTGCATGGCAATCATTCCTGTTTTATTTATTGACAGAAAGCATTCTGACACACCAGATAAATACCTATGAAAACTTCAATGTTTTCGAATAAAATCTACACAGAAGTACAACAGCACTGACAAGCTCACCATGATTGATTGTAGCCCTTTCAAGAAAGATGAAGAGTCAGTCTCAAGAAAGTTTTTGGGAAAGAATGTTTTTCAGCAAGAAACTCAGTTTTTCCACCTTTTTTCCCGCTAATCTTCTTCATAGAACATTACTTTGAAGTGTGCCCAAGAGCTACACAACTTTTTCTGTTAAATATCTAAACAGTTCGCTAAGTTTGCTCTCCATACAAATAAAAACAGCTAGCTATGCTCAATCATTCTTTTTAAACTAGAAGCATAAACAGGAATCTGTAATAGAATATTCAACAGACTTTTGAATTACCACAGTGGCAATATGTGTTGCAGTATCTCTTCACATTATGATTTGTTGCACGCTAAACTCATACATCACACAAAGTGCCAGAAAAATAAGTTTACTGACATGTCACTTGAAATGAGAAAATAGATTGTAAAATATTTAAGTAAGAAAGATGAAGATGGTGAATTTGCAAACAAAAACTAGTCTTCTGTGCAATGTGTACATTCAAAACAGCACTTCATGAGCTCAGCAATTACATTTAATGAGAATTACAATCTCCATGCAATTACAAAAGAACCATTAGACAAGAAATTAGAAGCATTAGCTGCATATTTAAAACATTATTTATCATTATGAGCTGAGAGCTTAAGGTGAAAAATTTGTAAAGGATGTACACATATTGCCTTTTCTCCACCACACAATTCAGTTGTGTACCTTTATCTCAGGGCTAAAAGGACAGCATTAGCATACTGTTAGCAATTCAGTTTTTATTAATGCTGTCAGACATGACTCCAACTGAATAATCCACAGGATTAATCAGCTGGAACCACACTCTTGAAATCAAAAGTGAAGTGCTTTGAAGAAGATGAGAGAGAAAAGGGAAAACGGGTAAAGAAAGCATTTTGAAATAGAAGTCACTCTACATGCTTGACAACAACGCAGAATTTTCAGTTTATTGGGAGAATGACCTTTGGATACCCAGCACTTTTTCCTCACACCCTACCTGTCCTGGATCATTGTACCACAGTTCTTCATGAAGACGATCAGGGTGTGCTTTTTTACGCTTAATTTCTGCAATGACGTCAATAACATCTGAATCTGAACTGCTGGAGCAGCTGCTGTCATCTTCAGAGTCACACTCTGACTCACTGGAGCTCTCTGATTCACACAGAAGAAATAAAGACAGCTGAAAAACACTTCCACATGCTCTCTTCTCCATAGCAATGCATTCTCTAACATGAATTAATGTCTGGACTTAATATTAAAAAAACCTCCACACTCAAAAACCTTGATCTCACATATCTCTAATCTCCTGTGGTACTTTGAAGCAACTCCCTTTCTTATGCACGTAATTTTAGTCACTCATTTTCACAGATATCCTCAGATCTAATTTAAATAAATGGATTCACAGCCAAGACATATACCAAGAAGCAAGTAAAGTTTATTATTCTTGGAATAAAATGCAATATTTCTTCCATTTGTCAAGTTTTGACTTAAAATATATTACTGTACTGCCAGTGCTTTCAAATACTGTGAAACTATGGTTTTAAAATACACATTTACTGAACACAAGACTCTCCTTAGTTGAAAGAAAAAGGAGAGAGAGAAAATGAGAGACTATCAGTAGGAAAAAGTTTCCCTTTTTTTTAAAATTAAGATGTATTTTTACACAGTTCATAATTTGGCGTAAGGTGTTATTAAAATATATCCTTGGAGCACATGGTTTACATAGGTCATCTATGCTCAGCTGAAATAAGTGTTTTCTTACAAAGTATGCACATGTGTATTCCTACAAATATTCACTAAGACTTAAGTTTCAAAAGTTCTCTGATTTACAACGGATTAATACTGAGGTCTATTTTCAGGCGCAAAATGTGCCTGGAACCCATGAGAGTAAGCTGGAGTTTCAAAAGACTAACACAGAACTTTTCGGTGTCACGTATTGAAATCATAGAATGGTGTGGGCTGGGAGGAGCCTTAAAGACCATCGAATTCCAACCCCTTTGCCATGGGCAGGGACATCTCCCAGTAGA
This sequence comes from Corvus hawaiiensis, assembly GCF_020740725.1. Lineage (NCBI taxonomy): Eukaryota > Metazoa > Chordata > Aves > Passeriformes > Corvidae > Corvus > Corvus hawaiiensis. The sequence goes on along the minus strand of NC_063213.1, from coordinate 72,904,888 downwards.
CCAGGTTGCTCAGCGCCCCATCCAGCCTGGGTTTAAATGTTGCCAGGGATAGGACATCCATAACTTCTCTCTATGGACAACTTGTTCCAGTGCCTCTCCATCCCCAAGTAAAGAATTTCTTCCATCATCAGCCTTTTATGATCTAAAAGCACTCCTGGAGTGCACTGCTATCTCACTGCAAAACACGACTACTGCTGACACAAGCCAGAACAGAGACAGCATTTACTGAAGTTAAAAAATAAGACAAACTACTAGACACTACATGGCTGTAGGAGAAGCTGCCACAGACACCAAATTAGCCCAGGAGAACAGTGAAGAAAGAGAATAGAGCCTTCAGGTTCTCCAGAAAGACTAGGAAAAGAAAATGCAGAAGTTGCTCTTGGCCCTATCATATTTTAGCCTGGAGCAGCAGGCTTTCTTCCTCAGAGATCTGAGGAATGACAGCTTTATGCAGGTATGTTGAATGCAGCAGTCCCATCCTTGATTCACCCACATGAAAAAACATCTCCTAAAAACCCCTACGGTTTACTTTGCTAGTGATTCTTGAAGGAGTTTAAATATATGCAAATTCACTGTTCAAAAAAAATGTGAAGAATTCCTTTACAAAAGTGAATTCACATTTTATTTCATCTGTATTTCTCTTTTTCTTTCCTCTTCATTGCATCCTTTTATACCATCAGCATGTAACCATGTCATTAGGCCTGTAATTCATCTTTAGAATTTTTGATATGTGACTTTTTAATGAGTTACTAAGATGAGATATGAAAGTTTGAAGCAGCTCACCTGGCCAACATGAAGCAATATTTACAAAGCAAGCTCAACAGAGTATCTAAATTACTGTGATATGGCTAAAATTTCTTGAACTAAAGCACTAAAAAACACACTATGAAACACTGAAATGCTGGAAGTAGGAAAACAACAGCTTTCACAAAACAAACCAAGAAAAATAGCTTTCACTGACTTCTGAGTAGACAAATTGCTATAAAAACCTCTGCCCTGATAATTCAACCAGTATTTCCCCAGTATCTGATGCTGCTAGATGTATTTCACTGTCAGAAGACCATAAAGGTGGTCCAAGATAATGCATGTTATGAAAACTAATACTTTTGCAGAGGTCTGATCATACTAAGCAGACCTGCACAACAAAAATACAATACTGAAGAAAAACTCCTATGTTTGCTTTCATAGCATGAGTCTATCACCACTACCCTTGCTTGCTCTTTAGAAATCTAAAACCAGGAGCTCCTCAAAACCTCTCATATGCCATTCTCTGAACTATCTGATCATGCTCAGGGTGTTTCATACCATGCAAGAAACTAGCATTTGGTAGTGATGGATACCCTCCCCTTTCCCCCAGGCTTTCTGGGTAAAGAACTGAGCTCTGCTTCAGTCAAAAGCTACAGTAAAACTCCCATGGATATGAAATACAAAGGAGGGACTTAAAAAACACCTATCAACATTATTAAGTACACACAACTGCCAAAACAGGTTAACTACAGATTATTCCATTTCAGAGCTTTGTCACCATTTCAGCTTACCTAAATCTTCATCCAGCTTGGTTTTCGGTGGCTCCCATGGAGGCCTGGCTGCTTTGGCCTTTGCCTGTCGCTTTCCTAACTCCTCATCAAACTTTTCATACAGATCTCGGAGCTTGCTTGTTCCTACCACAGTAGAATCCCCCTGTTAATAAAAAAATTAGAACAACAGAACAAAAAAAGGAGAGTGTTAATATAGCACAAGAACTCAACACCTACCAGCATTTAATGAAAAAAAGCAAGAAGGTGGGAAAGACGGAGCTTTGTAGTTCAGTGAAACATGGGAATAACTAATAAGGCTTTAGCATATCATTACATTGCTTCACCAGGTGAACTAGCAGACAAATTATTTCATTTGCTGGTATAGCACATCTCCAAGGTTGCAGGAGTATATGGTGCTTGAGGCATCTTTGCTCAAACACAGGTATAATGGGCAAAAAAGTCGATCTTTCCTTCCTGGAGACAAAAAAAAGTACCCCCTTTTCCATGTACCACTTATCTGAATGCTAACAGACAAAAGGAACTGATGAAAACAGAGAAGAACAGCAACGAATGAAGCCCCTAATGGGATTAAAAGACTGAAATGATTAGGAAGAGAGAAGAATTAAACGACACAAAACATGATCCTGCTGAAGGGTTCCTATTATAAAGGACTGTCTGCAGTCATTTTAGAGTTCCCACTGACATACCACTTGATCCATGGGGTCATTGGAATAATAGCTTTCAGAATGGGTACAGCGAACCCAGACTGGCTTAAGCAATTCCTCATCTTCCTCTTCATTTTTTTCAGATGCATTCTCTTCTGATTCTTTGTCTTTGACAGCAGTATAATTTTTCTCTTTGCTGGAGTTCTGGTTCTCAGACCACCTTTCTCTGTCCTCCTCCCATCGGGTTCTCTTTCTTTCTCTGCTTGGAGACCGGCTTAGAGGGAGAAAGCAAACAAAAGCAATTCTCTTTATTATTTTAACAGTGACGGTTTTAAAATGAAAAAGAGTTTGCTTCAGATCAGTACATCATTCTATCATATAAACCGCAGCAAAATCCAGTTGCCTTTCCAGCTTTTAACTTGCATCACAAAGAGTACAAGAGTAATTTGTAGTTCTGAACTGCTATAAAAATGACTTAAAATTCGATGTGCTTTTTATTTTAAGCCATATTAAAGAATTAAAATAAAAATTACATGGCATTTTAAACTACAATTCCTACTTGCATTCTAGGTGAATTTCTTTTAATTTTATTTCTAAGTTAGGAACTCAGTAGTAAAAAATAAGTCACATCACTCACAACTAAAGTTACAGTAAGAAGTTTCAAAACATAGCCCACAAACTATTGGCATGACAAAAGAATTCAGGTTTTATTAAAAAGATTATACAGAAACCACACTTCTGTAACTCTAACATGCCTTTGAACAACACAATGTGTGATATTCCTTATGCATCACAAGAGTAATGTTTCAAAAGATGAATAAGGAAACTACCAGCTTTTGTTTTCTTTTAAATCTCCTCTGCCTACAAAACCAATAACGTTGTAATGATTTCAACTATCCAGAATTCAGAAAGGAGCAGCAATATAAGAAAAGACTCTAAATGATAACCTGAAGATAGAATGACTTTAAATAATTTTGGTACTTTACAGAACAGGAGATGTAAGAGAAAGTCTTTAGGACACAGCAGTGAAACTCTCCAGAGATTAATCCTGTTTCTAACTCTACAAGGTCTTGAGATAACTGGCATTTGCATGTATCAGTATACGATCATAAATTTAAGACACCCATCTTTTCTGAGTTTCAAATGAGACACATATGCACACAAAACCTCACGAGTGGATGCACAGAGCCTCATATGCTCAAGAGACCACATGCAGCCTTCCTTACCTTCCTGCTCTCTTGTAATCCTTTTTGTAGGATCTGTCTGGTGATGGTGATCTTCTGCTGTCACGGTGCCTATGCCTCTCCCTCTCCCGTTCCCTTAAAAAGTTCAAAAAATAAGCTGAATGAGAAATCTGGCATTCCATACACTCCACACCTGAAAGGAACACAAAAGCAGTCTAAGATCATGTTAATGCAAAATGACAGCCACATGCTGACTGCTAAAAGATGTTCTTGACACTGACCTTCAAGAAACTTGTAAAAGATAGTCATCTATCCATGTGCTCCATCTGCTTCAACAAAGCCATCTATCTCAATACAAGAGTGAATTCACACCATACATAGGCAACATCTATGAACTCACCACAGGACCTATTACCATTCTTCCTCTTCTCCTGTTACGAATGGCAAAGGGTAAGACTGTTGTATCTACAACCATTCCAAATGCTCCAAGGAGGGAAAAGAAAACCTACTTCAAGCACAATAGCTTTGTAAACACAGCAGTCATTCAAGTGCTTGAGGCAAGCCCTCTCTCCCTTACAGCCACCTCAAGCACACACAAAGAGCAGACAGATACAGACAATCTGCACAATGCTGAAACTATAACTCTCATCTACAAGACTCACCTTGCACATACACATAAAGAATTTGATAACCCAAACCTATTTCTGGGATCAAGGAGCTTTAAATTAACTGAAGTCTTGGGGAAGAGGGGCTGGAAAGCTGTCCAGCAGAACAAATGAGTGTAGTAGCCTGTTAACCCACTGCTTTCGTGATGCCATGTTCCCCTTCCTGCTCCCCTCTGCCCTTAGCCTTGGCCACTTCCTCGGTTTCTCCATACTGGTTCCTGTACCCCAACCCTGCCCAGGTACCAGCCCTGGGCCCCTGACAAAACCCCCTCACGTGCAGACCACGGGGTCTCTCTGCCTCTGGAAATCGCAAGGACAAGATGTGATTAAAGCCATCTCAACCCTCATGAGAGACTCTTCTCGCTTCATTCATCATTACTGGTTGTGACGCTGATAGCTGACCAGAGCGAGATCGCGGGGCCATCCGAAATGGACTGCGGGATGCAACAGGTCACACTGCCCTAGGAAACCCTCGCTGAGCTCTCAGGGAGCTACAGCCTGCTAAGCAAAATCTAGCGGTTACACCAAATGAGGATGTTGGTCACAGGCAGGTGAATATGAGCCAGCATAGGCCCAGGTGGCCAGAAAGGCCAATGGCATCCTGGCCTGTATCAGAAATAGTGTGGCCAGCAGGACCTGGGCCCTGACTGTCCCTCTGTACTTGGAACTGGTGAGGCTGCACCCAGAATCCTGTGTCCAGTTCTGGGCTCCTCACTACAAGCAGACATTGAGATGCTGGACCATGTCCTGAGAAGGGCAATAGAGCTGGTGAAGGGTCTGGAAAGTGAGCTGGGGTTCTTGTGCCTGGAGAAAAGGAGGCTCAGGGAAGACCCTGTAGCTCTCTACAACTGCCTGAAAGGGGGTTGTAGCCAGGTAGAGGTCAGCCTCTTCTCCCGCATAACAAGCGACAGAATGAAAGGAAACAGCCTCAAGGTACACTAGGGGAGATTTCATTTGGATAGTAGGAAAAATTTCTTCACCCAAAGGGTTATCCAGCACTGGAATAGGCTGCCCAGGAAAGTGGTATCATCATTCCTTAAAAAAGCGCTTAAAAGAGATGTAGACGTGGCACTTAGGGATACAATTTAAGCAGTGGAGTTGGCAGCATTAGGTTACAGGCTGGACTTGATGATCTTAAGGATGTTTTCCAACCTAAGTGATTCCATGAAATTACTGTATTTATTAGGCAGGAAAGATCACACAGGCAGTTTTTATACTCTGCTAACAGCTGGCAACTCATTGTGCATCTGTTAAAACTTCTAGTGTGTTGATACACTAGGAATTATAAACAGTGCTTCAAGTGGCCAGGTGGGTTAACAGAACGAGTCAAAATTATTTATGAACATATATATATATGTTTGTTTCCATGCTCATAATACGAAACAGAATGCCAATTTACAAAGCAAAGAGTTCAAACTATCTATTGTTTTCCCCAGCCCCATTCATCCTTGTTTGTCAGCATCATCCTTGTTCAAGCATGGATTTCAGTCTTCAGAGAGCACATTCCATGCCATCTGATTTGCCTGGGAGACGGATGCTGCAGAAAAAAAACAACCCCAAGTGTGGCAAACAGCTCCGAATCAAAATAAGTAGATACACTATCAAGTAGATCTGGAAGCTGTTGGCCTAAAGCAGCAATCCAAAAGTGTTTGAGAAAGAAGCTACTGAAAGCATGCATTTTCAAAACTTAAAATTGAAGCTTGAAATTATGCAGCAAGGAGGAGAAAATTCCACAAGCATCTCATACAGAAAAGGCCAGTGCCTTAATGCCAGCGGCATTAAGTTTTAGGAAAATCTTCTTTTGAAAATCAAAGTAAACTTACTCAGTGTGAGGCTTGAGTTGCTTTTTGAATGCAAGTGTCAAAGGTTCTGTAATTAAGTCTCTGCATATGTAAATCAAAGTGGCTTCATTTGCACATGCTTTATGAGTAAATTCATGTTCCACACGTGGCATGAAAAAATTCTGAGCTTTTAAAATTAAGAGCATGTGATCCAGGAGCCTTGATAAATATTTAAACACTTAACTTTTCAGCAGCACTTTGAATATTTTGACAGAGTTTATTAGACACATAAAGATCTACAAACAACAAATCTAAGACACGAGGAAGATTTAACTGGTGATGCTTTGCTCTAAAACACACTACAGCAAATGGCATCAGGTCAGCTCCTAATTTCCAAGCCATTTGTGCTCATGAAGAAGAGGGGCAGACACTTCATGAAAAATCCCAAAATAAGCACTGCACACTCATCTACCCGAATGACATCAGTGAAGCCTACAACTGGCCCACACTCATTTTCACCACAGTCCTCTCTTGAGATCACAGGCTGGCTTGCTGAGAGTCTTCATCCTGAACATAACAAGCTTTTCACTAAAACATCTCATTGCAGGAATTAGATATGGGCTCCTATCAGACTATAAAACCCCAACAAGTCCGCATTCTCTACAAATACAAGGCTTATTGAAAGAAAGTAACACCAGGCACTCTAACTCTGGTACCTAAACCTTGAAATTCAGAATGCTGGGGCTTAATTGTTTGCAAGACTCAACTTTGTAGAGTCTTCTGCACAAAGCTGTGCCAACTCAATTTTCCTGCCACATGTACATAAATTTCTACAGTAAAGATGTTCAGCACTACTCAACAATCCACTCAGTGGGATGCAAAGAAGCTCTTGTTTGAAAACTATATATATGGACAAGAGCAACAAGTCTGCCAGCTCACAAACACGAGGCAAAGGCAGTGTACCTGAAAGTGTCTAAACAGAAACTCTTTCCATGAGACCTGACTACTGGCTACTTGCCGAGCTAGAGGGAAAAACAAGGGTAAGGGAAGAAAACATTGATGCAAACACATACTATGAAACAAATGATGACACCTCTCCCCCTGCAGGCAGATAACACCTCAAATTACCTGTTTCGCTCGTAACTTCTGTGATGAGGCGATATCCTTCCTCTGTCATAATCTGTCCGGTGCCGACTGCTTTCCTGCCTCCTTCTATCCGGACTGCGGCCACGCTCCCGACGATCCCCGTGGTTAGTGGAGCGATGCCTGTCGCCATGCATGTGACCATGCTCGCGGTGCCGGTGCTCATCATAGTGCTTGCTCCTGTCTGGGGACCGCCGATCGCTTTGGGACTTCTCTCCCTGGTACTGCCCCGTGTGCCGGAAGTGGCTGCTGCTGGCACTGCTGCTGGCAGTGCTGCTCGGGAAGGAGCCGGAGGTGTGCTGGTAGCTGCTGAAGCTGGGCGGCGGGAACGACTGCTGCGAGTACCCTGCAGAGTACACAGGCTGGTAGCTGACCTGCTGGGGCATGACTGGCGGGGGGGGAGGGTGCGGTACTGTGGGGGGAGGCATCATGTAAGGGAAGGTGCTTTGTCCAGCAGGTGTTCCTGGCACGGGAGTGTTGCTAGGATTTGGCACTGGTGGAGGAGTGGGAGGGAAACATGGAGGTACTGGGAAGCTCTGCCTCATCTGGTGGTTTGGAAATGGCGGCCTCATGGGACACTGGCTGATGGGATTTTGTGTGGAAGGGGGCACTGGAGGAGGATAGGGCACAAAGTCTGGCCTGGGAGGCATGTAACCGGTGGTTGGAGGGTTGGAATAGGTTGTTGGAGGGGCAGTTTGCTGCTCATACTGGTACTGTACAGAGGGCTGCTGTGGGTGAAGCTGACGGAGGTTCTGAGGGCGGTAGGTCTGTGACGAAGTTCTTGCTCCTGGTCCCCCCTGGCCACGGGGACATCCTCGCCCAGAATGGAAAGACATGGCTCACCTTTATTGAGGGAAATAAAAATGCAGTGTCACACAATTTTTGTCAGACATCCTCAATGCATCTGCAGGAACTACTCCTAAAATACTGAAGTTGCAGTTTCCTTTAACAGAAGCAGTAAATGATATCCACGGACTTTCACTGGGAGCTTTGTGCTCCTCAGACCTTTAGTGCAGGTTATTTATGCCCCTTTTGATTCTTTTAAAGCCCTAATCCATGAAAGCACTCTACTGTCTTTAAGCCAGAACCCAAGCTGGACCATGCTTTACAAGTTAGGGCAATGTTAATTTCAACAAATTATTGTTATGATAGCAGGTCAAGGATTCAAGCACCTCTACCAGTACTTAGACACTTTGATATAAAACCTTCAGATACCCCACACCAAAGAAACCACTCATTATTAACAACTGCAGTGGTCATCCCAAGTTGCATAACAAGGAGTTCTTTCTAGAACACAATTCTAAACTTCGGGCAGAATGACTTGACTAACACCTCATTCCATAGTACCTGGCCCAACAAATCACGTAAACTTTAAATGAGATACTAGCAATTTACATTCACCGTTGAGTCCCCAGTTTACTAAAGGACTGAATTCAACAGACCCTTCAAAGTATTTTAAGTGAGGTAGGTATATTTTTGTGGAAAAACAGGTTACATGTCTTACAGGTTATGGAAAAAATTTCATGAAGATTCATTGAAAGAAATAGTTCCCAAGAAATCCCTCAGCTGCCTTCTCAGCGCTGTTACCCTTGAGAAATTATCCCTGCTTCAAGTAGGCTTAAGTGTTGCTCAAAACTGTGTATGTATTTAAGGCACTAACACTTATAAATGAAAGCCACTGTGCTTCATTAAAGTTAAAATTGATTCTTTAATTACAATGTTAAGTTTCAAAACTGAAAAAAGGGGAAAAAACACTCAAACTTATGGCTGGAATGGAAGAGGAAAGAAAAAAAAAAATGATCTAAGCACCTCCAGAAGTCAAATTCTGTTTTCCGTGAGAGGAAGTGAGAAAGAAAAGGGAGACACACATATTTGGAAAGACCACAAGAAAAAGAAAACAAAGCTTCCCTCTCCCTGAGGCTTTGCTGATGCTGAAGTACATGCACAGACTATACTCCACCTGCGATAGTGCAACATGGCCAATCTGGACTGCTCAGAGCACTACTCTCAGCTGCATTCCGGTGCCACTGCAGCAAAAGATGTAGCTCTTGCTGAGAGAAAGTAGACAGCTTCTGATGAACTGGACAGAGAAAGGAAAAGAAACACAGGACAAAAGGACAGACATCAAAGAGGAGGAATCACGAGGACCCTCCTCACACATGCACGGCATAGTGGAAGCGACTGGAATTGGTGGCATTCATTCCCTCTCCAGAACAACCAAGCGCCAAAGTAAGTGAGAATCTCACACTTTCAGGAGACAGTGGCCAGGATGGCATAAAGCCACTTGTTCCTTCCAGTCAGCCTGTGCCTGCTCAGTACCCTCCAACTTTGTAAAGGCTCTCAAAAAAAACCCCAAAACCAGGGAGAAAAAAAGAAAGTCAACATCCATTTTGTCTGGCAATAGTACACTTTCTTGACATTATTAACTACAATCTAGTAGATGCTGAATTAGTTTTGCTTTAGTTCTCCTGCTTTGCTCTTACACAACTCAGGCTTGTAACAGAAGACTGTTTTAGACTTCACTAACATTCACATACACATTTTCTTTAAACAAGCTGTACCACAGTGCTTGTCTTTTAAGCGTGTTTCTTTCTAACATGTCATAGCATTCAAATAAAGGATCTTCTTTATCGGCTCTCTGATCTCTCCAATGCCAGAGAACTGCTCTAGTCCTACTACTTTAATTTCAGTCCTTCAGAATGCACAGAATCACAACTGAAAAAAAAAATTCAAAAATACACAAAACTATTTTAAATGTCCAAATTATTTTAAAGCTCCCTCTGCTGCAAAAGCAAGTCACATTCAATTTTCATTTGAAGTTAGGTAAGTTCAAACACACAGAAAAGGACAAACTCCCTTTCCCTGTCACCTAAAGAGGAAATTTATTGCACTGATGGGATCCACTGCATTCTAAAGCAGCATTGGTCCCCTAAAAAATACCGAATAAATTCGCCTCTGCCTGCAGATGCGCTGCTGAGAGCAAAACGGCACCGACACATCGAGAAGAGAGGAACTGAGAGGGGACATCATCAATGTCTGTAAGTGTCTAAGGGAGGGTGTCAGAGAGGATGGAGCCAGGCTCCTCTCGGTGGTGCCGTGCAACAGGACAAGAGTGAACGGGCAGAAATTGATGCACAGGAAGTTCCACCTGAACACGAGGAAGAACTTTACTGTGCGGGTGCCCGCGCACTGAACGGATTCCCCAGAGAGGTTGTGGAGTCTCCCTCACCGGAGATATTCAAGAACCGTCTGGACGCAATCCTGTGCCATGTGCTCTGGGATGACCCTGGTGGAGCCGGGAGCTTGGACCAGATAACACACTAGTCCCTTCCGACCTGACCCATCCGGTGACACCCCGCTTCACCGCACCGCCGCCTTCCACGGCCCCGGGTGGGGCGGGGGCACAGAGCCGCCCCCGGCCGGGCCCCGCTCCCCGCACCGGGCTCTGCTCCGCCGCACGGCCCCGCCAGCCCCGCGGAGCCGCCGCGCCCCCGACCCCGGGACCGGCGCCCCCGTCACGCCCCGGCCCCGACCGCTGCGGAGCACCGCGGCGCGGCCCAAGAGCAGCCCCGCCGCCCCTCCGCGGACAGCCCGACACGCCGAGCCCACCTGGCGCCCTCGCCGCCGCCGAGGCAAACGCTGCCCGCAGCGCCCCGGCTCCGGAACAGGAAAGCGGTGGGAGGTGCTGCGGGCGGAAGCGCCGCCCGCCCGCGGGCAGCGGCGGCATGAGCGGAGCGGAGCCGGGGCCCGGCGGCGCGTCCCGGCCCCGCGGGGCCGCCCGGCGGCACTACTCGGCCCTGCCCGTGTGGGTGGTGGAGGACCACCAGGACGTGAGTGCCCCCCGCGGGCTTGCCTGGGATGGGGACTCCCTCGGGTGGGGCATGGGGAGGGGCTTCGGTTTCGGGCTGGTGTGTGTGTGTTTGTGTTGGCGTGTTTCTCCGCGGCGCGGAGGCTCAGTGCGGCAGATGGGAGCGAAGAGAGGCGCCCGGCGCGGTCACTGGCGGCCTCCCCAGGAGATGCGCTTTCCTGTCATGTGTGCGGGTTCTCCGGGCGCTTCCTTGGGAACGGCGCTCCCTTCCACGTCTATGCACAAACCCTAAACCTGCTTTTCCTTCCGCTGCTGAATCATCAGTGAAGTTCAGTGCCCAGGTGGCCTGATCTTCCTTCCCGATTCAGTGATTGAGCTACTTACTGCCATGATCGTATTTTGGCATCTTTTAAAGTAATTATTGCTGACTCTTTTTTTCTTCTTTATCATTAGTTGCTATAGTTAAAAGGAAACAATACCTACATTACACTGCTGTTATAATTTGCTAGATATTACTGGAGTACTTGGAAACTCAACCCTACCCAGTGTATGACATGTCAACAGAGGATAAGTAAATATAATCCCATCCCAACAAGTAGATTGACTTCTGCTAGATGAGAAATGTTAAATCTGGAGCTTTGTTTTTTTCTCGGTCAATCATTGAAAAAGGAAGTGAAGAAGGAATTTGTTTTGAACTGCTGTTTCTGGTTTCTCATGGGGTTTTTTATAGTGGCATAAACTGAGGCTTTATTCCTAAAATAACAGATTCTTTACAAAGAGAAAATATTAGTGTAGTAAAGTTTATTAAAGAAAACAAGGGTACAAATTTTTAAGTAGTTTAATGCACTTCATTTTTGCTAGGACTCGTTGAATATATGATGCTGTGATAGCTTATTTTTCATGGCATCCAAGAACTTAATGTCACTGTGGTAGGAATTCTTAAATAGTGCCTCTTAATGATCCTTCTTTGTTTTAGTCACTATATTTCTGTTTTTAATTAGCTTAAAGTTTTATTAATACTAAGTATATACACTGTGTTTTCAGTATATGAGTGTGGATGGATTGGTCTATCTTGTATAAAACATAAATGGCTTTTTGTCCCAAAGTGTACGAACTTCACAGAAAGTTTTATCAGTCTTGCTGACAGTGATGTTCTTCTGGAACAAGTTTTCAGTAGCTGCATCATGCATTGATTAATAATGACAGCTGTCATGAAGGAAATTTTGTTCTTAATCCAAATCAGGAGAATTTGCAAGGTTAGAGATACTAGTCTCTTGTTTCTCTTGCAATCTGTAGTTGCACTTACCTGAGGTAATTTTCAATTTTAATTGAAAAGATTGTAGGTTGTTTAGTAGGCCAGATTACTTCTTTTTTCCAAAGAAGTAAAAGCTATAGATCACAGAACCCATGTTCTTTTTAACCTTGTTTTATCTACTATTGCAATAGTATACATAGGTTTACAGTTATGCCCATTCCATGTGCAGGGTTTGTCATCTTAATCAGTTGTATCCAAAAAAGTAGCTCAGTTTCTGTTGTAATGTAGAGGTCACACATAATTTTTTTGCTTCTTGCAGTTTTCACATTCCCTGTGTAATAGGGCTGTGATTCACAATCCCTGTTGGATTTGCTCTGGCAGCCAAGGTAGTTGATGCCCTCTAACTGTGGAAGAGACTGTGTGTACTGCAGTTCTGAGTAAGAAGTATCATGAATCAGCCATCAGTTTTCTCATTTTTACCATCCTATGTATTTTTTTTCCATGCTGTAAATTGGTGAATTGCCTCATCTCCTGTTTTTCACACTATGTGACCTTCAGCAGGGGATAAAGCTGGGCAGTTGAGAAAGGTAGTCTCTATTACAACCACTTAGTCGTGTAGGGATTCAGAATTAATTCTTCAAGAGGGAAAGGTAAGCTAAAGTTTAAATCATGGTTGGGTCCGTTTTCAGTCTGTATCAGTTAACTTAGAAAACACAAGGAGCAAAATGCTTTTATCTCCACAGCAGCCATGCGTGGTGAAGAAGCTTTATGGCTTGGGGAAGGAAATACAGGGGCAGTGGTCTGCAGAAGAGGAAAGGCATTCCTGGGGCTTAGTTGTAAATGAAAAAAACCATCTAGGAACCGAGTTGAATGGCTAGTGAGAAGAGCTACTGCAAACAAGACTTCCTATAAAGAAGAAAAAAGGGTGTAAAGCTGTGATTCTTCTGTTTCTCATCTGGAACGCTTGGGCTCAAAATGATTACTGTTCATGAGTTTTCTTGCCACTGGAGTTGTTTCCCCTTTGTATTGTCTTCTGTCTCCTCCTCCCTCTAATCCAAATTCTAAAGGAAAAAAAGTGGTACTGGTGTTTTTGCTGCTAAAGCCGTTGTATTTTTCAGCCCACTGGTTATCATTAAAATGTTTTTATTCATGTCGTTTTAGGTGCTGCCTTTCATCTATCGTGCCATTGGTTCAAAGCATCTTCCTGCCAGTAACATCAGTTTTGTTCATCTTGATTCCCATCCAGACCTTCTTATTCCTGTGAATATGCCTGCAGACACTGTATTTGACAAAGAAGCTCTTTTTAGGTAAGTCCTGGGTACTGCATCAGAGCAGACTTTAAGTCTACTTGTTGCTGCGTTTGATTCACAGTGAGTATTGGTATGACTGCATAGGAAGGATGAACAAAAGAGGTATAAGTCAGATTCAAGTTGTATTTTCTGTCTTTTCACTTTTGCTGAAACTTTATTTTTTAATGGAAAAAGTCACACTGCATATCAGGCAATTTAACGTGTATGAGTTTGCTTTGTGTATTTGCTCAGTAGTGTATGATGGTATTATCCCAAGTAGTTCCTCTGGGTAACGGGAAAGCACTCTGCGTGGATGCTTTGTCTGAAAATCTGTAGTTTTAAAACAGTCTTTCTCTCTTCACACTGAAAAACTGACTTTGAGATTGAAGTAGCACATCCTTTGTTGTCATGCTGAATATCTGAAGTAGAACAAGATATTCCTGTTAGAATCATAAAGACCAATATTTTCCCCCACCATCTAAGGTAGGTAGGTAATAAGCCACAGTGATGTCTGCTGTTGTCTTGCTCTTCCTGTTTTAAAATAAATTAGTCAATATTTTGTTCTCTTTGTTGGATGACTAAAAGGCTTTATGGACTCTATCATAAAATCATTGAATGGTTTGGGTTGGAAGGAACCTTAAAGATCATCTAGTTCCAACTCCCCTTCCATGGGCAGGGATACTTTCCACTAGACCAGGTTGCTCGGGGGCCCATCTAACCTGGCCTGGAACACTTCCGGGCATAGATCATCTACAGTTTCTTGGACAACCCATTCCAGTCCCTTGCCACACGCACAGTGAAGAATTTCTTCCTAATATCTAATCTAAACACACATCCTTTAAACTCTTGTCCTGTCACTGCATGCTGTTGTAAAAAATCCATCTCCAGCTTTCTTCTAGTCCCCTTTTAGGTACTGGAAGGTCCTGTAAGGTCTTTGTGCAGCCTTCAGGCTGAACAACCCCAGCTCTCTCAACCTGTCCTCATAGGAAAGGTATTCCAGCCCTCTGATCATCTTCGTGGCCTTCTCTGGACCTGCTTCAATGGGTCCGTGTAATTCTTATGTTGGGGGCCCAGAGTTGGATGCAGCACTCCAGGTATGGTCTCACACGAGCAGAGTGGAGAGGCAGAATCCCCTCCTGTGACCTGCTCATCATGCTTTTGCTTCAGCCCAGGATATAGTTGGCATCATACACCTAAGAAAATAGGGTCTTGATAATGGGGAAAGATGCTAATCCTGTGGATGTGGATTGACTCACTTTAATTACTGGGATGACATTTAAAATATACTTGGAGCAGTTTACAATAAAATACTCCCATGGGGTCAGTTTGAAGTTATTTAGACCAATGTTCCTTGCACTTTCTCCTTTCTGATGTATCAAGAGGAAAAGGGCATAGAATCACAGAATCATTAAGGTTGAAAAGGCCTCTAAGATTATCGAGTCCAACCATTAACCTGACACTGCCAGGTCCACCACTGAGGAGTTTATAATCGAAGTGCCATGCTAAGAGTGAAGCTGATTCCACTCTTATGTCCAAACTTTTTTATATCTAGTACAGACTTTGTTGGTTTGTCTTATGAATAAAGATTTCCCTCCTTTTCTTTCTTTGATGATGTTACCCTTACGTGGAGTACTAATTTTAGATGATTTGCATGGGGGCCTTCAAGACGTGGAAGATGTTTGTGGTGTTCTTGACCATTTTTATTTATAGGGAAAGTAACATTGCTGTCTTCTGTCTTTCTGTGTTGATTACAGCGAATTAAGTATTGAGAACTGGATTATGCCTGCTGTTTATGCTGGCCATATTTCTCAAGTAGTATGGCTTCACCCACCCTGGGCTCAGCAGATCTCAGAAGGGAAACACAATTTTCTAGTTGGGAAAGATGTATCAACAACAACAATCAGGTAAATTGTCTGCTGTCGTACTAGTAATATAAAAGCCATCTCTATAGCTTTCCATTGGAATTTTTTTGTGTTCTTGGATAAAGATGAAAATGTAATTTGTATGTATAATTTCTTTAGGACATAATGCAGTTACACTTGTATCAATTTAGTCTTTGCTCTAACTAGTAAAATTATTATTTGATATCATCTGTGACTCTGTTTTTCTAGTGTGGGGTGAGTTTTTTTTGTTTTTTGGAGTTTTTTTGGTTTTTTGAAGTTAATTTAGCTAAGTACTGAAACAGGTACTCAGGTAGTGAATTCTCCATTATTTGATAAATTGACCTGGGCAGCCTCATATAGCTTTGAAGTTAGTTCTGCTTTGATCAGATGATTGACTAGAGACTTCCAGTTGTCTCTTTGAATCTTAATTATTCTGTGATTCAAGTTCCAGTCAGAGCCCCTCATCATTCTGCAGGATGTAGACCATAATAATTTTGCATTCACCATATTTACTGTGTTGTGATTTTGTGCAGCTTTAGTGGATATTTGTAAATCATGTCTCTTGTGAGCATAGCAGAATAAATCTTTTGAAGCAAGTTTAACAGAAAACAGCAGAGAAATGCTTTGTTTTACCACCTTAAATAAAACACTTAAAGCTCTCAATCTGAATCTGAAGCCTAAAGGGAACCTAAATAATTTTTTTTAAAAAGCTAGTGCTTTCTGTTACATTTAATCATTTAGCCAGTGTTGAATAGCTCTCTCACGGGTGGCCTTAGCCATCATGAAAACAACATTTCAGGCTTCCTTTTGAAGACGGTCAGGTACATTTTCTTCAGGTTCTAGGCTCACCAAAATCATGAAGGAAGAAAGGGAAGGAGTCCTCATAAATACAAATGTCCTAAAAGTTTTGATGACAAGAGATGGATAGGCAATAGACACAGCCTCTTCCTTAGTGGACACTGAGGTACAATGAGCTCATGTTGAACCCAGCAGAATTTCTGGGAAGATGTCCTGTGAATGCCTTGTCAACAAGATGGAGTTGTAATCCAGCCTCTCACCTTGGCAAGCTCAGGGTAATGCATCTACAAAACACTGGGGAACAAAGCTTCAAATTTCTTCTGCTTAGGAAATTATTTGTCTTTGTGGTTGATTGATGGTGATATCCTGTAATCAAATGAGGCCTTACCACAAGTGAGCAGAAGTTCACACTTGTTAATCTTATTTTTAATATGAGTTTATGATGCTTAAGGCTTAATGTACTGAAATACAGCTTGAAAAGTCTATTCTTTAAATTTTCATAAGTAGTGGTTTTAGTGTTGCTTTTGGTTGGTTAGTTGTTTTGGATTTTTTTCAAGGGGATTTAATTGATAGTTAGCTATTTATCCTCTAGTAACCATCTTTATCACTTAGAGAATTGGAGGTAAAAAAAGTTAAATTCTACCTATGAATTTACCCATAATATTGTACTTGCACTAGATCAATATTTATGCATTTCAGGGCACGTCTCAAACCCAACTATCATAATTTTCGTGGAAAAGTAGAAAAGCAAGAGAAAATATCCATAGCTTTGCAATCTTATGTGCTATAGTATTGATAATATCTTGCCAATTCTGGATGCTGTCTTTAAAATGCAATTCAATCACAAATTAATCTTAGTAGCACATAATGCAGGATCTTTTTCTTATCCATTAAAACCTTGTAGGGATATCATAAAAAATATAGAGTGAATTTTAATGTATTTATTCCACAATAAAGAAGTAGAAAAAACTTTAATGTAATTTAAACCTGAGGATTAAAAGAAATAATTTTGAATACACAGTTTTATTGCTTTCATTACCCATCAAACGTCTATTTATTCTCTGGATCCCTAAAGTATAAGATGCTTTTTCCTAAGTTCTTTGCCAAGAGGTATATTAACTGTGAGTTATTGTCAATTCTAGGGTTACTGGCACAGATCATTACTTCTTAAGTGATGGTCTTTATGTTCCTGCTGATCAGCTAGAAAACCAGAAGCCTTTAAATTTGCACGTCATTCTCATCAATCCTACTGAGTCATCAAACAGCCCGGAAGGAAATGGCAAAGTAGCATCTGCTAAAAGACTGAAGCTAAATACAGATGACACAGCAAGTGCCACTTCTGCCTCTTCAGTAGCTCCTGGTGACCTTGATCACACGATCCCGAGTGTGAAGAAAAAGGAAATACAAAATGCAGGTGCCCTCAGTAGAGCAGAAACCTTGGCAGAGTGCTCAGCTTCAAGCTGTCTCAAAAACAGTGAATGCCCATTAAGGGATGTTGTTAAAGATGTCTGCCAAGTACTGCAGAAAGGGGATGCATATGTTTTGGACATTGACCTGGATTTTTTTTCAGTTAAAAATCCATTCAAAGAAATGTACACACAGGTAAGTATGGAAATTGAGTAGCCTTGTACCACTCACAAAAGAGTCCCAGCCTTAAGTATTTATGTCTATGGAGAAACTCTTACCTAAGCTAAATTAACAGATTAGCTGGGCATGGTTAATGATTCATGGTAATATTTTAAAGAGATATTTCCATTTTAAAGAAATATTTCTATGGGAGCGTACATGGTAAAAAATTACAACCACCAAATAGGGGGAATTTTGTACGCTTGATATCAATACTGAGTGTACATTCAAGGTCAGGGGTATACTCAACTTCTGCTTGTTGATTGGGACATAAAAGCTATGCTTGGGTTTCCAGAGGTTACCTTCCAAATACCCACAGCAAGATTCATCAGGGAGGGATGATAGATTTTATCATTTTTTACCCTGTATAATGTGCCTAGAAAGCCATGATGGTATCAGGAGACTGCCTTTCAAAAGGCACAGTAGTGTTGATTATCCAAAGAATGGTAGCCTGTCCTGATGAGAGGCTGTTATGTTCATTATTGTCTGCAGTACTAGAGTAGGGAAATTATCTTTTTTTGAAGAAGGAAGGCTTTGTGGATTTGGTTTCTCATTTGAAGAGTCATTTTCTTCTTTTTTTTCTTTTTCAAAGACAGAATACGAGCTTTTGCAAGAGTTGTACAATTTCAAGAAGCCACATAAAAATGCAGCAGAGGTATGATGCTTCCTTGTGGAATGTATGAAGGAATGATTCTTTTTATTTACCCAATGAAAATGAGTTACGACAACAGGAAGGAACCTATCAAAGGTGCTTAATGAAGTGGTCTCACATTAAGCTATGCAGCTGAATGCTAATCAGCAGCAACTTAGGAATTTTTTATTATTAAATGTTTTGATTAAACATGTGAATTGCATAAATGTTTAGCATGAGTGTGAAAATTTATTTCTGTAAACAAATGATAATTGGCAAGGAAGTAATGAAAACATAGGAAGTCACCAGCCAACTTGTTCTTTTTATGGCTCGACAGGGCTCAGGTTTGGTGGAGTGTTTCTTTTATTGTTTTTTTGGTGGCCAGTTCCTTTTTTTTTTTCCCCCCTACCTCCAGGCTCTCCCCTTCCTTCCCTTGTTGATCTTTCTTGATAGTCAGAGCTGTGATGAATGTGTAATTGGTATTTTAACTTTTTTTGTTCAGATGTGGAAAGGATGGTATTATGCCACTGTAATGTACTTTTCATTTTATGGGCTGTGTGCTTCTAAAACATGGAAATACAAGCTTTCATAATCTCGTCTGAAAACTAATACAGAGAGATTCAACGCATTTAATTATCACAAATAAACCTAATTGATATATGTGAATAAAGAAATAGAGATATGTTGAATATTGGCAGATTGATTTTCACATTTCTTAGTCAATCAGCAGTAAAAACAGGTACATACTTAAAAGGTGGCTTTTTAAAATTTGTAATAGGAAAAAGAGAGCAAAGTGAGGTGATTTATTCTGGAAGTGTAACAGTTTCTGCAGGCATTCGTTATGATCCTCTTGAAAAGATGTGCTGTAGGAATAAATCAGTTGTTTCTGATTCCCCACTTCCAGTAGATAAATCATTACAGAATTTAAATCATAGGGTAAATCATTATGTTCTTACCTCTTTTTTTTCCTGACATACTTTCATATATGCTTATTTAAAGGAAGACTTGTTGGATTGTGTTGAAAACCGTGTTCATCAGCTGGAAGATCTGGAAGCAGCATTTGCAGATTTGTGTGACAGTGATGACGAAGAAACCCTACAGAAATGGGCTTCATATCCTGGGTAGGAGATTTCTAAGGGGCCTAAATTGCAAACAGAAGTTTGAGAACTGATTAATCCAGCATTTTGATAACAGAAATGGATAGGATCTATGCAAGTATGCCATTTTTCCTTCAATTCTGGAGGAGAAAGAGTTAAAAGAAAAGAAAAGGCAGTCTGCTGTTTTCAGTGCCACTGTAAGCTTTGGAAGGTCAGTCTTGTACAGCTTCATGCAAGTTCTGTTGTCTATGGATGGAGGCATATTTGGTGATTAAAACCTTAGTCATCAGTGTGTAGCACAGTTCTCAAAAAAAGCAACAAATCAAGGAGGACATGGAGTTCTTTGGTGCTCCTGAAGGTTCTGCTTTCTCTGGAAAAATGGAAGTTAATGGAAGTGTATCTGAGCAACAGTCTCCACTAAACATCTGAACTGCATCAATCTGCTTTTAAACTAAATGTTTTCAGCTGAAAAGATACAGGGAAAGCTTGAGCTTTTTTTTGATAGGAAAATGACTCAATTTCCCACATCAAATGCAGCAGTTACTGTCCAACCTCTGTAACAGTGCCATGAAGTATTTCCTATAAAGTATATATGACTTTTGAGCTACAACAGCCTCTCTGCAGATCTACCCTAAAAGAAGCACAAGGAGGACTTGCCAGAGGCAGGTATAGGTATAGGGACTTTATAAGAAAGACCTGGTGGAACAGTGCAATAATACTGATAATTTCCATTTTTGCAAGTGCAAGATGACACAGAGGAGCAAATTTCATTTTCAAATCTTAGGCTATAACTTCTCTTTTTTCCTTTTTCCTTTTTTTTAAACATTTAAGGTATAAATATGTGTTTCCAAGTGTTTGTAACAAATTTTGGTTTTGTTTTAACTCCAGAATGAAGCCACTTCTTCAACTAGTTCACAGTTTGAAAACCAGGATGGAAAGCCCAGACTATGAAATGGTAGGTGACAAAGTAAAAGAGAAAAAAGCGGACAGATGTCAAAAGCATCTGGAGGGAGAATCATACTTACTTTCAGACTTGCTTCTTGATTCAGGACTTTGTGAGATTTTGGTAATTTTCCTGGGGTTTTATTTCTCATTACTTAGACCAGCTTTTCTTTTTCAAAGCTGCTAAACTTCTAATCTGCTTATCTGTCTATATTTAGGCAACATTAGTATGATCTTTCAGGGCTGTGATGCCTCGGGCTGCATCCTGTGAAGGGAAGTTAAATTTCACCAGTCTGTTGATCTTCTTTTTAGAACTTAAAATAAGGTACCTATTTATAAAGTATCAGAGCTATATCATCTTCAAGGGCTGTAGCATACTCTGACTTCATAAGAAGAGGTAGAGTGTACTGGAGGTAATGAAATAATCCATACAACTTCCAGAATTTTACTTGTTTTGTTTAAAGGACAAGCTGGGGGAAAAACCCTCACAACTCTTACTGTCTGAAGAGGTGTAAGTTACCTGATGGGCTAGGGATGGTATCCTAAAGACTTTCTACATGCATAAGCAATAATTCATCAACAGAAATTAAATCTCTCTTTAATTTACCCATAGGTCCATCAGGCTGGTCTGACCTGTGATTATGTGGAGCTTCCTCACCATGTTAGCACTGAAGAGGAGATCAAAGGCCTCATACAATCCATTAGAGTCCTACTGACAGATCTGCCCATGCCCACGCTTGTGACAGTTGCTCGGTGAGACTGCACAGATACTTTCACTTCAAAATGCCCAGACTGTGCTCACGAAGCTAAATGATCCTGTCAGTATAGGGCTGGTTCTGTCTTAAGTTCTGTTAAAGTGGAAGCCTTATAGTGGAGTGAAAATTGACATTTGAAAACATTGATCATAAAGCAGTGACAGCATCGACACAGCTAAAAGAAAGTTCTGCACTGATAGCCGGTTTAAGGGGCTTTAGAGTAGCTGGCACAGGTTGCAAAGGCAGTTAAAACATGGTGACTTAATCAGCTTCAGCATAGGTTATACAAAGGCTGTGATGAGGCCTTGTGTCTGTTGGGATTGATAGCTGTACTGGAGTTCATACATCTCCTCTACTTGATTACTTGAGCTAATTAGAGCAAAGCTGGCTTGGGCTGAAATCCCACCTTCCTTGCACTCTTGCTCTAGGGTTTATTGTACTACAGATAGGATTTCTTTTTTCAGTGAAACTTTTGCTGGAACTGGTTTTCATCTAGTCGGCTGAAAGGGGTTTATATTCTTTAAAGCTCTAGTAAAACTTTGTTACGGGCTAAAAGTTATGCTTCCAGGACTGTAAGGCTGTTATTTAGAATAACAGGATGGACTTTGAGGCCAGGGACCTGGGACAACCAAGGATCTGTCCTGAAAATACCTAATTTAAAGACCACAGTGTACCTCTTGACAAATTATCGCAATTTAATCATTCAGAAATACGAATTGTGCCCTTAAAGAGCAGGCAACAGTAGCAGAAGCTGACATGAAACTGGTTTTGTCAGCAAGAACTGGTAAGGCTAATGCCTGCAATAAAAGAAAGCTGTATTTCCTGTGCCAGTTTGCGGGTTATTATCCACTGTTGTGAAGAAACTAGAATCATCTCTGTAGATCTTGACAGATAAAAAATTCAGGAAGTCAGCTCTGCTTTTTACTAGTATCTGTTTGAAGTTCATTAATAGATACTGTAAAAAATGCTATATGCCAGTTATTTTGAAAATCTGTTTTTCATGTTTTCCTGCCTACTTTACCAGTAGCATTTGAATTTTTCAATCTTAATTTTCCACATGCCCTTTAATTAGATCATTTGCTTGAACTTTGACTGCCAGTGTGTTCTGTGTCAGATTCAGGAAGAGAGTAGAACTGGAAAGATTAGGTCATGTTCCTGATCTGCTGCAGACTTTATATTAAACTTAAAAAGTGGTGATGAGGAGCACAGCTTTGAAGGGATACTGGGAGGCAAAACTTGCCACAGTTTGAAAGAAGCTTCAGCCTAGGTGCAGAGCATTGCAGAAATACACAATGTGGTCATGGTGGTGATATCTGTATTCTCATGTTTTTTTTTTTTACAGATCAAGTTTGGATGACTACTGCCCTTCAGAGCAGGTTGACATGATTCAAGAGAAAGTTCTCAGTTTACTACGTTCAGTGTATGGTTCTCTGGATGTGCACTTAGATTACTCAAGCACTTCATCTTCTTCATGACCTTTCTTCACGTGTTGCTGTGTAAGGCAGAGGATTAATTTAAATTGTGTATTAGCTGTGACTGGGAAGGGAAGACTACTGTTATTTCAGCAGGTGGCACTAGAACCCAAGCTGACCCAGCCAGGGGTTGAGTTGCATTGCTTTCTCCCAGTCGGTTGCATCTGAACTGTTACTTATTTGGCTTTGTTCAGATTAGTTCTGTAATTATTATTTTTACTGTCTTGTTTCTTAAAATTGGTACAAGAGAAATAACTTTTTGTCTAAAAATTGGGGGATTTTGTCCTGTTTCTTTGTGGTTGTGAAATAAAATATATAATTTCTTAAAATGATTTTCCATTATGTATGTCTTTTGTAATTTGGTAACAGATTTGGTCCTGAGTTGTATTATATCTTTTAAAAAATGATCTTAAAAATGCTCTTAAAACTGTAGGTCTGTGTAATGATCTTTCCTAAGTGTTGTGCTCGAGATGACCCTCTCATTTCTCTAGAGCAGCTCATGGCTTCTGCCCCATCCACAGAATATCATTTATGTTTATTTTCTGTTTCATTAATATTTTCTTATTTTGCCTTAGAGTATTTTATTGGTGGCTCAAATAATATCCCTAATGTACAGACACTGGCTTGGTATTTTCACTTTTACATATTTTTGAGGTTAAAAAGTATGTGTGCATGTGCATGCTTTTATGTTTTAAATCCTGTAAGGAATTGATGGTTTCTTCAGAAACAAAGATTTAGCTTTACTGAAGTCAGCAGCAAAACCTTCTGTACTAGGTTTTCACCCATTTCAGTATTGCTGTTTGGGAATTAACAGTTTCAGAACTATATAATTTAGAAATCAATATACTTATAGAGAAAATTGGCACTTTAAGAGGAAAAAAACCCTACAGAATTTATTGGAAATGAAACTGAAACAGGAAGGACAAAATGCCACCTAGAATATTTTCTTTTATTAGGAACAGATTTTGCTTGTAATTTCTTCTGAAATAACAGGGTTCATTTGCTAACTTGACTCTCTGAGAAAGTGAGATACAGAGACTTTGTGCATTTTTACAGTTTTTTCCTACTTCTGCTGTTGATATAAATGATTATATTAGAAATTGTAAATATGTAATTCCTTTAAAAATTTGTTCCAGTAGAATAAATTCCATGACCATGGATCCATTTTATTTGTGGTTTTGTGACATGTCTGTCACAAAGATGTGCCTAGCCCTGGAGCTGATTTCGTTAATACTTCATAAATTACAAAAAAGTTATAAAGCCATACATTACATGCATGAATGAAGTGCAGTCAGATCATATATGCTGCTTGTGTAAAGATTGGGGGTTTTTTAAAGTTAATGATCCTTTATGCTGGGCTTTGCATAAGGTTGTAGAAAACAAAAGAAAAACCATGTGGGGCATAGCTGACCCCTCCTCGGTGGGTAGGTGAGAGCCACTTTTCCTTCGGGAAAGCCTGGGCAAGGGAGGCCAAAACACTGCCTGGCAGCCAGGACTCAGGGATCCAAGCGGCGGAACCTTTAGCGTGAACCAAACTCAATAGTGCCTGCATCTCTGCCTGGGTGCTGCTCTGGGGTGCCTTATTTGGTGAGGTAACAAAATAAAATTTACTTCTTTGCATTTTTCTGTGGCCTTGTGGTTGTTCCTGTGCCCTGCCTACGCTGGCTCATACACGTGTTCACTGCGGTTCTGCAGAATCAAAGTAACATCATGAATTGACTATTTGTTATCCAAGTTATTTAAGAAATCTTCCTTTCAAGCATGGCTTTTATTTATGAATTCAAATTATTATCATCTGAAATCTCTGACTAACACAGGCTGTGTATACAAACCAGAAAATGTCAGTCTTGCATAATAACAAAGACATTAATTTCTACATTAAGGACATTTGCAACGTTATTTTTTACTTTGGTGAAAAGTAATCAAGCCGAGCCACAAACAGGTATCTCTTCTTTCTCGCTTCTGCCCTATACAGCTTATTTATTAACCAGATGCCCAAATCATCCATTCCCTGTGTCTGCCTCATTTTCCTCACAGCTTAGTTCTGTATGTATTATGCAAAACAAGACAGTGAAATCGCAATGCATAACTCCTCTAATCAGTGCTGTAAGGATGGGACATGAAGGCCCATTAGAAATAAATTTCACTTGAGGATATAAGCACAGCAGCACTGTTGTAAGTCAGGAGCTTCATATTGTCTCTTGTGTCTAGATGCCTCTGCCAGCTCTGCTATTCCCTTTGGCAGCATGGAGGAGTAAGGATGCCCACTTTGGAGGGCATCTGCAGCAGTAGAGATAGGTCTGTCTTAATTGTGGCTCAGCTTCCAAGATGGACCATCAACCTGAGCGTTTTGATATAAATAGTAGAACTATCACACATTTGTGTCCAGTATGAAATAGGGCCTTAAACCAGACATGCTGAGCAGCCTCTGTCTCCCCTGTGCATCACCAGCTCTGCAACCCAGCCACACTGCTGATTCCCAGCTCGTCACTGTGGAACAAAATTAGCTTTTCCAAGAAGAGTGAGTGGGAGAAGTCGGATGGCAGAGGTTACCTTGTTCTCTGTTACCATCTCTTCCCCTCCTTGAGGCTTCTGTGTCTGTCTGTGGCAGCTCTGTCCCTTCCCATCCTCTGGTAACGGCGCTGTGAGTCAGTCGCCCTAGCCTTGGTCAGAGCTGGACTGTGGGGGCAGAAGACTTGACTCCATAAACATTTTCTTTCTACTGCTACTGTGGAAGAAGAAGATAATTCTCCAGCAAGATCAGTCTTGGGGGAAAAGGGCCTTCCCTGGAGGTATTTAAAAGATGTGTGTTATGTGGCACTTAGGACTGTTGTTTAGTGGTGGACTTAGCAGTGCTGGGTTGATGGTTGGACTCAATGATCTGAGAGGTCTTTTCCAACCTAAACAGTTCTATGACTGTATTTCTAGGAGGCCCAGAATATGGGTCCTTTCTCCTTATGCATCCAAGGGGCAGCACTGGAAGGTCCCCTCCTGTCCTGCTTGATGGTCCCTGTTGTCCCCATCAGTGCCACAAATCCTTTGTAATTCCCAACCACTCTCAGGAGCAAGGATGAAAGACATCGGTTTTCCGCCTTCAGCTTTCAGTGTCTCTTGCAGGAGGAAATTCTCTGTCACCACAGCAGAGGTGCAGCTCCCACACCACAGTGTAGATGGCAAGTCAGAGACCCAGCAAACCCAGTCCCAGCTCCTGCTCTGGCACAAACTCCCTCCCTGTCACCAGGTCCAGCCACAGACCAGTCCTGGGAGAGAGGCAGTCTGGCTTAGGTCTACAATGACCCCAAGGGAGACTTGTATCACCCCCACAAAGGTATATGAATTTCTTACCTATCTTTGAGGGTGTGGACCCCTGTCTGCCCTGCTTCTCTGTCACAAGCACAGCTCACAAAGGTGCTGGGTCCCTTTGCTGGTGCCTGCAGACTTACAGGGACTCCCACCTCCCCCCCTCTCAGATAAGGGAGCTCCTGTCTGCAAAGGAAAGCTTTACTCACTACATCTTGAAACATTCAGGAAGTGTCTCTGGTCTGAATTTGTGTCTGATTCTGTGTAGTGCTTGTGTATTAATTTACAGTTCTATTGCAATTTATTTTTGAGGATAAATAATTTCATGCAGGGATGCTTAGCCCTCTCAAGGAAGGAGCCACCTCACTGGGGAGAGACAAATCATTCCAGTCTTCCCTTGCTAAATGCTAGTTACATATTTTCAGCAGCTTCCATAAATGTCCTAGTGGTTTTGCACATCTTCTACCACAGGGGGTTGCACTGTCTCCTGGGCTGCTTTCTTATGGATTGCATGCTTTTAGCAGAGTTGACAGCATACAGTTTTACTCAAGGTCCTTGGCAAAACAAATAAATACTAATTTGTGTTTGTCTTTCATTGCTTTACAGAATTAGGTTCATTATTGCAAACCGAGGGCTAGATCTCCCCAAAACAGGTCTAAAATATGTCCATCCCTTGCCTGCCCTAGGCAATACTAAACCTTAGATTTATTCAATGTAGAGTCACAATGTACAGTCCAGAAATATCTCCCGGCAGAGTAACTAATATGGAGCTGAGATACTCTGCTACTCAGCATCTCTTCCAGCCATTCTTGTAATTGCCTCTAAACATGTTTTAGAAAACACAAATTTAATAAGACTCCAAGGTATACAAAAGCCTTCTGGAACACTGTAGCCTGCATCAGGTGGTCCTTCCTGCTGCTTGATTTTGCTCAGCTCTGAATACTAATAGCCAAGCTAACTCAAATACCTGACTTTAATGTATCAAAGCCTGCCTTGGGACTTTCTTCTCTTCACTTCAACTTTATTTATTTTTTCACTTTAAGTACATGTCACCAGCTACCCAATTCCCACTAACATTGAACTTCTGATATTGTTTGAGTAATTCGAATTGCTCAAACTCAGATGCCCCCTTTTTCCAGTAAGTCCACTAGCTTCTCTGAGCTACTCCCTGCCTTGGCTCTAGGCCAGTCATTAAACTGAGATCTGACTGGTCCTCCTCAGTAAACCCTGATTTTTCTTTTGTAAGTGGCATTTTAGAAATGTCTGTAACTAAAGTCAGAATACGGATGCATTTTGTTTCCATGCCTCTAAGTGCTATTTTATTTCAAGTAAATATGGCACTGCTCAGAGCTTGCTCATTAAAGTTCCTGAGAAGTGCAAGTCAAAAGATGATGCATTAGTGACTTCCACGTCCCAGATAGTCCAAAATTGTCAATGCAGGTAACAATATCATGTCAGACAGAAATACTTCACTGATAAGACTTTTGGTTTCCTTGTTTATAAGTTGCAATGATAGCAATACCTTTATAAAATATATATGGTACACGGGTTTTCATAGGAAATTTGACAGAACAAAATCTGCAGATTAAAAGTTCTGCCTTTGGTGAGGTTATGGATTCTGCTTCTTTTCTAACAGGTCACCCTATGTATCATTAGACAGTGCAGAAGTACAGAAGTAGTTCCCTTTTTTTCCTGTTTCTCAGATTTCAAGGAGGGTAGCAATCCTAGTAACAAAACTCTGTTCCTTCCCATCCCACCTACTCATCCTTGGATTTTTTTAATCTGCTTCCTTTGCCTTGGTTCTCTCCTTTTTTCCTTCTAAGCCTTTAATTTGTTTGATATTTTCTCTCTCTAGACAACATACCAATACTAAGCTTTAACAATACAGAAGGCACAAAACACCTCTAAGCCCTGAATGCTACAGTATTAAACATTCTACTTTATCCACCTCTAGTGCCAGTATTACATATTGTTCTTTAAATCATAACCTTGTGTATAATGCAGAGTAAGTGACACTAAAATCATCAAACACGAATTCTTATTAAGGAGCTACTTATACAGTCATGCTGCTTAAGCCTGTTGCCAAAATGTCCTCATAATTAGGTCCAACAGCTGAAAAGAACCATTCAGTGAACAAAATGCCTGGGACTGGCCTCATGGAGAAGAAACACTTTTAAAGCACTGAATGTTGTTGGGGGTGAATTCCCACTAACGTTTATTTTTGCTGCTGCCTGTGATTCATCAGGTTTCTGAGGAAATCCTGGGAAATGCCTGGCACAGGTCAATAAGTGTTTGAAAAGTGACTGGAAACAAAAGAGAATTTGCTTACTTAAAGATATTTTTAAGAGAAAATTCCAAGTATAAATGTGATATATAATCTCTTTCTTTTGTGTCTTACATCCTTCTCAAACCTGCCAAAGATACTTCCTCAAATTTCCATTTCTCCCTTGTGTATTTTGCAGTCTAATTTTTGATGCCTAATTTTGTAATTAATAATTTGTAATTATTGTTTAGGTGGCTAAAAAAATCCACTTCTTCTTTGATTCACTGGCAATAATGAAACTTCAGCATTTTTATCTGCAATTTTATTAATCGGTAGAAATTTTTCATACTGGGGTGGTCAACACTGTTTATGTTTTTAATGTATTTGCTTCAATGTGGGGTCTAATTTTTTTTTAAGATTACAAAAAAGTACAAATACAAGTAATTTCATCTGAAAAATTAAATCTATTACTCGAAATAAGATCAAAATGTTCCAACTTGCATATTTCAGAAGAAAAATACATTTAAAAAAAATGTATTTCCTAAAGTAGCTAAGAACAATGTTTGGAACAGCTGACCTGGACTGGCCAGAGTGTCATGCCTGAGTGTCATGCCTGAGATATAAACTGGGTGAGTTAAACAGAAGAGAGTCTGACTGATGCTCAGGGCAGGCTGGGTATCCGCGAGCAGGTGCTGAGCAATTGGATTGTGTATAATTTGTTTCTATTGGGTTTTAGCTCTCTCTTCCTCTCCTTTAGCATTATTGTTGTTGTCATGATCATTATTATTATTATTATTATTATTCTATTTTACTTTGTTATAATTATTAAACTGTTCTTATCTAAACACAGGATTTTAAATTTTTTTTCCAGATTATCCTCCCCATCCTGCCATGGGCAAGTGGCAGCACAGTACTTGGTTACTGGTCAGGGTTAAACCACAACACATATGACCATCCTATGTTCAGTTTCCTACCTAGGTATAAAAAGAAAGTGATCATTGTATTGATCATGCTTTGCAACATGGCATATTAAGAATCAGTTAAGACAAGTAAATATGTGATTTAACTTGTAAACACAGGGCAGGTATGACAAGTGTGTCATCAATGTCTTTAGAGATTTGCCCATAGAAAGTGTTATAAAGAGTTGTTAACAACTTATTGGTATCTGGTCCTAGAAGAACCTGTAGCTAAATTCTATAGCTGGAATCTGTACAGTGCAGTCCCTGATATGCACATGAGTGTGCACCTGTAACTGTATTCACAATCTGTAATGATACAGTGCACGGCAGTGCATCTCTTATTAAGACTAATTTTAGACATACATCAATCTTCAACAACCTATACTTCATTGAACCTTCACAATCGCAGTGGATGTTCCACTGAGTAAAGAACAAAAGGAAGAGGGAAATGCAATTCCATCATTTGTCATGTTTGTTACTGCAAAATTTTTATGTCTGTGATTCTTTGTGTATTTGTGATTTAGCAGTGAAAACAAAGGCTCTAGTACATTGTTTACAGAAGAGTGACTACTAAGTACCTTTGACATTATCTCAGATTTGTTTATTCTCTGAGAGTTTTCCCCATGGCCAGTAGTACTAATGCTGTGGCCATGTTTTGATGGTACAATTTTGATTTTCAGAATTATGTATTTCCTGAGGCTGGAATAACATTAGATGTGAGCAGTCTGCTGGTAAAAGTCAAGTTGTATATATTCTTTTCAAACGATAGC
This sequence comes from Corvus hawaiiensis, assembly GCF_020740725.1. NCBI lineage: Eukaryota > Metazoa > Chordata > Aves > Passeriformes > Corvidae > Corvus > Corvus hawaiiensis. Next base: position 72,875,085 of record NC_063213.1, on the reverse strand, counting down.
TATAGAGAGGGAAAATATATTTCTTTTCTTTAGATGATAAGAATGTAAAATGAAACGCAAGGAAAACAATGTATTGTTTGTATTTGGCACGTTTGGAAAACCAATTTTCCAGCTGCAAAACATAAGCCTGAGAAGAAATTTTTGGACAAAACAATTTTCTATTTTTTCCCAGAAGCAGGAATCGCATATAGTCATGCACACAAGTTACATGGGTATTTGATGGGGCAGAAAAATAATCCCAGCTATAGTTTGGAAGCTTTAATTGCATCATAAACTGAGGAAGATTTCAGGACAACAAAGGATGTTGGTAATGTTTCTTCAGTCCTAGAAGGAAAAGACCGTGACAGACCTACTTACCTGCACTGTGTAATAAACCATCACGCAAAAGAATGTAAATTAACACTTTAAGCCCTATTCATCCATAGATGGAAGACAGAGAAACAATTTGATCTGGAGCAGAGCTAGAGAAGTTCTCAAAAATGTGTAGCCTTCTAAAGAAATGAGACATCTCTCACCACCATATGGTGGCAGTGAGTGTGACTATTGTTCTCCATCTTCTCTTTTCCCAGATGAATGCTGGCTGGCACTGTTGATTGCTTCCACTAAACTCTGGGGTGGATTAGCATCTCAAACTTGTCAGCCTCCTACTCTCATAAGCTCTGTGTAAAGAGCAAACCAGGAAATGGGAAGAGGCAGTACAAATTCTCCCCCTGAGGCAGCAGCATGAGCTGACTCTTTACTAGGCCCTAGAGAGTCCACAGGCAGAGCTGCTCAGTCTCTGACACAACGGCATCACATACAAGGCACGAGAAAAGAAGCCTCCTTCGCTCTGGCCGATCTGAATCTCTTTGATCTTCACCCAGACTGCCAGGCCTGGGATAAAGCTGTGTATCCCAGAGGTCGCCTCTTGTGCATCTGGAGTCAAACACAGTGAGAGTGCACACCACCATGAGAAACAACGCAGCAGTCAGAGATGAAATGGAAACTCATGGATCAGCAAACCAGAGGTTTTGGAACCAAAGACAGCTCCAGAACATTTGAAGCAGGAAAACACAGTTAAGATCAAGGTCAGCAACAACACATGCAATGGACACAGCTGTTCTCTGAACCACAGTTTGCCTAAGATAAGAGACTTCCATGCAACACTGAGCCTGTGAGAAAGACACGCTTTGATGACACTTATCTGTGAATATACTTTTACTAGGTTTGGAGGTTTTCCTAACAATTGGATAGTGAGATGCTAGAAAAAAATGTGAGCTCTTACACAGTGTTTTCCAGGTAATCTGAAACTGATGAATTTCACATTGCTGGAGATTGAGAATAAATTGCCTGACAGTCTGAGGAGAATCAAGAGAGCATGCATCTTGGGCATCTTAGCAACAGCAGCAGCAAAGGCAAAACCATTTGAATCAGTCCTTTACTGCAGACAAGTTATTTTCTGTGGGTTAAATGAAGGTCATAACCAGTATGATCCTTTTTCAAATTGAGCCATTTTGATACTTTAGAAGGCTTTTTTATTGGAAAATAAAACAGCTGCTAAAGGTTGTCTCACCAATTCATCTTGCGAAATGAAACCTGGGACTTCAAGACACTTAAAAGGGCTGGACATTACCTCCTACAAAATTAAGTAATCAGTTATATGTATGTACAGCAGGTTTCATTTCCTCTAGTCTTTAATTGCACACTGAGACACAAGACTTGGGAAGCGACTGCAAAAATTATACAACCTTTTTTTCTTTTTCTTCTCCTGGAGTATTAAAATGTTGTGCTAGTTTATGTAAGGCTTTCCTCTTTCAATCATCTGGAAGGTTCTAGATCTGTAAATAAAATTACTTGCTTTGGTCTTATATAGTCATATACTTCTTCGCTGTCGTGAGAAAATGCAAGGCTTTTGTGGCTAGCTTAATGTTCCATTTACTTTTATCTGCAGTGCTCAGTGTGCCATTTAGAGATGTCTAGGTACTCAGTAACTGTAGTCATTAATGTACCTGCTGTAAGGGCAACAGCTGCTTCACCCAGAGGGTATGATTTTTTTTCTTTTTCCCCAATTCAGTGTAACTAGTTATAGCTCTCTTTTTAGTGTTCTTACACTTCATTAAGTGTATTTCTACTTTAACATTTCTCTGATATAAAGGAGATAGATAGCATATTAAGAATGGCTACAGACCTTTCAAAGGAGATGCCACAATCTCTGCTTCTGTGGATGCTAAAAAGCTAGGGGCAGAGGAATTTTCCAGCTGCTGAAGCATTTTGTGAAATTTTCCTTTCTCATGCAAGCTAGCTGAAAACAGTGTAAAGGTTTTTGTAAACCAAGGCTTTATCGCACATCTGCAGTTTGTTTTCCAAGTCTTGTTTTGGTATACAGGAAAAAATATTTTGAACGGGTGTTAGACAACCTCAGCCAATCCTTCTAAGGGGTGGCTGGTCAAAGGACCAATAACCTCCTGCCACCCTTACATACAAAGGTATATAACCTAGCTTGTATTTAATAAAGTAACTCCGTTTCTCCCTGAATTTGGATTGTGTCGTTTCTCACCAGCTCTTGGTACAACAGCGACATGCTTCTACTGGTAAATCATGTAATTGAGGATCTAGTGGGTGAATTGGGAGTTATGATGAGGCAGAAGTGGTGTTTAGTGGCTGTAGCAGGTGGTAGCTGATGAAGGGGATGTGTGACACGGTGAGAAAGGAAAAGTAGAAGAGGGTGAAGAAGCTGTAGTGTGGGTCTGAGGAGCTGCTTGAAAGTCAGCCTCCTCTCTGGTTAAGTGGAGTGAGGGGCAGAAAAGACCCTGAAACTGTGTAAGTACTGCTTAGGTGTTCCATCCCTGGAAATGTTCACGGTCAGACTGGATGTGTCTCTGAGCAACCTGAACTATTTGAAGGTGTCCTGGTCTTTCCAGAGGTGTTGAACTAGAAGACCTTTAAAGGTTTTTCCAACCTAAAGTATTTTATGAGTGGAATTAACATAAGATTGTTTCACAGAAGTTTTTTAATGTATTTGTTAGTTAAGACACTCAATGTCATGTAACACTAAATTCCCGATAAAAAGGAAAAATGAGCTATTGTTTGCAAGATGCGTGCATTGTACCCTTGTCACTGAGATTTTTCTCATATTAATTATATTTAAGTGAGGTTTTATTTCCTTTACTACTTCAGCATTGTTGGTCATAAATTGCTCTGCCTGCTTTTCATGTCCTTAAACAATGGCATATACTCTTCACTTCTACTGCTCACTATTAGGGGACTGGCCAGTATTTCTGAAGTAAGAGAACTTCAATAATGCAGAGACTTTGTGTATGAAATCTTCTGATTCCTGATGAGGTTAAATGGTTCTTAATGTCTGTCCTCTCAGGAAGAAGTGCTTTGGTGTACAAGGTACAGCAGGGTAACACAGCCTGGAAGCCCAGTCTGACTCCAGCATCTCACTACAGGAGCCTTCAGGAACAAAGACATCCCAAACACCAGACAGAAAGAATCAAGTTGTTTTGCTGACATACAAAAGAATTGAGAGACAACTGTTAGGTCTTCTAACCCAAAACTTCTTGGGGAACTAGCCTACTACTAACAAGAGTTGTAGGTCAATGTCCAGTGTCCAGCTCAATGTCCCAGTGGAGTGACATTCCTCAGGGGTTGGTACTGAGACCAGCACTTTTTAAGATCTTTTTTGGAGATATGGACAATGGGATTGAGTGCAGCCTTCGCGAGTTTGCTGACAACACCAAGCTGTGCAGTCAACAGCTGGAGGGAAGGAATGCCATCCAGAGGCACCCTGACAGGCTGGAGAGGTGGGGCAATACAAACCTCATGAAGTTCAACAGGACCATGTGCAAGGTCCTGCACATGGGTTGGGGCAATCCCAAGTAAAGATATAGGCTGGGTGGAGAATGGATTGAGAGCAGCCATGAGGGAAACTAACAGGGAACATCCCATTAAATTCCATGTCTTACTTCCCTCTGCTGACAGATGTCCAGGAGGTACTCCTAAGGTATGAATTGAAATGCCAGTGAAATAATGAGGGTGAGGGTAAGAATATCTATTTCACATTAGACAGACACCTCCACAGATTTGCAAAAATATATTGCACAGTGAAGACTTTACTTACCAGGTCTTATAACATAGACTTTTCTACTGGACCTGGAATTTCTTTAATTTCTTGAAAATTAGGATGCCTACCTTGAGAAAATGTATATTCATCCTGTTTTCAGTCATTGCTCATTTCCCTCTAGATGTGAATATCAGTGAAATACATTTTAGGGAGACTATTCTGAGTGAAATTTCGGGATGTTTTTAGAAAGCATTTTTCTCTCTCTATATGTATACGAGAATTCTTTGAAAGATCCCAGGATATGCCTCACTGTCCCAAGAAATTTTGTCTCGTACTAATCCATCCTGGTCCATTTTGTGTAAAATGGTGAAACTTTGAGAGCTTTAAACCTACCAAAACAGACGAGGAAGCTCACCAGGAAATATGGTAGCTTTCTTATTTTTTTTTAAATACATGTAAGTACTGGTTCAGACCATGTTCCGCTGAAATGGCTCAAGAACTGGGAAAGAACTGTCATGGTGTAAAAAACATTTTGCTAGGAAACATTTCTCCTGGTACCCACTTACTGAAGCAATTGTCCCCGCAGGAAGTAATGTCTTCAGATACAATTTTGGCATTCCAGGTTAAACAGTTCATATTATCTTTGTTCACTGCTCAAGAGGTTCTGATCTGAATGCTTAAGACAACAAAATTATACTAGAATAACTGCAGCAAATTGCATTCAAATAGGAATGTGAAGAATGTAGAGTAGCTTGAGATTGCACACAAAAAGTGAATTGCTCTTTAACATTCATTTAATTTTCATTGTTATTTTGAAATCCATCTGTACTGAATTTCTCCTGTGGAGACAGGTTGAATGAAACTGGCATTTCTCAATTCTACAATTACTGTACCAACTTACTCTTTTCTCTGAGATAAATTATTCTTCAGGATGAAGAGGAAACTGCCTTTAATGCTTACCAGTTTTTACTCAGTTTCAAGTAAAAGCAATTTAAAACTGCCCTTATATTCTGATTTTCTGAAACAGAACAAGTATGAAAATGCTAGTGTAATCTATAAACTTGATAGAATAGGATTAGATTTTCACAAGAGAATGAGAAATTCAGATCTGTATTACTTCTTTGAAGAGATACAACATCCAGCAAGAGGCTATAGCAATTAAATATAAGAATAAAAATAGAGGTGGTTTTTTTCAGAAATATATGGAAGGGAATAACATTTTTAAGATGTGCTTTTGGCCTGTAGAAATAGAGAGAGAAGAGTGTACTGCAGAGAAGAACCAAAAATGGGCTATTTTCACTCTTCCTTTTGTAAAAGCTGCTGTTGCATGCAAATTGTCTATTTAACTGGCATTAAATTCAACAGTGAACTTTGATTTCTCCAAGGTATAAATTAGCATAGTTATTGCCCTGGAAAAAACAGCTTTATGGATTTTTTTCTCTATATGGTTGTACATGCTGTCTCAAAATGTGATATGCTTTCTGAGGTTTGGAGCAGGGCAGCAAGTAGTGGCAATGTTGTCTAAATCAGAATTCGCTGCCATGTGGATGGAAGTTGACTCTGGGCATAGTGTCACTAGCTCCAAAGGAAAAGCAATCAAACATCCTGGAGCTGAAGGCTATTTCCCAAGGCTTGAGGCAGTTCCCAAGTGCCATGACACAGTGTTAAACCCTCAGGGTGGTCCTGATCTCTATCCTTGCAGCCTCGAGTGAGGTTAATGATTTCTGACCTGGAGATTCTTGTTTCATGAAAGAAAAAATGAAATGAAGGAGGGTTAAAACAAAATCTTTTGAATTCGTTTTTGTTTTACTATGCCTGGAGAAAAGTTGTTTAAAAAAATCCCTTTTCAGGCTCAGATCTCCCAGTATCCAACCTGTAAGGAGGGCTATGATAACTGGCTGCAGTTATCTTTGCTGAACAGAGTTATCTTCATTACTTTCTGCTTAAAAAGTTCTTCTTCAAAATATATCTGTCCCCTGTTGCATATCCATGACACACGTGTGATAAACATTATCTTGTTTTAACAATTAAGCAGCAGCTGTTCCTCTTGAAGATAACATGGTATACTATCTGGAATCTCAACATTTCTGTGCATGCCCTTTCATAAGAGAAAAATCTTCCTCTCTCAAATCTATGAAGTTTCCCTCTTCAGTTAACATTCCTTCTTCATTTCAGGAGTTGGACTCGATTATCCTTTTGGGTCCATTCCAACATGGGATATTCTATGATTCTTTTATAAGTAAGGAGAAATTACAGAATTCAGAAAACTGTTGCTACAAACTCTGAGTTTGGCTGTGCAGATCTCTAGCATACAGTCAGATACAGTGTCACATTTCTTCGTCTAATTTTATTCTGTGTCAACAAGGGGCTACTCTCTTCTTTGTAGTAGTTTATCTGAGCTGAAACTCTACCAATGGTACCTTTCTGTTTAAAAGCTTCTTTGCAAATTATCATCTCCTTACTCCTATGTCATGGGTTAGCATAGCTACGGAAGTGATTCTCTTGCAAAGAGGTGCTTACAGTTTCCTCTATGACCTAACAGAACCAATCAACTGGATAGTTTGAATATTGGCAACTTTTTAAGCCACTTAAGGAGCTTGACACACCTCTGTGGTCCACATTTAAGAATGAACAAACCCCGGGAAAGCTCTCTCTTGCTTTTGGCCTTGAGACAGGTAACTGGGTGGGGGGGGGCCTGTGCAGCCCAGCGGGGCCGGGACACAGCCATCCTGGAGCCGAGTGGCCCTGTTCCACCCGCAGCCCCCCCACCCGCAGCCCCCCCACAACCCTGCTCTGTGCAGGTGGCACGGCCCGGGTTTTCCCCCCTCCCCTCCAGTGTGGCCGAAGATTCAGCTGAAGCTGCCCCGCTGCCCAGCAAAGATCATGTGACCAACAACGATAAGCGAATTCCATCTGCGGGGCTGGGTGAGATTAACCCTTTTAGTGCTGTAAGCTTCCTCCAGAACAGATGAAGCCTGCAGACATTAATCCTCTCCCGAGTCAGAGGAAGAGGGTAAGGTGACAGCAAGTTAAGAGAGCACCAGAGAGACATCAAAGTTAATAAAGAACTCCTGAGGGAGGAGAAAGAGGAGATGCTTAGAAGCTGAAATTCTGTTGTAAAGCTATGGTGGTGATGGGCTATGATATATCAGACCACCTGTTGTAATTTCATGAAAGCATGGGGGGTGGAGCATTCAAACTGTACTTGTGAGCAAAAGTACCTGCACTGAAACAAGCAAATGCTGAAGCAGCTGTAATTTGATGAGAAGTTTGAACAGGGAGAGATGGAAGTGATGAGGATTCTTGCTCCCAGGGAAGGAGAAGACCTCTGTTCCTAGAGATGAAGATGTTCCCAGAGATAGTCCTAGAGATGAAGATGCTCCCAGAGATAGGTGAAGAGAATCTTTGTTTCTGAACAGCTCATCCTTTAAATGGTACCCCAATAGCTCAAGATTGGACCCTTGAAAGCAGTTGTGGGGAAAGCTGCAAGTTGTGGGAAGGGACTCTGACATGCGAGCAGAGAACCAACCCAGGCACCTGTCTTGCTGTGATACTGAGCCATGAGAGAACTTCTTGTGGAGATGTCTCCATAGCATGAGCAAGAGAGACTCCTCTCCCTAAGTGAACTGAAAAAAGGTTATTATAGAAGTGGTAAACTGACTGAACATCTCAAGGGTTGTCTTTTTACATTGTCAGTGGGAGAAGGGAGAAAGCTGGGGGGAGGAGAAGTGTTCTGAAGGTTTGGCCTGACTTTTTTTTTTCCTTTCTTTTAGGTCTGTTAATAAACTTCTTTATACTCTTTTAAGTTTTGTGCCTGCTTTGCTTTTTCCTAATTCTTATCTCACAGAAGGTAAATAAGTAAGTAATGAGTATTTTGACCCGAACCACTACACTCTAGTTGGTGTTTCTGCCTGGTTTTGAACTGAACCCGCTACATCCTACCTCTGGGAATTTTTTTTTTCCTGAGTAAATTTTAGAAAAATTTCCAACCATTTCTAATTCTGCTCCTTACAGTAAAGCATATGGTTCAGCAGAGTAAAAACCATTCTGCACTTCAAGCTGCATCTCAACCTGTATTTCTTATCCCCAAGTGCATTTTTTTTAAGATGTGTACTCTGTGCGTATTAAGAGGTCTACAAACTGCAATATGCAGGACCGTAAGAAGTAAGTGATGGATAGATGTGGTAAAATGGTAAATTTCCTTACATAAAAGTCAAAGGCAATATAACCTTTATTATCTGTAACCATCACTCTCACTATTGCAGTATGATCATTGTTTTGGTTATTGAACAGAACTTAAATCTCCAAGTCAGCAGTGCAGGCAGTATGTGTGCTGAATTTAGGAATATAATATATGTGGCATTAGCAGTGGCCTATACGAGGGCTCATTAAAAAAATTACTAGGCATGAAACGGATTGTTCGTGCTTTCTTAGGTATAATGTTCAAGTAATAGAGTGGTATTAACATCCACTTTGGAGGACGAGACATGACTCAAAAGCTAATTGACTGTTTAGTAGCCTGTTGCATTTGAAGATCTGAAATGAACTTTCCCTCACACTTAATGAGCTAGAGCTTTTTTAATTGGAAAAATATTTGTTAGTGCTCCAGCTGTTAATATTAGAGGGCCTCCTCTGGTTTAATTTGTTACGCTGTAATTTAAAGTTCACCAGAATGCATTTTAAATAGCAGCATGTGAACCAGGGAAATAAATCACCTCTTGCAGAAGATTCTTCAAAGACTGAACAAAACCATGCTGCAAGCCAGTAAGAACAGACTGTTGTGGAGGTGGACAGGTCTTATGTCAGAGACAAACACTCCAGTTTGAAAGAGGTTGTTTATGCTCTACAGAATCCATCCAAACAGAGGACTTCTTGCAACAGAAAACATATCTCTGGGATGCTGCAGTTGTTATTAGGTTGAAAGGGCAAGGGTAAAAAATTGTATTTTGCTTGTATTTCAATGTATTTCAGTTATAATTCTAAAACATGTCCTTGCTTCTGTTTCTCCTGTAAAATAAAAATAACTGCCAAGTTTCTTTTTTCATTATCTTAATTTTGCAAATGTTCGATCAGGGTTTAAACCCAAAGGTAGCTAAAATATATGTGAAATGGTGTTGGGAGGAATTGATTTTTGCCCCTTATCATCCACTTCTTTCCACACATCATTATTTATTACAAAAATAATTATTTACAAGCACACCTCAAAAGTTCTCTTGGCTAGGACAGACACCTGTGATTGGAACTTATTTCACGTTTTTGGCTCTTGATAAAAAGTGGTGGCATAACTAAAGAAGTAATCAGAGTTGTCGAAACTCTAATTCATCTAAATTTGTGTATTATGCTTCATAACTAGAAACTTCAGGGCAGAATTTCTCAATATCGTCAGGGGGTTTACTTGATCACAGAGAGCATAAAAGTGCATGGCTTTGTTTAAGTATTAACGTTGTGGTTCAACATGTGTGCTTACAGCAGAGACATTTAAACCTTTAAGTTTCTGCCTCTTGTTTCACGCCTACATGTGCTTTTAAAGGAAAGTGTTAGTCATAGTGTACATTAAGGAGGACCAACAGTGTTACTCTCTTGAGTAGAACACTCAAGCCAAATAAGTCCAGAAATGCTACAGACTTTCCAAAGTCATAAGAACACATTGAGTTAAAGAACTCATGTATTTGCTGTTTCTGTCAACAACACAGTAAGCCATTCATGGCCCTGATAACATAATAACCTTTCTAACTCAGTTGATACATGCAGTGAAGAGACTGCATAATCCCTTTCTTTTTACTACGTTAATCTTCCCTAACGTGGAGATGTTTGAGCAGCAGACATGGATGTGATTTTGATGGGCTGGAGTATGGTTCTTCAGCCCACATCAAAATGCAGAAGATCAGATCTCTAATTTCAATAAACAAGATTATTAAGTTACAGAGCATCTGTTTTGGAAGATATGCATTCCCTTTAAAATTACTGTGCTTTTTAAGGCTTTGCTTTAAGCTGTTCAGTTGTGGACTTAGCATCATTAGTTGCTTTGGAGGGAGTAGAACTCCTGCCTGAAGCTAATTTAATCAAGAGTCACTTCTAACCTTCTGGCAGAAGAAGTGACACCATTTTGTAGCCAGCATATTGCCTTGAAATGTACAGGTCATTCCTCAATTCTCATCCGTGCTGTCGCTTGATATATAGCAGAATCATGTATACCCATGAGAAACAAAATTACCAGTTATCCTCAAAGGCAGCTGATTATGAATTTGTAATTTTTTTTTTTTTTTTGAGTGAGAAGATGATAGCATAGGTTCAAGAGCCTGTTTCTAGGAAATAATAAATTGATTGTGGTATTCATGCATAATGGAACATAATTTTTCACCCATCATCCTTGACAGAAAGAGTTGTGCTGTCTTTACTGGGTCAGATGTCAGAAGCCTAAAGCAAGAGATTCTAATCTACTTGATCCAAGTTATTTATTCAGAAGTAAGACTCTACATTATAGTACTTCAGTGTGAACAGACTGAGACAGGTCATGTCATTGATTTGTTTTTCTGATGGAGAAGTAATAACTGCAGGTCAATATACTTCAGCAATGGATGAGCTGACTTCTTACTGAAATAAACTATTTAGGAATGAAAACCTGAGGCTTGTTGAGTTGATGAGCCTGAAACCTATCTATTATTACTGCAGGAAAATACAGGCCCGCAGCAGTTGTATTTGATGTTCTGCTATGTGGTGATTTGTCAATGCCATGAAAATTGCTTAACACTTTTGGGATCATTAGACGTAATGTACATATTTCATCATTGCACACAATCTGCATTGAAAAGGAAATTGTGTTATTACAATGCATTGAGCATGTCCAATTTCAGGCAAAACCAAATTATTCTAAACAGACTTGCTTCCCCTTGTAATCTTATTTTACAGCTACCACTGGTTATGTGCTGAAAAGTTTCATTAAAAGAAAAGGAAAGAAAGTGTTCGGTGCTCACCAAATTCTCACAGTTCAAACTGTCTGTTTCAGGGACACAGGGAGGGTTTGTGCTTTGTTGCTGAACTTAAAAAAAACCCACTCATCTTGCCAAGATTGATTAAATAAATAATAAACTGTAGATATATTTAGACATAATACTGCTTGGCATAAAAGCATATAAAACTCCAGCACAAAACAGATGCAAAGCAAAATTATGACCAGATGTAAAACATAGCAGAAATCATAAGTGATATCTAAAATGAAGATTGACAGACATAATGGCTATATTAGAGCTTCTTTTCCGTGTCCTATGGCACTTGGAATTAAGAGTATCCCTTGCTGGTCTCTGAGAATCTGAAATATTAATGAAAACAAGCGTGCTATAGGTCCTGTGGCAGTAGTGTAAATTCTGCAAATCTCATGACTGGAAGATGTAACCGCAAGAAATTGTCATGATTGTCAAAATGTCACAAAGGAGCTTAAAGTTTATCGCCTATAAGTGGAGGTTTATCAGACCTTGAAAAGTTAAGGTGTGTTTGGATTGAGAACTTAACAACTCAGTTACCTAAAACTTTCAATATTAAAAGGTTATTGCAGTCTTTTCTAAGTGTATTCACATGGCATATTGTGGCAAGCAAAGGACAAGAGCTCACCCCAAAAATCTATTCATCAAGTGTCTCAAATGTGCTGAGACAGGGGATCGTAATTTTTGCTTCGTAACTTCCTGTCTGAACTCTTGAGATATGTGTCAGTCCCTCAAATGACTAAACAAATGCTGCAGTTTGGTTCATGCTGTCACCGTAACATCCAAAAGCACTAGGAATTTCTGCAGCCTCTTGGAAAAAAATCCTGTCTTGATGTCTCCTTGCCAAACACCTTAGATCCAGATATTCTTTTGCCTGAGCTGAAGCTCCCTGCCAAGGCTGGAGAACAAGAGCATGACTGAGAATTGACCCTATCATTCATTAAATGTGGAAAGTTCCATCATCCTGCCCTTGGTATTCTCAGGTTTCTGAGCAGAGGTAGTAGAAAAGAAGCCATCTCAACAACTTCAAAATAAAGCCTTTAAGAACCATTATTTTAAAAGTGAGTTTTACTGTTACTGTCTTTGGTAAGGACTTTTTCTCTTAAACTCTAGTTGTCCATACCATACCTCTAAAGGCTCAGGGTCAAAACCTGATTGCAACAGAGCTTTGCAGTCAGGGAGGAGGTTATATTACTGCATCAGAAGAGGTAACCTTTGAAGAGGTAAAAACAGAATATAGTTGCTTCTCATATACACTAGCATCTCTTCACAAGTGGTATCAAGTCCATTTTTGTGTAGGGCTGTGAAAGAAGGGCATGTACCTTCCACCACTAGAAGAGAGCAGTGCCGTGAGTGTGTTCATGGTTCTGCATTTTTGAAAAGTCTGGGATTTTTCTCAGCAGAAACTTCTGATAAATCAAGGCTAAATAGAGGCATAAGAGCCTAGTAACTAGACTTCTTTTAAACTGGTATCTGAAGAAAAGCACATGATATGATTAAACTATCTGAGACATCAACTGCTGTAAAAGGCAGCCTTAGGCAAGTCATCAAAATGCTCCTCTGTTTTCTTTGCATTTCTGAGGAGCTGTAATGACGAGGAATGGAGATTCTGAAGGCTCACTTTCCTTCTGCATATTCCTCTTGCAGCTCTGAAAACTTACAGTAAAGTGCACTCTGTTAGCATCTCACTCAGTTCCACTACTGAACAGACTCCCTTCTTCCCAAATCATGATCACTTAAGAATCAATTGATTGCGCTTCATAATGATGCATTGTGCTACTGCAAATTCTACCAGCCAAGGGGTTTTTGGCAGTTCTAGTCTGAAAATCTAGATACCTTTGTAGGTCTTTCTTGACCGTTCAGAGTACCTTAGTGAAAGGTAACAAGCTCTTAAGAATTGTTTAAATGTCACACCTCTGTACAGGAAGTTAGAAGTCCAGTGGAGCTGGATAGAGATCTGTCAGTTTACCACAAGAAATAACTTCTGTTAAGATTTATCTTTACTGTCAAGACCCAGGTCAGCTATAGAGTACAATATTTCTTAATCACAAAATAACTCAATGGGTCTAAATTCAGCTAAACCTGTGTGCTGATACAGTTGAATACACTTTCCGTAAAGCTGTAAGAATCTGTTTCCTTGCTTTTAGTAGAATTAAAGTCAGGTTGTCCTGTTTAACTTTTCTGTACGGTGTTATCCTTATATGTGTGTGATAGGTAGATTTTAAAAAGCTCTACCAAAATTACTTTATTGACAATAGATGAATTCATAATGATCTAACAAATCAGTAAATGCAACACGATTAATGTCCTGTAATCGTGAATTCTCATGTCTTCGGTTCAAAAAGAGTTTGTTTTAATACATCAAAGTAACCCATATTGAAAAGACCACGTAAAACTGTTAGATTAGTGACCTAGCATACCTAATATCAGGTAAGTGTTAATTGTAGTGCAAACATGATTTTTAATGCTGAGGGATATGATAAGAAAAGTAACAAACTCTCTAGCTTAACTACCACTTTGGTTAAATGGCCAAGTTAGGGTAATAACACAGATGACAAGACTTGATAAAAGATGGTGAGCAATGGTGTACATTGCAAACTGGATTCAACTCTACTGAAGATTTATAGTTTTCACAAATACTATTTCTCAAGGATAGAAGCACTCGGTCACATCGTAACAGCGGGGCCAGTGACTTTCAGGACTCTGCTATGGGCTGTATATGTGTCAACAGTGTCATGGTTCAACCCCAACCAGTAACTCAGCACCACACAGTTGCTTTCTCACTGTCCCACCAGTGGGATGGGCGAGTAGAAGCAGTGAGTTAGAAGTGAAAAATCTTGTAGGTTGAGATAAAGACAGTTTAATTAACAAAGCAAATGCCACATATGGAAACAAAGCAAAACAAGGAATTAATTCAACAGTTCCCATGGACAGGCAGGTGTTCAGCCATCTCCAGAAAAGCAGGGATTCATCACTGGAAGCAGTGACTTGGGACGACAAACACTGAAACTCCAAATATCCCCTCCTCCCCTCCTCTTTCTGCAGCTTTATATTTTGAGCATGACAATGTATGGTCTAGAATATCCCTTTGATCATTAGGGTCAGCTGTCCCAGCTGTGTCCCCTCCCAACTCTTTTGCGCCCTCAGCCTCCTCACCAGCGGGGTGGGGTGAAAAGGTCTCAGGCTCTGTGTAAATCCTGCACAGCAATAACAGAAACATCTCCAGATTATCAACACTGTTTTTAACACATCCAAAATACAGCTTCATAGCAGCTACTGTGGAGAAAACGAACTCTATCCCAGCCAAACCCAGCATAAACATCCATTGTGTAAATGCTTACTCTGAGTTATTTCACTGGATGTACATCTCTCAGATTAATCCAGGTAATCTGTGTCATAAACACACAGATATTAACAAACCAGAAAACTGTGGTGTTCTTTTTCATTATTAGCTTCTAGCTAAGCTTCTGCTCAGCTTCCAAAGGCACGAACACATGGATCACAAAAATATACTGCAGCAAAGCTAGTTGTTTGATAGCTGAAAATCACTTGAAATAAAATAACTTGAAGTCTTCAAATCATAGTCCTTCGGCCTTCTGAATCACATAGTCATTGCCAACAGTAACATTTCAGCTACTTTATAACTTCAGAAAGATGTAAATTTACTCTGGCTTGCCTATGCCTCCTTGCCCCATGAAAATCTCAACATTTGACAAGGTCTGGCCACTGTTGCTTTGATGATCTAAAACTTCTGTACATGTAAGTAAATGTACCTTATACCTGTCTGACACAGCTAGGAATGTGAGGTAGTTGGTTTCTTGTCTCCTGTGGTTAGTTTGGTTTTTTTTAATTTACCTTCATTTTGAAAGAGCTTGCATTGTTCAAGAACAGCTTTGTATCAAATCTTCAGGAAACAGAATTTTCATTATTATTCTTTCCTGTCTGTTTTTACATGTTGAGCTTGATGACAAGTGACACGGGTGAGGAATACACTTTATACTCAAACTTCAAACACCACTCTGAACACAGAACTATGAGAATTTCCTTCAGACATCTACAAAATTTGGGCTAGCCGTTCATCTAATAGATTCAAAAGAATTGCCTAGCGAAGGCTTAAACATGCTGAGCTGACACACCAAGTATCCCATTCCTCTCAGAATAGAAAATGAGTTCTTGGTAATTTTTCAAGCCTATGAAGAAGATTTTGACATATCAGGCAAGCACAAAGCTTCCCTCCCAATGAATAAAAATGCAAATCAATTGTCACAGAGCAGTTCTGGAAATACAGCTGTGTCTGGGAAAGTATAAAGTATAAAATCAGAAAGGCTGCGTTGCAGGGGAAAGACATGATAAGCGAGTAAGACTGACTTAACTTTAAAGTCTGGTAAATTCAAAGGTAAAAAATGGTGTTGGTTCTCCAAGCTAGTGCTACATATTTACCTTGCATAGATGTTCTAGGCGAACCTTAGAAATTCAGGTTACAGATTAGTCTAAACAGAGAAGTGGAGACCCTGCCTGTCATTCACCCTTCAGTCTCTGCAAAAGGAGTTATTTCTTGGTGCATTGTAATGACCTTTCAGTGTACATGAAGCACTAGGAACAAAAACTGCCTTTGTTACAAATGCTTTTTTGTTACTGTGCATCTTCATTGCACTGCAGCATTGGTGATTCCAACTATTTCTTTTATTTCTCGCAGTTAAAATTAATCTGGTTGCTATTGACAAACTCTGGTGATGATTGTGAACTCTCATTCAGACCAACATTTGCTTGAGTTTAGTTCTACCAGATAAATTCTCTTGTCTGCATTATAGTTAGAATCTGTATACCTGTTCACATGGCAACATAGGTCAGTTCACAAAAGCTAATTATTTCAGGTTCAGTAATGGTGAGGCATCAATAGTCATGCAGGGCTATGGGTGATTTACTCCTTATCACATAGGCCAAAAAGCAGGAGGAGAGATTTAAATGAATACATCAGCAACTGAATTGATAAATTCTTCTGAAGTGGCACCCAGAAGCTGAAATTGCATTTATGAAATGTTAATCTTGATGTGAGACTTTGCATGTTCTTCCTACCCCAAAGACACTGCTGGAGTTTCAATATCCTTCACACAAGTCTCCTGATGAGTGGCTGCTGAGGCTTAGTGCAGGCTACCCAAATCTCCAGTGGATTTTGTGGCACCAAGTTGGTCAACAAGGTTAGAAGCTGACGTGCACACAGTTCCAAAACTGTCTAGCTTAAAATTATCAGTTATCTAAGCAAACAGAAATAGAGATAGTGGGGGGTGGGTTTGTTTTATGTGGAGATTTTGTGGTGTAGTTTTTGTGGGCTTTTTTTTTGGGGGGGTGAGGTTTTTGGTTTGGGCTTTTTTGTTTGTTTTGGTTTCTTGTTATGTTTTTGGGGGGTGTGCGCCTGTTCTCTGTGGCTTTTTTAGAGTTGGTTGTTTGGTCTTTTTTGTAGCAACTAAAATTAACAAGCCTTGTTTTGAAAAGAATACAAGCTCTGTGTTTTATGTTGAGATGCACTGCTGTGTGGAGACCAGTGGGCCTGTGGTACAAGGAACAAAGAGTGGCCACTGGTGGGACAGTCCCTAGTACTAAAGATCCTCCCCAGGTTAGGGTGACAGAAGAGGCTTCCCCCCGGCGGCTCTGTTCTGCTATGTTAATGTACCCCAGTTCTGCTTCCCTGGTTGGCCATTGGCCTCCCCACCCCTTTGTTACCTCATATGTCCCTGCCCTAGAAGGTTCTCCACTCCCTATTCCCCCCATTGGCCCTTGCCCCTCACCACTCCCCAGAGTTTCCCCATTGGCTCCCATTCTCTAGTCCTGCCTTTGTACCTCCCTCATGCCCTCAGACCATTGGTCCCTGATGCTCCATCTACTCCTGTACATAAATCTGGATCCTCCCATGTTCTTTGTCTTTGTCCCCGGAACAGTTTACGAGTGTGGATGCATTAAATTCCTCCCGTGGAACCCCATACGAGGACCCTTCCCATCTCTTTGTTGTCGACCCATTTCCTGGAGCTGTCTGTGTGTGTGTGTGTGTACATGTGTGTGAGTGTGTGGTGGTCCGGCCGAGTGGTTTCGCCTTGGAGACGCTTTTAAGAAGCTCGCGGCACCTCACCATCCGGCACTGCCAGGCTGGAGACCGCGACACTGCTGGCCACAGCCGTACCTGTGAAATGTGAACTCATAGCTGAGGCACCAGCTATGAGCACCAGATATTTCCAGCTGCTCTTCTCCCAGCTACAGCACATCCCAGGAGATGGCAAGACATCCACAGCAGGAGAGAAACCATTTGTCTCCATCTGGCATCGTTCTGGATGTGCACCCTTGCTTTTTCCTGTCACAGGGTGGTGAGTGCAGGTCTGGCTGACACACTGCAAACTGTAGTGCTCAGTGACACTTGCCAAACAGCTTTTTCAAGCCTGCTTTCTTTAGGTTCTTAGCTAAGTAGAAAACTTCTTCCTTTGTCTCAGTCCCTTGGAGCAGTTCTTGAATGCTCAGCTCTAGCTAGACATAAGGCATGGCTTTATGAATTACACAGTACCGTCACAAGTGAGCTGCACACTGGGAATTCCTGCAGGCACTCATTCTGTAGGGACCAGCAGCAAGACAGCGGTGATTGCAGTATTGGCTGGACTTCCTGAGGCAGGGAAGGCACCTCATGCTTGGGAGCTGCCTTGGAGCCCCAAGCCCTGGTCCTGTCCTAGCCACTGGCCTCCTTGACTGCCAAGCCTGGCCTGGCACCCACCACACCATCATCTCGCCAGGTCATTAGGAACCCTGCATATAGGAAAGGCCAACGTGATAGCTATATGGGAAAAGGTGCTGAACTGCATCCCACTGAAAAAGATTTTAAGGAGAAAGAACATCTCATTTTTTGCTGATAACTCCCACTCTCAGCAGAAAGGAGTCTATTAAATTTTTCTAAGCAGGTCATCTGTCCTAGCTCACCACCTTTTCCTTTCTCCTGCCTGCATAATTCTCACAAGAACCATAATATGCAACTCATCATTCCATTGGAAAACACACTCAGATGGCTGAGGTTGGCTGCTTTGTTTCCCTGCTTTCTCAGAGTGGGAATGGGGGTGCTTTCTCCTTATAGTTCAGAGGGAAACCAGCCAGAATCAGGGGGAAAATGCCATCCTAATATCTTTCCATGCCTTCTTGGGGAGTGGGAGGATCTTGGCTTCAGCACATCTCGACTACTGCTCTAAATTCCCATGTGGGAAACTCATGAGTTGTTTGATCCAGAAGAGAAGTCTGACACACAAAGTTACGGCTCTAATTTTAAAATCAGGATGAAGGAACTGGTAGCTGTTGTATTTCCTTATCAGTGATTTCAATGACTGTTCACTGCCTGTATACGTGAGTTGCCTTTTCAAATGGATTGCAGTCACTGAAAACACACACACTCATAAATGAAGTGCTGTCAGCCCAAGTTACAGCTTTGCAGCTCTTCCAAAATCTTCAGACTCAAATTTCCAGATACGATTGAGCCTTTGATATTCTGAGCCTGCATTTCAGAATGTCTGAACTGCTGAAAAGTAATTGTTCTGCTTTAGAACTGTCTCACTCCTGAACTGGCTGTGAACAAAAACACTCTACTAAAACCTCTGTTTACTTCTAGTATTTAGTATTGTCAGGTAGCTCAAAGAACCAGAGGATGGATATTAAACAGCTGCTATTTTGCAGGGAGACATTGAGAAATACTCTTGAGATCAGATTCTATCAATTTTATGTTCCATTATGAGAAAAATGTTCCTGATTGACCATCTTCCTTGTTGCATTCCTCCAAAAGCTTTCTTAATAAGACGGGTTTTTCAAGCTTGGTGATCAGAAAGTCAAGCATCGTTTCTCATACAAAAAAGTAGAAAAGTGGTGGAATGTCATCTCTTATGTTCCAGTAAGTATTCTTCCAGTAAGTAAACCTCATCGACTTTTTCCCAAGTCCCCTAAAAATTTTGTAAAAGAGCCACTTGAAGAGATCTCTTGGAGCTGTTCCTTAAAGGAATTTTGCATATTAAAAGTTGGCTTTATAACTAGCATTAATGTATGCTTGTAATACTTCAGTCTGGCTGAACAAAATGAACCACTGCAAAGTGATTACAAGAGTTCACAAAAGCTGTTTTTGTCACTTCTGGAATCAAAATACAATTTTGTTGATACATTCATTTTGCTTTTAAAACTTTGGACATAATTAGGATCATTGTAATATTTCAATGATATTGCCTATGAGACAATTCTAGAACATCCAACTCCCACTGCTGATAAGCCTCCAAGCTGCTTCTGTGACACCTTGCTGGTCAGAAACATGTTAAATTGCATGTTTCTCTTCTTATTTCCTCCACTTTGGTGTATTACATTAAATAGTTGTGGAAACTACAATGTCTACACTTGGGCCTGAAATGTATTTTGTAGTTCTGCTGCTGGAAAAAAGGTTGAGGAGGAAAGAAGGAAGCAAATGGGGAGAAATTAAATGTGTTATATGTATGTAAAATGTATTTTTGTCCTTACTGGAGTTCATAATGACTTTACAAGGATAATTTTGCTTTCATTTATTAAACACTTTTATACAGTTGACACAGATTTACCTACAATAAATTGATATATCCTTTTTTATCATAAGCATACAATTTTATGTGACAAATAAATGGAAGGACAGGGACAAGAATTAATCAAAGCTTTAAAAAATTAAAAGAGCGTGTGTGTGATACATATTTTTTCATTTTTAGGTAGTTATTGTTTGATATGGTTATTATAATTCTAAATTGTACAGGGAAATTCAATTGCTTCTACCAAAGATCATGAAAATCTGCTAATAGTATCGTGTACCAAGAGACAAAAAAATTTCTTTTCTGCTTAGCTATTAAATATGTTTGAAATCAGTTGCCTTTTTAATTGTGCAGCTTGATCTCAGACTGTCAAGAAGGCAATATATGGTGAATTGAAGGAATATATGGTGAGGAGATTGATTCTTTGAATAATTGGACTTCAGCCTTTACTAGTAGTTTGTACGGCTACATGTAGAAAAACCATTGACTGTACAGCCTCAGTTAAGATTATATACTTACTGCTGCTATCATGTGTACAGCTAATGTGTAGTTATTCTACAGCCTTTTTTCAATGTTGCTGAAACATGAAAATCAAGAGAAACATCACTTCCTGAAAAAAACATCGGTGCCATTTACTGAAACTTTGGAAAAACAATGTCCCATACCCTTTATTGCCATCCTTTGATCTTTACTGCATTGGAGATATCAGATTTTTTAAAAATACAGATGCTTCTGTCAACCATCCTGAAGTCTTTCATAATGTTCTTCCCTATCTTATGTCATTTTTCAGTTGCGTTTTAAAAAGAAAGGAATAAGCTACCATACAAATTTTAAAGGATTGCACGCATCCAGTTCTAACAGTTTTAAACTGAAGTTAGCTCAGTAAAAACCCTCCTTTGTTCCTATATGCTAGGCCAGGAGCAAAATTTTCCTTTTTATACAATTCTTTTACTATCTGAAACTAAAGTGACCCTATATGTTACTATAAGTCTTAGGTTTCATTATGATTCCTTTCATTGTTTTCACTCAATAGCATGTATTTTTAATACATTTCTGTATAATACAGAAGGCAGTCACATCAGTTTAAATTGTTTACAAAGCATCTTAGTAGCAAACATAATGGTGAAGAATGACTTTAGGCTGAATATTGTCAGTATTTTACTATAAGCAAAGACTCTCAAAGGGCTCCACAATTACATTTTCTAATGACAGAAACAGAGCCCAACTCCTCCAAGCTGTTGGCAGAGAACAAAGCACATGAACAACTGTGTGAATGGCAATAACTTAATTCACAGCTGATTCCAGTCACTGCCAATGGAAAGATGGACATGATAAAGCATTAGCAATTTTCATCTGTTATTATATCTAGTGTTTCATTCAGAATTTCTCTTTGGGGAGGGAAAATGTGCTGGAAATTTTCTATCATTTGTTCACTTGCCTTGCTATGCATGCAACTGCCTGATTGACACTCATCTTGGCTGCAAACAGAAATGGTCATTTAAGTGTATGTCTCATCTGTTTGCAAATGCGACCCTTAGCTGTGACTTCACTTGCAGGTTAATGTCATGCTGATGCAATGGAAAATGTTCATGCAGCCCAAAGCTCAGCTTTTCAGGCCAGGACAAAACAGCAGCTGTTCACATTTGGAAGGTAGTCTTTGCAACGAAAACAGACAAGCAGTTTTGTCTCTCATACTTACATATTAAGAAGGAACAAGGTTTATATAACATCAGGCAATTTTAAGTTAAGAGTAACAAAAATCAGATTGTTCATGCAATTGCAATTAATCTTTATTTATAATTCTTAAGACTAACTGGTCATATCCTACCTTCAGTAGGCCCCCAGGCTTGTTGTGGCTCTTGTCTAGAATATGAAAAAGGGAGTTGCAGTGAAAAAATCTGTTGGATGTAGTTCCTATTTGCTGCCTATTTTGGAATCCATTTACAGTAAGACAAGAAGGGAAAAGCTTTATGTTTTTGTTAAAGAGACTACTAAATGCCCCTCTGAAGATTCGCATTCTGCAGCAGAGCTCGGAAATTTCTTCAAGTATAAGGCTTTTGTGAATATTCACTAACAGCATGTTCTCTGTTTTCTATATGAGTAAACAGATCCAGATACATTATTGCTAACCTGAGATTCTCTAGAATTAAGAAGGTTTTGAGCAAACCCAAAGCAAATTTTGTATAATACAAGTGTTCATAACAGTACTGGATGTATAGCTCCTTAGTTGGAAGACAGTTGCAATTGTTCATAGACTTCACCTACAAGTCCCATTAAGTAAATAAAATGTGTAAATAGCATAACAAATTAGATTTTTCACTGACAGGGATAAAACATGACCAATACTTATTAAATAAGTATTATTTTAGCCAGTTATTTCTGGATGTCCTGCATCAATACTGATGGATGCTCAAGGACAGATCACCCAGAAAATCCTATTCTCAATAGTAAAATCATATAGCTCACTTATTATCAAATCTATTCAACAAAGAACTTGTGGCTGTCCTCCCAGTATAAAAGAGCAACCCTGATGTGAACAACACATGTTGGCTGAAATTTTCCACAAATGCTATCAGAAGGTGCTTTAGAATTTGATTGTGCCCAGCACTGAAGATACCAAGACCTTCTTTTTATTGATATATTATACACCTGCTCAACTGCCCCCCTGCCCCCCCCCAGAATTATTAAATTTCTATGGTGCATCAGGTGTAAAGTATGAACTATCCTAATTTCCCTTAGAGTATTTACCTTTCAGTTTATATTAATTAGAAATCTTCTTCTTTTTTTTTTTCTTTAAATACTACTCTCTTCTTTACAGAAGTCCTTTTTAAAATACTTCTTGAAATAGAAGATAACTGGAAATATATCAGGAAGCAAAAGCAACACGAGGATTCCCAAATATTGTCTCTACTATATGTTATTAGGATTTCGATTAAGATTCAGTGCAGAATATCAGCAACTGGAAAAGCCAAACTTCTGAGATTAGCTCCACCATTGCAGCAGCTCCGTGTATGTTACCATGGAAGCATATTTGAGAGGGAAAATGCAGTTGCAGAGAGGGAACTAACTATCTCAATATAGCTGAAAATAACTGTTACAATGCTGATCTTATTCTTCTGTAAAACTCTTTTCAAGATGGTAAATCCAGGCCAATAACAGCTTCATCATTAGCCCCAGTCGTGAGGGCAACACTCCAGCAGATGCCTATAGAATTGAGCTCATTCTATAAAATGGATCTCAGACAAAAGGCTCCCATCTGGGCCAAATCGGAAAAACCACTCTAGCAGGAAAGTGCAGTGTCAGAGCACATAGAGAAAACAGCATGAAATGACAATTTAATTGGTGAGGTATTCAGGGTCGGGATGGGTGGACAACATACGTACAAGACAGGAGTAAAATGTGCTTTTGTCATTTGCTTCTGTCTCTTCATGATTTCAGTCAGCTTTGATCTTGGAAAATTTCATATGTATATATTTTAATAGTGTCTTAATGTTTTGGGGACCTCATACTTGAGATAAATTAAATTAAACCTAAAAATTAAGAGAGTATTATACAGCTAGAGGTTCATAAGTACACCTGGCATATTTTCTTCAAAAATACAGTAACCATTAGGCTTCTGTGTGCTTTGAGACGATTCCACTGCCAGTCCAATGGAACTTTGAAAAAAGTTAAGACACACTTGAATTACTGCTCCATAAAAATATTGCCAAAAAATTCAGTTTTGATACTTTCTGGTGTACTGCATTTCTCATGTGTCATTTACAATTTTTACTAAATACTCACTTTATCTTTGGAAGGTGCTGGGTATATTTTCTTTAGCATGGTTGTCTTAGCTGGTAAACCTGAGTGCTGCTAATCTTTCATCATATAATCCATTGTCTGAGCACTTAGTCAAGGGGTTTGAAAATGACCCTCACTTACTGGAAACTATTTACTCTGAAAAAGCCTTTTTCAATATAGTTCTTTTGTTTGCAAGTTGCAAAATAAGTCCATTTTTGATTCACTGTGTATATTATTAGTGAGATGAACATGAAAACTGTATGGCAGGGCTGAAATCTAACTAAAAGCTGAAGAATTTATGGAAAGGACAGAAGTATAATACTTAATTTCCATCAAATAGTCCAGAGTGTATGTAGTATCAGCCTGTGCTAGTGGAGACTGATCCATGTTCCCCAGTAAATCCAATCACACATCCTAATAAAAAAAAGATCTTTTTTCTCCTGTCTATATCTTTTATTACAATGTGTTTTCTCATCTGGTCTGAAAACAAGACAGAGCTTAAATAACTACAAAGAATTATTTAATCACCTTTATAGCTTCCTCAAGAGGAACCAACCTAGGCAGCCCATTAGCAAAGACAAATGAATAACAAGCCAAAACTTAAAAGAGCTGAAATAAGGAATAATGAAAAAAAAAAAAGATACATTTCTCTCCCTACCTACAATAAACATAAGAGTGAATAGCTGACAAAGTTTTGAGATGTTTGGTTACTCAGAATATCTTTCTACCTTAATTATTGTCTCTGGTCTGATGTTTCATTCCATTCATTCCAAGTCTATCACTAAAGCTGAGTTAGGGGTCCTTGTGGTTCACAGCATTATCTGCTCCCTAGGAACTGAAAATGAACTTTCTAGTTGGTGGTTGATGCTGGCATAGCTTAATCAAATCTCAATCACAAACTGAGTACTGGGGGTCATCTAGATCAACCTGCTCAAAGCCAGGACTGCTGCTGAGTCTGGATCAGCTGTGGCTATGTCTAACCAAGTGTTCCAAAGCTCGAGCAAAGGAGATGCCACAGTCTCTGCATAACCTCTTGTGCTGCACTACACTATCAGTGAATAGGTTTTTCAAATCTGAGCCTGTGAAGCAACAATTTGTGACTGCTGCTTCCTGACGTATCATTTGGTGCTGCCAGGAGGCATTTGGCACCATAATCCTGGTACAGTTCTATAAATGGCACTACATGTCCCTTAGCTGCCTCTCAATAAATTTAACCAATTCAGCTCTGTCCACCTGTCCTACAGGGCACCTGCCCACAGCTTCTGTCCATCATTCTTGTTCCCTGCAGGACCTTTTCCTGTTTCTCTACATTCCTTTTCAGGAGGGAGGCACAGTCTGCCAGGGCAGTCTCACCAGTGCTGAGCAGAGTGGGGATATAAAGGCTTTCCTAAGCCTGCCGGTCATCGTTCTCTTGATAGAGCCTGGGGTTTGGTTTCCATAATTTGCACTGAGCTTAATGTAATACATAATAAATGGAATAGATTCAAAAGAAATTCACTATGGATAACAAGAAAGGAACTCTAAGTGGCTGTGTGAACAATAGTTGGGATAACAGTTCAAAGACAAGAGATGGATTTGGCAGGAGTTTCAGCTAGATGGAGTAAGAGTGGCATCTGCACTCAGAAGGTGACAGGAAAGGTATGAAACAGAAATGAGGAGACTGAGGAATTCACTGAGGTCGGTTATAGAACTCTTATGATCAAAATTTGCACGAAGCAGCTATTTAATTTCAGTGGCTCCTGTTCAAATCATGAAAGTGTAAACAAAAGAAACTACATTAGTCAAAGCATTCTCAGTACAGGAGGTCCAGCTTTTTTTTAACCTGGAGACTGACCACTGAAATAAACGTCTTTAATATTTTGCCATTCTGTAAGGCCACTAACTACATGATTATGTTGATTTTAGGTTGAACTCCATTTTGATGCCTTCTATTCCTGCATCCTCCTGTGAAGTGGTTGAAATAAGGACAGGGAGAGAAAACTCACCAATTACCATCATCAGCAAAACAGACTCGACTTCAGGAAAATTAATTTAATTTATTGCCAATCAATTCAGTGTAGGGTAGTGAGAAATTAAATCTTAAAACATCTTCTCTCCCAACCTCTCCTTTCTTCCTGAACTCAGCTGCATTCAGAATTTTCTCTGTCTCCTTCTCCTCCGTGGCAGAGGAGGACAGGGAACGGGGGCTCTGGTCAGTTCAACACATCATGTCTCTGCTGCTCCTTCCTCCTTAGCGGGAGGTTTCCTCACACCATTCCCCTGCTCCAAGGTGGGGTTCTCACCAGGCTGCAGTGGATATCTGATCCACCATGGACCTCCAGGGGCTGCAGGGGCACAGCTGCCTCACCATGGTCTGCACCAGGGGCTGCGGGGGAATCTCAGCTCTGGTGCCTGCAGCCCCCCCTCTTCCCCCTCCTTCTACATTGATCTGGGTGTCTGCAGAGCTGTTCCTGTCACATATTCTCACTCATTTCTCTGGCTGCAGCTACTGTGTGTTATTTTTCTCCTTCTTAAATACATTATCCCAAGGTACAACCATGGTCAGGCTTTGGCGTTGGCCTTGGCCAGCAGTGGCTCTTTCTTGCAACCAGCAGACATTGGCTCTATCAGACACAGGTAAAGCTTCTGTCAGCTCCTCACAGAAACCACCCCTGTAGTCTCACCATCCCCTCGCTATCAAAACCTTGCCGTGCATCCCAATGCAATGTAAAATTAACAAAATACATAAAAATATCTGCTTCCCGTCTCTTTTTTCTCTTTTCCATTTCTACCTAACCAAAGGTGAAATGAGCAATGCACAGACTTATATGTCTGGAAAAGGAGAGGGAGAAAAGCATGAACCCTTGAAGTGTGGGATGACTTGTTATCCATAGTTCCTGTTTAGTGTTATGCCTAAGGTTTGTGTTGAGCAGAAATCTACTCAAGACCATGGGTGATGCAGATATTGGTAAGATTCATGGTTTCAATTTAACCACACTGAAGGGTCAAGGGTTCTTCTACCAGAAAAGCACAGGAGATGTTTTCTGGGTCATAGTTCCCCGTGCATCTCTACTCACTTAAGAGGGCCATATTTACAGAGCTAGTTACCCCACAGGAGAAAAATATTCAATAAGCAGTCATTAACACCATGAGTAGCCTGATCCCACTGAATGCTGGAACCAGAGAGGGAGTTGCTAACACAAAATGTTTGCATTTTTGCTTTGTTGTTGTACTAATTTTTTCACCCACCTGAAGCCTCTTGAATATTAATCAAGTGCTTTTGCTTGACAAATTCAGTGTTGAGCTGTTTGAGCTGGGTATACAGAGCATGATTTATCTTCATTTACATTTAGTCAAGAGTTGCAGCTGATGGTGATTGTGGCATTGAGATTATTAATTCATGTTTACAAAATGTGAACCAAACAGATTTTTCTACGAAATCTCATACTTTGGAGCTAAGAGTTATTTGCTACTGACAACAGCTGAAGTCACTCAGGTAGGGAGGCTACTATTTGCTTCCTGTTATCAAGGTAATTTTTTTTTGCCACTATCTAAGTCTTCTTGCCCCTCTATGCAAAATGCCATCTGAATAAACAAAAGGTAGTTGAAAATTCATGTGTAGAGACTAACACAAGATAACAAATAAAAACCTTGAAAGAGATTACTCAGGAGAAGTGAGACAATAGCAGACCAGACAACAGTTTCATCCCCACTTGTGTATGGAAGGACCATTGATTCTGAGAATTATGAGGCAGGATTTGAGTGAGGCCAGTGAAATGGAATTAGAGCCTTAGAGGGCTCCTTCCACTCCATGGTGGCACTGCAGAGGTAGAAGATTGAAAATGAAGAAAATTTGGTGACAATAACCTTCCTGGTGGTACAGAAGACTGAGTGATTTTGGGTATTTTTCTGTATAACACTGTATTCGCTTAAGTTGGCCTGTGTCTCTGTACTGTTATATAAAGTATAGCAGTGTTTATCTGAATCAGGTCATATAAAGTTCAATAGTTCTTTTTCAATAGAAGACCAACACAACCAGATAGAAATGTATCATTACAGCAAATAAAGCAAGAGCAAGACTAACAATGAATACCTAAAACACAGAATGAATGCACATTGAAATGAGTTGTAATTCAGCAGTAGCTTTCTGCAAGTGAAACAGCACAGTCCTTTACAGTCTCATATTCTCTTTTTTTCCAGTTGCTTATATGGATGGCAGTGTACCAGGACAGGAGCTCATCTGTACTTTCACAGATATTACGTTCTGCATGCAGAGTCATGGAAGTACTTGTCTGAGCACTGCTGACAAACCACACACCATATCTAATACTGCAAATGTTGTAAGGAGTCCAAATTGATTTGGTACTTCCAGATATCAGGAGTTTGTGCTAACTGAATTAATTTGAAAGGGAAACTCCTTTTTACCTTGATACAGCTTGCTGAAGAGGCACTGGGGATGAGACTTGGGCAAAGAAGCAAAGCCTATTAAAATCATTAAAATGAACAGACTTGATGAGGAACATATTGCTTCTGTGAGCTGATGGGAATTCACTGTGTGGGAAGAAATCTTTGATAAAGCAGTAGATAATGTGTTCTTAAATGGGAGAACAGGAGTCTGCCTAGTGGAACTGGTGATCAATAAAATTTGGCTATTAATCTTTAAAACTCTTCTCACTTCAAGAGCAATTTTCCATATGTGAAAATGCTCCTCTATGTGGCCCATCAAGGTAGAAGTTAAACCATTCACTCCTCACTGTTATAGGGAACACTGCAAGTTGCTGTCCTGGTTTCAACTGGGATAGAGCTAATTTTCCTCTTAGAAGATGGTACAGTGCTGTGGTGTGGTCTTAGGATGACAGTAGCATTGATAACATAGTGATGTTTTGGCTGTTGCTTAGTAGAGCTTACCCTAAGTCAAGGATTTTCAGTTTCCCGTGATCTGCCAGTGAGGAGCTGTACGAGAAGCTAGGAGGGAGCATGGTCAGGACAGCTGACCCCAACTGGCCAAAGGAATATTCCATACCATAGAATGTCATGCATACTATATAAACTGGGGGAGTTATCCGGAAGGGGAACTGATTGATGCTCAGGGGGAGGCTGGTTACTGGTCAGCAGTTGGTGAACAACTGTATTGTGCATCACTGTTTTCTCTTGAGCTTTATTTCTCTCTCCTTTTCATTAAAATTATTATTATCATTTATAACAGTAGCAATAGTAGCACTTTATTTTAAAGCGTTCTTATCTTAACTCATAAAATTTTCCCTTTTCTTTCCTGTTCTACTCCACACCATGTGTATGGCAGGGTGTGTGTGAGTGAGTGAGTGAGAGGCTGTGGTGCTTAGTTGGTGAGTGGAGTTAAACCACAGCAGTTTCTCATCTTGCTTCTTGAAAGTGCAATCTGGGAGAAAATTTACTGCCAAGAAGAATAGTTGGGTATATCAAAGCATTTCTGTATTTGATCCTACTGCACAGCAGAGTCCTTTTGCCTTCTGCTTATTCATCACAGTGCTGTAACAAGACAAAAATGTGTCTCCCTCAGGGTGTATCTGTTTGGAAAGGAGGGTCAGATTAGTTCAAGACCTGAGATTTGACCATGGACAGTTTTTGTTACTCTCTCTGCTGCCTGTCAGCCTCCCTTACCCACGCTTTCTTGCAGGAATATCTGTGCCCTGTCTTTGCATTGCTGACCCCAACTTTGTCTTGCCCCCTTTGTTTTCTATCTTGAGAACTCATGGCTGCAGCTTCACCTGGCAATTGCTGGACTGCAATTAACCCTGGGTCCCAGCCGTGGTACCAGCCCTCCTTAACCTTGGCTTACTTGGGCATGGTGGGGCTGTGCCTCACGGGAGAGCAGAGAGGAGGGTACCAGCCTGCTGTTGCTGGCATCTGCTGCCCCAGCTGGCCTGCGCTCCGTGGCTTGCACTTAACTCTGACACCCACCTGCCAGCAGAGCAGGTGTTTGTGTGAGCCTGTCTTAACTGACCTAAGCAAAAAACAGAGGAGTTATTTCAAATGGGAATTCTCTGGTGATTTGGTTCTTCCTGACTGGTCTAGTTTAGGGGAACAATGAGCTCATCCTATGGAGAGCAGTGTTCCCTTGGATGAGGAAAGTTGGTGAGCAGCTGGTGGTACGCTAGAGTTGAAGATGTTTTCACTGGCTTATCCTTGCCAAGAAGATGCATCCATGCCCTCATCCTTTCCTGGCAGTAGGTGGCTTCTCAACTGCTGCCTAACCCCGGGCACTCAAAGTCAGCTGGATGGGTGTGTTCCCCACGGACCAAAGTCCTTGTAAGCATGTCCAGAGCTGCTCTACTGAGAGCCACTTGATACTCTGAGTATTTAGATCTGGCATCCTGATGATCTCACAGCATTTAGACCTAGTGGTACAGGTCCTGGCACAGGTCCTAGGTGTTCCTCTGTATCTCCCCTCAGGGTCCCTGTCTGGATATTATTTTTACTGTGTCTGAGATATCCACTAGAATGCATGCTCATCATATGGAGCTGTGGCCTATTCTTTTTCAAACCACAGTCACCTTTACTAAGCATAACATTAGAGCATCAGGTCAAAAGGTTGAAACTTGCCTGTATTCCAGTGAGAATTTTTCATTGCTGACCCTCCAAAGAGTGGCATACAAATAGTATGCAACTGTGTCGCCTTCTATTAATTACCTTTAAGTTTAAAAACTCTTTTTTTCCTTTTCTACCATCTTACTACACCAAATAAGATTTGTTCTGGCAAATCTGAAAGTAGGCTCAGTTTCCTGGTATTTTGAAAGAGTTTTAGGGGCTCTCAAACAGGAATGGACAGAGTATTTATTCTCAGTGATGGAAAAATGATATGAAATGTGAGAATTGGGTCTCTATCCCTAAAGGAATGTGTGTGAAGTGAACTTCTGTACAAACATCTTGCAGCAGAGTTTGTGATGTATTGTCTACTGGTGCACAGCAAAAAGAACTACTTTTATTTATGCTTCTTTTCACAGTAGAGATGTAACTGTGCTCCAGTATATATTCTGAAAGAATCATGCTGAGACATTTTATTTTATTCAGGTGTGACTCATATGCTACTTTATTTTGATTATCTAATGAAAACTGTCTCTTCCCACCTTATTCCATTTTAATATCTTTTAAACAATTTTCACTGTTTTGAATTCTACCACTGACTTTTCAGCCAAGTTTCATTAAAAAATTCGAGTCAGAATGAAATATTTCTCCAGATAAATAGTAGGAATTGAAAACAAGTCTGCTTTGTTGCACCAGTCCTGCACTCTGTCATAGGTATAACTACTATGTTTAGATGTTGTTCAGTAAGATGAGAAGTCTAAAGGGAATAATGTAATTTCCATCAACAATAATTTCCAGCTGAGCAGAACTGTATGCAGTTTTTCAGCTGTCTCACCAGTAACAAAGGAACTATCAATTGAGCTACCTCAGTGAAGATAAAACACAACAAAGGTCTACTGAACCAAGTCAGTCAATTTGTGAAATCTTTGTGCATACATATTTGGAAGTTTCCTCATTATTAGCACCTACGGTCTTTCTTTCTTTGGCATACAATTTATGTAACTAAAGTACAAACAGATTATTTGTTGTTAATACTCATAATGTAATTTCCAGCTGTTTTATGCAAAAGAACACCTACAAACATATTAGCCTTCTCCAGCTTTTTATAAAGTCACCTTAACTCTTCAGGTAGCAAACCAGAGTATTTTGTTTACACTCCAGTGGATGAGATATTGCTTGTGATATCTGGCCAATATACAGGGAATGAAAAAACTGGCTCCCCTTCAGCTCATTGGTGTAAATGTCGAGTGTATTGCTATAGCAACAATCTGAAATTAAGAATTCATTAGTGCCTCCCACTGGCATCTCTTAAATTTCTCAGTGTTTTGGAGAGTAAGGAGATGGATTTTATTGGTTTTGCTCAGCAGCAGGCTATTAGCCCCTTTGGTATGATTCAAGATGGGCTTGTACATATTAGTGCTACCAGACTTCAAACTAAGACACCTCCAAAAGCAATCAAGAGCCCTGTGACTGCTGGGCCACCACCTAACCCCAGAGAAACCCAAGGCTGTGTTTTGTAAATACATGATTAGATGAATATTTGCAGCCCTGCAGAAAAGGATGTAGCTTCCCCACTGGCACTGCCCAGGATGATGGGGCAGCTCTGGGTCATAGAGTTATTTATGCAACAGTATCGATGCAAATACACTTTCCCCCCGGGCCTAGCACAGTCCTTCTGCTTCTGAGGATGCCCCAGAAGCCTTTGTGAGGAAATTCTGTGCTGTGTGGAGTTGACCACTGCTCTCTAGAGAGCTCATCTGCTTGGTTCATTGAAAAAATTAAATATTTGAGGTGATTGGACTAGACTCCTCAAGACAATTTTCTCAGTCTAGCATAGTACCTTAGTGTGATATTTGGAGATCTCCATCAAAATGAGAATGAATTCATTTCCAATGGATTGGAAAACACAAGAATCTGCTCATTAATCAACCACATCTTGTTCCTCACTACTTTTTAAAATGCCCATCATCAAGATAGTTGTAAGAAGGCACCTATTTTAGAAAGGAGAAAGAAGGGGTCCAAGATTGTTAAACTGGAAAGAAATGAGACCGCTATAGCTAAGAATTAATATTTAAAATCAGTACTTCTGATTGACTTGTGTCATATCCCTGCTCTTTGTCAGGAACACAAATGTCAGGTTCTTGAACAAATCTTGACTTTGCAGGTGCCTTTGTTACCCTCTTCCACTCTCCACAACTTCAAGGTGAAATCTAAATCAATAGAGGTAATAGTGGACAAGAAGTTTTCTCTTTCCATCCTCATTGAGGTAAAGAGCATTTAGAACTCTGTCATAGGTTAGCAAGCATAGTCCCGGAAGGGATGTCCTTGCTAAGGGGTGCTTACAGTTTCCTCTGGGTCCTGATAGAACCTATCAGCTGGCCAGTTTGAATATGGACAATTCTTTAAGCCACTTAAAGTTGTGATCACCTCTGTGATCCACATTTAAGAATAGGCAAACTCCCCCCCCAAGCTCTCTCTCGTTTCCGGCGCTGGCACAGGTGGCTGCAGGCCCCGAGTGGGGGCCAGCGGGCCCGGCCAGGCCCTGCTCGGGCCAGTCCGGGCCGGGCCACGGCCATCCTGGAGCCGATGGACCTGTTCCAGCCGTGGAACCCCCCCCACTGCCTTGCCGTGGGCAGTCGGAGCAGCTCGGCTCTCCCCCCTCTCCACTTCGATAAGAAAAATTCAACATTCCAGCGGCAAAGCTGCAAGGCCGAGGTTAGATTAACCCTTTTACTGCTGTGAAGAGCTGAAAACCTGAGGGAAGAGAGAGAGGAGATGCTTAAAGCTGAAATTCTGTTGCGAAGCTATGATATGTCAGAGTATCTTGTTGTAATTTCATGAAGATATGGGGGGTGGAGTGTTCAACTCGTAAGCAAAAGCACCTGCGCTGAGATAGGCAGATGCTGACGCAGCTGTAATTTCATGAGAAGTTTGGACAGGGAGAGATGAACCAGATGAGGACTTTTGCTCCAAACGGGAAAGGAGAAAACCTCAGTTCCTAGAGATGCTCCCAGAGATAGTCCTAAAGATGAAGATGAGGAAGACCCTTTGCTCCCAGGGAAGGAGAAGGGCCTCTGTTTTTGTTTCTGAACGGCTCAACCTTAAAATTGTACCCCAAAAAACTTCAAGAGTGGACCCTCGAAAGCAGTTGCGGGAAAAGCTGCAAGTTGGGGGAAGGGACTCACACGCAGGCAGAGAGACTCCTCTTCCTAAATGGACTGAACAATATTTGGAAGTGGGCGGCTGTCTTGTTGTGATAATGTTTTCATAGCATGAGCAAGAAAAGACTTCTCTTTCTAAATGGACTGAACAAGGTTATTATGGAAGTGGTAAACAGACTGAACATCTTAAGGGTTGTCTTTTTACATTGTCAGTGGGAGAAGGGAGGAAGGTGGGGGGAGGAAGAGAGTTCTGAAGGTGGTATAATTTTTTTTTCTTTCCTCTTTTAGGTCTGTTAATAAACTTCTTTATATTCTTTCAAGTTTGGTGCCTGCTTTGCATTTCTCCTAATTCTTATCTCACAACAGATAAACAGTAATGAGTATTTTAGACCAAACCACTACACTCTCCATGCAAGAGCTTCTTTAAATGCACCTGATGAATTGGATTCAAACCTGGACATCAGGTTTTGAAAGACATATATTCCAGTTTCAATTTAGTGTAGAAGCACTGACTCCAAAAGCATGGCAGTGGCAAGGAGAGCAGAAGTCCATGTTTGACTAATCCCTGAAGAGTAGGAAACTGCTAAGTACAAAACTGTTAAGAGTTAAATGAAGAGTTGCAAGCATGTGTAGTGTGTGCAGATGATTTACAAGAAGACTGTGACAGGAGGGAGCAAGACTTTCAATTTCAAAATATGAGGCTCTGTGCTTCAGGAGACAGCAGTGCAAGACTCTATTTCTTGTTCTGTTAGTTGCCTAATGTTTAGATCAAGTGAGCTGTGTGTTAGATCTGAGCTTTCTGTGCTTTCTCTTACACTCTTCTGAAATAATAGCAGTTCTCACACTAGTGGAGAAATTTGTGCTTTAACCTGTGTCAGGGTTCTTCCACCAGCAGAGAGAGAAGAAATATTATCAGCATGTTCAGTGATGCTGTGACAAAGGAAGAGATCAGAAAGTGCTTTGTTAGATGTACATTTTTATGGGGGGAATGGGAAAAATAAGTGTTTTATTTGAGCAGTTCAAAATCTCTAAAACATACCATTCTGGGGCAAAACTGAATGAAGGGACCTAATTTTGAAGTGTTTATTGGTAGAATATTCTTCATACCTTCTCCACTGCCCAGGCAGTAGGTTCCTACTGAATTTAGTTAAAAGCCTCAGTGTCTAAATCTCTGCTACTTGATGCCTACACTCATCACCGGGTGCAGTGCATGTGGAAAGATAGATGCCTCTGGAAAATCTTGCAGTGTGAGCAGCAAGTCAAATGACTTCTAATGCATGATAAAATATCTCCAAATACATATATTAAACATACAAATGGAAACAAAACTGAAACAAATACTCAGAAATTAAAGCTTCTTTTCTATCCAGAATGCTCTGCCTCACTTTCATGCCATGAAAATGATAGAATTGTAGTCTTTCCTGCTTTCCAGCACGTTCTTCGCCAGATACATCTGTTTGATAACAGATGCCTTATCCCTTCACTGAAGCTCCAGTCAATGCTAGTTTAAAGCAAAAATAGAAACGTCTCCTTAGGATTAATTAGTAGTTTATGTACTTCAGAGTGCTGAGATTAACAAGGGTTCTGAACTCAAGTGGGAAAAAGGATGTTTCCTGTTGTCCTCATCAGCCAACTCATCGTGTTTAAAAGAGTTGCCTTGCTTGCTCAGTCTTTAATCCATGTTAGTAGAAGATCTGAAAATGAACAGATCTGCTTCTGGAATGATTGACATAAACACATGTTCGTTACTTTTTCTGATGTCCTTAACTCATGTTATCCACTTAGCATTTATTTAACTCTCCTCTTTTTCACTGAAACACTGCAGTTTCATTATAGATTCAGAAGAACTGTTACGACATTCTTGTTGAGGAGAAAAAAAAGCTGGACTTCAGTATTTTATTTGTTTCAGTAACTCTCTGTAACATAAGTGCTATACGGTTTTCTCTTAGCCTAGACAAGCACCTTTTGTAGAGAGGAAGGAGAAATTCTTTTTCTACTTTACAGCTTCTGAAGAGTGAGTTTTATTAGGTTATCACAGAGGTTGAGATAATATATATATTGTCAGTGTGACTGTTTTATGTGCAGCAAGGTGTAAGGAAGAAATGTGATATGCTGTTGTCGTGGTTTATCCCCAGCCAGCAGGTAAGTACCATGGAACTGACTGCTCACTATCCCCTGCTGTGGGATGGGTAGGAGAATCAGAAAAATGTAAAATGCATGGGTCGAGATAAGAAGAGTTTAAAAATTGAAATAAAGTAAAATATTATTACTATTATTATTATTGCTACTACTATTAAAAGGGAGATAAAGAGAGAGAGAGTATTAAAACCCAAGAAAAACAAGTGATGGTCAGTACAACTGCTTACCACATGCTGACTGATGCCCAGCCTTCCCCGTGCTGTGATCAGCCACTCCTGGACAACTCCCCCCCATTTAAATATTGGGCATGACACTCTATGATATGGAAAATCTCTGTGCTGCCCAACATTATTAGCAAGATAATGAAATAAATCTACTCTTTGCATTTCAGCTCTGGTTTGGTGGTCACCCTGGTTACCAGTATGTGTCTATTCACACAACGACTGAGTTTGGCTATAACTATTTCACATGATAGACTCCTAAATACCAAACTTTTCCAGAGAAATAAGCAAATACTGCAACCGTGGACGGGCACAAAAGGACTCCAACTCATTGTATATGGTCAAATGAAGGAAGACAGAGAGAGAGAGAAAGAGAGATGTAATACTAATATTTAATATTTAGAAATACTAGTTTTATGCTCAAAGCATCTTTCAAGTCATTTCTTGAGAGAAACTGATGAGGAGAGGAAAAGGCATCAAATCTTACTCAGTATCTGATCTTGGGAGTCAAGTCCATTGTTAACAAACAATGATTCACTACTATGGAAAATAAGAAAATGTTAGTGGAGAAAGAGAACTAACCAGCTGAAGGGTGGCAAAAGAAGGAATTCAAGAAATTGTAGATGAGTTACTAGGCTTTTGAACTTTAGGTCAGTAATTTTGATCTGGGCTAGCTCTGTATTGATAAGAAAGTAATTACCCTTTGACACATCTGAGGGGTTTGTGGTGATATGAATTAAAGGTCTGGGCTAAAACCTAAGGAAAAACTCTACACGTTACAAAACTTCAAATACAATAAATTTAAACAAAAAGCTGAGAATACCTATTAAAATGTGCAAAATTGATTTTATGGAGAGAAAATAACAAATCTCGTACATGCCCTAGTCCTGTCAGGAGACCAGGTGTTTCTCTCAATGTCTGATATAAGGAATTCTGTGTTCAAGATCAGGTGTTTTATTTTCCTCTGCTCTCCCTTAATTCCTGGGACACAGACCCCTACCCAAAAGGACTTGGTTCAAAATCTCCAAAAGGTAACAGAGAAGATAAACAACTTCACAATCAGCAATTTCATTGGGTATAGTTACTTGCCAGATTAGAACTGCCCATTTGATTCAGCACTTGTAGTCACTGACTCACTAATGACGAGCCACAGAAACATGAGTGCTGAATATTCCTTCTGTACCTCCCACTCCTTGGTTTCTTTCCCTTCACAGATTTTCTTCCACCAGAGGCTCTTTGACCAGACTGATAAATAGTGTAGTCTGGAGAGGATTTATATGTCCTATGTGCTTCACTTAAACATGTCTTTTTCTCCACCTACTTAGAGATAATGATTGAGGATAATCTGCTAGCAAGATAAACCAGAGTTGCAGTAATCAATGAACTGTGAGATAATTGTCTGCATTTTACAATCAGGGATTTAAACCAGTCAATAAATACTTAATTATATTTTTTAGGTCAAAACTACATGGGGCAGGAGAAGGAAGGAAAACATATCCTTTGGATATTTGTTTTGTATTGTATTATTATACCTTTGCATCAAATGGAAAGAAATTTCCCCCCAAAATTGTATTTCTTTATCATTTTTCAGTAATGACACCTGGAAATATTTTACAAAGTTATAAGAAGAATTATAGGGCTGGATGCACTCTTTGTTCTTGAGGTATGGGACAGAGTTCTTCCTCTCTCTCAAAAAAAAATCATAACTACCTGCCTAAAATGTGAATGAAAATTTCCATCTTGATTCTGTAATGTAAGTTTGTGTTGAAAGTTAAAAAGATTTACTATGATACAAGGGAAAACATATTGAAGGTAATCCATGTGTGAAAATTGCTCCTGGATTTATGTCCTATTCACAAGTCTCATGTGCTGGTTTTGACTGGGGTAGAGTTCATTCTGTTCACAGTATTGGCACTGGGCTGTGTTTTGGATCTGTGCTGAAGAGTGTCAGGAACACAGGGATGTTTTTGTTACTGCTGGGCAGAGTTAAGGCCTTTTCTGCTTCTCACACTGCTCCTACAGTGAGGAGATTGGGGATACACAAGTATTTGAGAGGGAACACAGCTGGGACACCTGACCCCAGCTGACCGAAGAGATATTTCATCCCATATGGAGTCATGCTCAGCATATGAAGATGGCAGAAGAAGGAGGAAGGGGGAGGTAGTTCTGAGTGATGGCGCTTGTCTTCCCAAGTCACTGCTATGCACAATGGATCCCTGCTTTCCTGGAGATGAACACGTGCCTGCCCATGGAGAATGATGAATGATTTCCTTTTTTCGCTTGTATTTGCTTTTGCTTTCCCTGTTAAACTGTCTTAATCTCAACCCATGAGTTTTCTCACTTTTCCAATCTGTCCCCCACCCCACTGGTGGGGCAGTGAGTGAGTGGCTGTGTGGTGCTTAGTTGCTGGCTGGGGTTAAGCCACAGTCATCTTATTATCCAGAATCCTACATACTACAGTTAAAGCCTGTTTGTATGTTTTGGCAGACCATGTAATTAAGAGTTTTCTTTAGACCTTTTGCAGCAGTACCAGCAAACCAGCAAGGCTGAATCATGAGCCAGTGAAATCACTGAGCTAGAAAATCCAACATCTTGTCTTGCATAATCTTGTGGAAAAGGGTGTTTTGAGTCAGTTTGATTTGTGGCTTATAGTGATTGGGTGTCACTGTTGCATGCAGGGACGGCGAAAAACGACATAGATTCAGGTCAGAGAAGTATGGTCGAAGCCAGAGCTAAGACCATGTTTAATGGAAAGCTCATCTTTTATAGTGCGGTTTGCAATAAAGAAATTACATGATTGGCCTATTCACCCACCACCTCTCAAGGTGATAGGTTGAGAGGTATAACGCCCATCTGTAAATATTATTTTTCCATGTACCCAAAACAATATACAGTTCTCATAACAATTATGCAGTTGCAAAGAGTTTACTTTAACTGCTTTCTCATGAGAGACTGCGTGAGAACGAAAGCTTCTCACAGGAAAGCTGTGAGAAGCTTGTTAGAAGCTTCGAGAAGCTCTCTACTAGCTTTTTAGCATCTACAGTTGGGTTTTTTCACAAATTCACATTAAAAGTATTTTCATGTAAATCATTGAATCTGAAACTCTTGCAGGTCAGTCTAATTTGAGGGAGCCATTTCAGTCTTCTAAGATACAGATACTGGAAGTAATAAGAATCCCAAATATGTGGCACTAAATCTATGGTACTGAGTAAATAATATTAGATGAGTGACTGATTAAAATGTAGCTACATTAATTGTGATTTGGCAGGAACCTATCCAATCCATTAGCAGTTACACTATTGGGGTGTCTCCTTTGAGATGAAAGGAAGCAGATTTTTTTTTTTTTTGAGGCTGCAAAATTTTGTAGTTTGGCATTAATAGAACTAAATTGTAGCAAGTACTTGATTTCAGTTATCTGTCCAAAAGGCTGCCTTCTAACCAAAGGAAAACTAGTACAAAAAGTACTGCAGTAGTTGGAGGAAGGAGATGAAAAAACTGGGAAAATTGTATTTTAAGCACAACTTCCCAGGAAGATAACAGCTGAAAATGCTGTCAGACTTAATGAGTGACACAGGATTCTGAGCTGTGGAGAGCTTCCCATCAACTCCATTGTCCTGTGGGCATGTTTGGGCAATGACTCATTAAAAGTCAGCTCCTTACAATAAGGAATTGCTTTCTCTTTATTCAAAGAGCTATTATTTTCCTTTACAAAAGATGATGTCACTTATCTTTACAAAAGATATGTCACCAGTGATCATACCTTTGTCAAATACAATTGCCTAGAGCCGTATTTAAGTCACACAAAGAGAAGACTCTAACTGAAAATGCTTAGAGGTATATACAGACACCTGTTAAAGTGCTTTGTACACGTTGCTAGGCTAACCCTCAGATAGTCCTACAGATACTTCACATTTTGTTTTCCAGGCAGATTCCCTCCTTTCCCTTTGAAATCACATTCAGTGCCTGGCAGAACCTAGCACAAAGGGCCCTGGAGTTCTTTAGATACTCATAGACCACAGTGGTAAACATGCTGGTTCACTTAGTTCACTTTAGAGACAAACTGAAATTTCAGAAATGTACTTTTTCTGGAACTGGAAACACAAAGCAGACACTGTATTTAATCAGCCATGTATAGACCACCAGCAGCCATCACAGCCAAGAAAAAGAGCCAAGAAAAGCCATTATTGCAGCAGAAATATTAATGGAAAAAACAACAGAAAAAATCCCACCCACACCCCCCACAAAAAACCAGCAACACCCCCCCCCCCAAAAAAAAAAAATCAAACACCAACCCTCCAACATTTTGCAGGAACTACAAATCTAAAGAAGTCTGAACAAGAAATAAGGAGAGAGCAACAGATCCTGGTCTATGATGGAAGCCAGCATGCTTCCCAGATTCCAAAAGACTGCCTACCAAGCAATAGAGAAATCCACAGATCAACAAGATCCTTCATCTCACCTCACCACATCTCCTAATATAGTTACTAAAAACTTTTCAGGAGCTGAAGCTCTGGCCTGGGCCACTGGGTCTTCTTCCCCCAGCTAACACAATTTCTGACATGGCAAAATCTCCTATGCCAGAATCACCAGAGCTGGAATGCTGCTTAATGCCTGAGTTCAAGAGAAAGCAGTTTGTTAGCTCTAGTTAAGGACAGAAAACAAATACAAAGAAATTTTTATTTAAATCAAATCAGACTTTAAACTAGAGATTTTGCGCAGTTGCTCCCTCATGAAATTACTGCAAGCTACCATGTAAAGGATGCATCTTTAGTGGAAAATTATGGCAGCAGCATAATGTGCTTCTGATTAGCTACTGTATTTAGTGAAATGAATGCAAGAATATTACCTGAGTTGTCAGTAAACCAGCTAGGTGCAGTCTAGTTCTATCAGGAGTAATAAAACCAATATCTATTCTTGTTTTCCTACCCCCACCTTCACTTTCTACTTTATAATTTATCAATTTCTTACCTACTTGTAAACTAGAAGCAGTGCACTGAACAGTGGAGGTAAAGAAAAGAATAATCATTCCTAATCTAGTCACAGCTGCACTCAAATTAAAGAACAATCATGCAGATGAGGTCCTCAAGAGACTGATAGATTAATGGCTAGGTTTGTAACAGTACAAGGGCAAATATTTACAAATAATGAAGCCTCAGCAGCAGCCTGAAACAGATGCAAGTTTCAGTTCACATATTGAATTTTTTTAAATGCTATGCTTTTTCTGGCATTGTTGCATATGCTTTTGTACTTTCCCTAATTTGAATATAAAAAGACATTATTTATCATGTTTTGAAGCTGTTTCTTAAAAGATCACTGTATCTATTTTTATCCCCCAATGACAGGAAGCACAGAATCAGTGGCTTGAGTCTCCTAGGTAGT
The DNA here is from genome assembly GCF_020740725.1 of Corvus hawaiiensis. NCBI lineage: Eukaryota > Metazoa > Chordata > Aves > Passeriformes > Corvidae > Corvus > Corvus hawaiiensis. Next base: position 72,834,279 of record NC_063213.1, on the reverse strand, counting down.
CCAGGTAATATTAAGAAGCACAACTGATTTTACTATATCTGCCTTTTAAGTGTATTGATGCCTAACAATGGCAAAGAATTGCCTCTTTTCATTCTGAACAGAAATGAAGATGAAAAGTTTCTTTGTGCAGTCTTAGAGAAAAAAGATAACCGCGTCCATGGTTATCATTAAGATAAGCATTAAGATTCAACTAGAAGCTTCTTCCACTACACATTGTCTGTACCACTCTCTGTTGGTGTTTTTGTAGCAGTGCACACAAGAATCAGTTCTCAAGTGAATTATGTCTATCCCTTATTCACACCTTTATTACTTCTTATCCTAAGTACTATTATTAAATCCCTTCTTATCACCTTGCAAAAAGTCTCCCTTTTGAATTTTGGTGATAGAGGAATGCTCTCACCTAACCCTTCTCTTGCTCGACATAAATTGTCTGCATCAAGCCTCAATAGCTTCCATCTTTTTCTTCCATTTCTAGTATTTCCCTTGTAGTTCTTATATTGCTATGAGAACTTTTCTCACCCTCACTTTGCTTCTGAAATCTCATCCCCCTAAACCCCCATGGCACTCCACAGCTGAGGTAGAAGTGTTAAGAGCTAGGAAGAGGGATATTGACTTAAGATGTCAGCAAAGATTCTCTTCAAAGCTCTCTTTTTATTTGGAATGGAATACCAGATGTGTATTAATGGCTTAATAGATGAAGGAAAGGAAGTTGTTTCCCTGGACTTTAGTAAAGCCCTGAAAAATATTAGAGCCTATGGATTCATTGGAAATATTGTGATAGATTTGACTGTGCTCTAATTATGCTTAAGGCATTGGTAGGGGTGCCTATTTTGGCCTTGGGTTTTCTTTCTTGATTCCTTGGCATGAATTTCTATTTAGATTGGTGTACATCACTCCTGGTTTGGGATTTTGTATGTAGTCAAGAGGCAAATTTTTATTGTTTACAAATAGTATTTTAAATCCTCAGATTTCTGTGTCAGTTTTGCTTGGGCATCTGTTTACTGTGTGTGGAGACTTCAGAACAGAATTATACTCATGACCTATTAGTATCCAACAATTTTCTTGGCTAACTCTCAAGTGTGTTGAGAGCAGTGTGCCTCAAGGCCAGACATCTGTATGCTTACCTTCCCTCATATCTGCTGTCCAAGCTATGCCCAAGTAGATGAAGATGTGTCAGCCTTTATTCCTGTGAGCAAGTGGATCCTTGATCTTCCTGAGTTGCCATCTTCTGACCTCCCACTTTCTTGTTAGTTTTCTGTATCTTTTCCTGTGAGAGTTTCACTTCTGAATTCTGGAGTTACCAGCTTGTTATTAATTCAGCACACTCATTCCTGTGCTCTGTGTTCTTTTCTTCTTTCACATCTTGCCCTGATGTAATATCGTCTGGGCTCCCTACTTATAAACTAGTAGGGACAGTCATGGTTCAACAACAATTTTTTTTTTCAGTAAGGCAGGATCAAATTTGGTATCAAATAATGTATGCTACGACATGAGATGACAAACAATAGCACAACCATTTCCAGTGAAGAATCTAGGAAAGATTTAAAAGGAAGAGAACTGAGAGTCAGTAGCTACTTAGGCTTGATTGCATGGGTATTTATCAGATCCAAGTATACTTGTGAAAATTCATGCCTTTTTCTGAAATTACAAACTCATTTCTCTGAATTTTGTAGCAAATCTACTTTCTAAGGAGCAGTTAATTTCTTTTTCACTGCAGTAGTCTTTGAATGGTTTTGTTTATTGCCCAATGCTGCAATACTGTATGCTTTATGAGCTTAGTAGAAGAGCTAAAACCTGAAAAAGTTATCACTGAAAACCTTACACGCAGCCAAATTTCCAATTTTTCAAATAAATGTACTTTATTCAGAGCCTGTTGGAAAACTACTAAGTTATTCTTACTGTATCATTTCTGATGTATGAGGAATGGTTTCTCATATGCATTTAATGCTAATTTGCTTGTGTTAGGTGAATCTTCTTCAGTGCACTGGAAGAGGTGAAAAACTAGAATTAACAATTCTGTAAACATATGCATAAATTTCCAAGGCACTAATAAATAAAGTAACTTTTAAACGCAAAGTGTTTAAGAAAATGAAGTTAACACTGAAGGATTTTTCTATCAAAACAATAAACACAACACAGTTTTTCAAACAGCAAACAATTTCCACAAATTCAGATGTCTTTTATCATTTCAATGTGGTCAAAATATGTGATAATTAAAGTGAACAGAAAGCTGAGGAAATATATAACATGTAAGCTTTTAAACCAATTAAACTGAAAAAAAAGGCCAATGTAGTATCATAAAATGTAATAAGTAGTTTTTTTCTAGACAAGCCACAGAAGAACCACTGCAGAATACTGAATGAATGTACTGAAATGTATAACAGAAAGTACATTTATGTGGGAATGCATAATGGTGTTCCATAAAATATGTGAGTTAGCAAGCATATTATGTGCTACTCTGGCCAAGCTAATGCACCTTGAACACTGTTCAGAGATTCTGTTTTGGTATAAATACTGTAATAGGCATACAACCTGCTGAAAGTGATGAACATGTCAAAATCTACACCTTGATTTGTATTAAGTTGCATAAACAGACAATGTGGGTTTGTTTTTACTTTGACAGTAATAGATGGCAAATCTACCAATAAATACAAGGATAACTATCACCTTTTTGCAGATGAGGACAGTTGTCAGTAGCATAGAATTTAGTAGGGCTTTCTGAAACTAACCAGTAGAAAAATCTGCTGAGTGGACTGGCAAGTTTCTGAAGGCTGTCAAAAATATTTTAGATTAGTTCTCATCTTGTTGAATACTGCATGTTTGGAATTATAAACATGTTGCATGCACTTGGGATACACTAAGTGATTAATCCTCAAAACTGTTTGAAGAAAGTCCCTTGAACATCCCTACAACCACCAAAATACAAGTAAGAAATTGGTTGTTGTACCAAACCCTTGTGGGACTGAAATTAGTGATTTGACTTAATCTTATTTTCTCCAAGCAGCCACTATGATGTAGCTAGGATGATAAAATGACATTTAAGTTTAGAACAACTTTTTTTTTTTTTTCCCTTTTAAATTACATACAAGTTCTTTTCTAGAAGACTCACCACAGTCAAAGAAATACACAAGTACACCAACGGTCCTCATGTAATTTCATGTTTTTGGATGCCCTCTGGCTTTGGCTCTTAGAGAAGAATTTCTGTAAAAGATGCTCAACCTAATTTGTAGTCCTCCTATTTCACATCATTTTAAAAAAAGTCGTTTACCTAGTATAGTTGTTTGCTTTTATTTATTTGCAATGCATCATTCAACTGGTTCTTTTTGCATGTTCCATGCATTGTTCATCTATCTGAGCGCAAGACCTTTAATAGTGGAGGAGATTTCTGTAAATTTTTTTTCAGGAACTAAACTCTCTCTCTGTCTGCAACTAAAAACAAGACCAAAGTGACATATTTGATGCATAATTTTGTCAAGAAAAAGGAATTAATAATTAATAATTAATTCTTTGCAATTACAGGGGCTATTTTCCATCAAACAAGAGATGATTTACTGATAAGAAAAAATATAGCTTGAAAAATAATATGTTTTGTAGTGGAAGTAAATTTCTCTTTCAGAAATACAATCTTCAAAGCAGTGAAATCACACGCATATAAGATTACCTCTTCCAAAAAATGCTCTTGATGTCTGACATATCCTTGCAGTGGAATTTCCTCTCAGTCTTATATAATATATGGAGAAAAAAAGAAAGAGAAAATGGTCTTATACAAATGGAGGAATATGAAGAGTATGCTTATCAATTTTTTTAACAAAATGAAAAGGGATTCACAATTTTGCAATATAAAGGTGTCTGATAAAACTGAAGACAGTGAAAGGGTTTTTTTATTTTTTTAATGGACTTCTCTCTTCCACAGGAAATCAACGCTATATTTCTGTTACTGGAAGGCATCCAACCAAGTTTGCTCCTCTTTATTTAAATACTTCTTACTGCAGGGAATTGCAAGGGGTTTTAAAAAGCAGCCCAACAATCATGCCTATGGGGACTCCTCTGTTTAGGAACTTGGCCTTCTGGAGCTCTGACAGAGAATCATGTTTATTTTGTTTTTAATTCAAACCCTGGACATTTATAAAGGGGTTTAGAATTTCATCTTCAGAAGCAAAAAAAAAACCCTAATTGTTTTTAAAAAAAGAAACTGGTGCTAACATATAACTACCTGATTTTTATAGCTTTGGAACTCAAAGTTTTAGCATAAAGAGGAACTAAGAGGGCTACTGTACAACTGTGAAAAGATGAAATACCCAGACTGCACCAACACAATTTAGGGGTGGCCAAATAAGGGGCCCTATTGTTGCATTTACAAACTTACAAGACATTTACAATTGTGCTTAGATAAGTTGTTATTAGTCTCCATGAAAGTAGGTGCCAATTCTTTTTTGTTAAGGGTCAAAGTTAAAATGGTAGTATTTGATTTTCATGTTCACTAGAATATTTGACTGTCTGAGACTCAGTTGCTGAGAAGTTGTTCTCTCTGTCTAGACAGAAATTTTATATTTAAGTAAAACACCTTAAATTCTCAAATTAAATTTTAATTTTTTAGAATTTCTCAAAGGCCTCTGGCTTTAGGATGTGGTTTTGGTGACATTTTCTGAAAGTCCTCTGTATTGCTTTATATGAAAGTAATTATTCAAAACATCAGGTAATCCAAATTTCTGCTAATTTTCTGAAAATGCAGCTCAAATACTCTTAGGGAAGAGGTGGATGGGTTGGTTAATTTAAGCTGACTTCAAGTCGTTAATATGGGTTAGTATACTATATTATTATACTAAGGATTGGCTCAGTATAGAACAGTTTGGTGTGGTTTGTCTGTCTTAGACTAAGTAGAAGCTGATGAGAAAACTTATTCTAAAAACCCCACCTATATGTTGTTGGGGCCCTATCAGTTACACAGAGCAACCCTGAATGGTGCAGAGTATTTATTTTTTCTCTTCTTTCTCTGCCATGAAATGTGCTTGACTCCGGTACTCTGAGTCAGGCAATGGCACTGGTCCCAGAGATACAATGAAAAAATGATGGTTTTGTTCCTATTGTTGAGGAAAAAGCTTCCAACATGGTAAGCAATTAGTCTGAATTTACATCGTTGCAAACTGAGTCCAAATCTGGACTGAAAGCTCATAAATTAGGAAATCTGGAAAATTATAGGGTAACTATTGTTTCAACAAACAAAATTCACTTCAGTGTAAAGCTTTGGCTCTGCAATGCAGATCTGTGCATCTTTATGTAATCCTTTCAAAATCCAAAGTTTCATTTTAAGGCTTGTCCCATGCTCATTTCATGTTAGTCCTTCCTTCACAGGACACGGTCTTGTTAAGTCTGTGAACTGAACACAGTTTAAATGTGACTATGGGATCAAATATTGATTTCTGATAAAATAGACTTTGAAAGAGTGAACAGTAAGTTAAAAACAACTTGGGTTCAATAATGCTTGCAGGATTCTCAAAGGGGAAAAAAAAAGTGAGATAATTAAAATGTCGCTTTCATAAGACTTCAGTCCAAGATGCCTTCTAGCAAAATAAAAGGGAAAACAAAATCAATATGGTTAAGATGGGAGATAATGAGTAAACTGAAAATACCCCACCACCACCCAATCCCCCATGGATTTCAATAATATATAGGAATATGTCGAGTGCCCAACAGGAAACACTACTTCAATTTCCACAAAAAGCATGCAGTGTTCTGCCTACTAATCTCAGTGATATAAACAACAGCATATGAGATGTCTGAGACATGAGCTTTGCAGGTCAAGAGACGCTGAGCTCTGGTAAAAACACCCGCCTCATAAACACTGCAAACAAGGGTAGGGATCCTTCACCTCTTCCTCTCCATCAACAAACCCTCAAAGGGGAGCTCACCCTGTACTCCTAAGAAGAGAGCTATTTCTGCATAGACAGGGCTAGTCACATCTAACTTTCTATGCCTATGCTACAAAGTGGTCTGATATAAACTGGAAATTACAGAACTGTGTTGATACGCTTCTCTGCTTGAGCTCAGCTTCAAAGCTGAGAGTTCAGCCTGAGGACGGCATGATGCCAATATAGTTGTTCATACAGTTTCCAGCACAGAAGTAGCTCTCACTGTTTGGAACATGGATGGAGTGAGCTGTGGGCATGTGTTATGTCTTATTTCAGCCATGGCCGCCCAGAAAGGGCATGCTACAGCAGATTACTGAACTCTAACTTAATGAGTCAAAACCCTGTGTTTTCAGAAGAATATCCCTACAAAGCTTTTCTTCTTATGAGGCTATTTTATCCACTTTTTGTTCAGAAATACTTGACTACGAGTTTTATTGTGTAGTAGGTACTCTTCACTAATGTATTTTTTATGCCCAGCACTAGAAATTCTGCTATGACTGCACATCTTATGTTTCTCTTCTGCTTCGGATCACTTTTGAATGAGTTTTCATGGAAACCCATGAGAAGCCCATTTAAAACTTGTCCTCTATGAGAGAAGCAGTGTGTTTCTGTAATGTAGGCTTGTGTAAGAAAAAGGACAACTGGAAATAAGCAGCCCTGACGCTAACCAGTTAAAACAAATGAAACAAATGTTTCACCAGTAGCGCCATTTGGGTGGCACAGGAGGAAGTACATTTGAGAATGGCTCACTTCCATTTTTTTTCTGAAGAGAAATTAAAAAAGAAAAGGGACTTGTCTTTACGAACTGATGCGGAGTGTGCCAGTAGCACTCCTGAGTGGATAATGAGCAGACAATGTGTCTAGTGCTTCCAGCAGTCTCAGGAATATGTAGTAAGCCAGGCTACTGAATTCAGCACGGTCTGTGCTGAGTTCAGCAGTCTGGCTGCAAAGCTCCAAGACTTACTCAGGCTGCTCTTTGACTTAGAGCATTTACAGTTTCTGAATCTGTTCCAGACACTGAACTTGATGGAAAGACTTCTGGCTCCAATCCTGAACTTGAAAGTTCATGTCATCAAGGATTCAAAGGAACTATTTGTGCCATGTAAATCCAAGTTCTCAACTTGGTAAATGGTTCTATTTGCTTGTGTAATTAGTCATGGCAGATGTAAAAATATGTGGGGTGCATAAGAGAAATCCCAAAGGGTGTCTTCCAAATCTATGTTCAGCAAAAATGATTAATGTTTCACTCTGTGGAACACACGAGCAACTTTTATCCTGTATCTGATTGCTAACAAATTTGAATCCATTACTTTCATTTTTATACAGCATTATTCAAAGGAATACTTAATTCACTGATAGACACATACAATGATGTTTCAAAAAAAATCTTTGAAAATTAAATGTGATTCAGAGAACAATAACTACAATTGTAGCAATTGTATGGAAAGCTTTAGCATATTACAGAGCAAAATGGTGCTTCAGAGCATTTTATAATCATGACAACTTGTTTCAGTATTTGTTGCTAGTTACTTCCATATGATCTTAGAGATCTCAACCTTACTGATTCCATGACTTTACAATTTTTTAAAAGAGGGACTTCTTGGAGCAATTCCAACATCTTTAGAACAGAAACCATGGAATGTTTCCTTGATTAACTTGGTTTACTCCAATTTTGCCGTCAAAGTTTTAGAACTTATCCGCACAGAAAAAATAGTTTGCACGTTCCTCACATGTTAAAGGAAATTTAACTGGGTACAGGAAGTTCACATTTAAAATGTCTGCTATTTTGTGTTTTGCTTCCAGATTAGTTGTGAGAGCTGGTGTGACACATTGCAGCTATGTTATGTTAAATCTGATGTAATCCTATTCTAGTGAAAACATGATAACATTCCAGCTTGTGTTGTTTTGTACAATCTTACCTAAGGATATCTAATAATGGCAATAGGCAGTTCTGTCCACAAATATCCCTTAATCTCATTTATGAAATTCCAGGTCTGCACTTATTCTCAAATCTGCCTTTCTAGAGCCCTTGCTGCTATGAATGACTATTGAACTTTTCTACAGAGCAAAATTGCATTAATTTATTTCTAGAATGTACCCATTTAAAATATTTTAGAAGATCATTGAAGTGGGATGGCATTTAAAATTTTGTGTGGAAGCACTTTCCCTCATTTCAAGAAGACTAATGAAGTTACCATTTGTATGCCCTGCTGGATCAGAGTAGCAGTCTGTCTAGCCCGGTAGTCAGTATCAAAATCCCTTTTCTTGCAGGCCTCAGTTGTGAATTTTTTCTTCTGAGCGTGGATGGCTTCTCCCAAGGTGCATGTCTTTACATTTGCCTGTGCTAATGTGATTGTTGTGAGGTTTCTCTTCACTGCTGAACTCAGCAGGTAAAAACTCTGCTGTTTCAATGGAGTAACAGTTCAATTTTTTAAATTGGACATGCCAATGTGCATGTTTAGCTGAGGAAAATTTTCAATCAGCTTCTCACCAGTACAGTTAGTACAGAAAAAAAATGTTTTCCATGGCCATATAAGAAAAAGTCTTTGAGAAACCTTGGTTTGGTGGGAAATGGAGACGAAACTGAAGAAAACACTTTAGTAACTCTGGGAAAATACCAAACCAATTCATGGCATGTGGATCATACCAAAAAGTAGACTGCTGAATTCCACAGACCTTTTAAGGTGTGTTATGGGTTTTGTATTTAGATTGCTGCAGCTGGTACCCAATTATCTGTATTTAACAAACTTAAAACTGAAGCCAGTAAGTAAGCTATAGGGATTCAGCACGTGCATCCATATTAGAATTTGAAGCTTACAAATTAGGAGGGGCAAGTCAGGATCTCTGGTTTCGCCCCAACAGCAGGAAAGAGGAGTTGCCAAAGCCATAACTATACAATCCCCATCTAGCCAGTGATGGTTCTACCCATCCCACCTAACATGTCATGGTCAACAACGGGTAATCGGTGGATGAGTGTGCAATTGGATGTGCAGACCGCACTTGTGTTCTGCTAACTTATCCCTGTCTTAGCATGTGGGCTATCTTATCCTTTGAAACCAAAAGAGTAAAATTTAAGCTTTCATCTGGAAGGAACAATCAAGTGAAGATAGTGGGTTCCTAATACCAAAGCTACATTCTGGACCACTGGAAGTTATCCTCTCAATTTTCAGTCAAGCAGCAGTATACACAAACTTTGTCACCTGAATGGATGAAATCTCTTTTATTCCCTTGTTTACTTGTACATATTCCTTTGGGGGTCTTAAAGCAGTAGAGCAATATATGCAACACATAGGCAGCAGAGCATGCCACACTAATTCTGTACTGAAGTGTATGGCCTCAGTTGTGGGCTGTTGAAACCCACAGAATACAGTCAGAACTTTTTGTCAGACTAAACATGCACCAGAAGTAAGCTTAACACACACACACTTTCATAGATTTTTTTTTAAATATCCAGTAGCAAGAAAATGGACAGAGATATTTTGCTACAACATTTTTCATGAAGATCATCACTTCCTTTAATTCAATAGATTAATTTGGTTTATTGGTCTCTAACACCTGCACCCAATGCAACGAGCAGATCTCTTTACTTCAAGAGGGATGCTCAGGAAAGAGTTCAAGGAGCTGAGCCATTTCTTTTACATACCCATAGCAAGAAATCAGAAACAAACTGCCAAGGTCTTCCAGTATGAAGGACTGAATGTTGAAGTATTTGGCAGCTGAGGTGTCCTCTTTTTGTGCCATGGGCCACCTCCTCTGAGCTTAACCATAGAGACCCAAAGCCATAGGAAAGAAAGGATACCTGAGAGCCAGGAACAAGGTTTAAATAGGTTGTTTGGGAAATCTCAGTGGAAATATCTGCTCAGTCCCCTCACTCAGCTTTGTAGAGGAGAATGGGAAGGAAAGGCTAGGTGAATTTAGTTGCTGGTACCACAGCAGGATCTGCTGGTCCTGAGCTAGCATTGTGAGTGCAAGAGCCTTCATGTCAGGTGCAAGTACCTATTGCATCTCTCATAAGTACTTACCCTTTTTTGAGGTTTGAAAGCAGTAAACAAACATTTTCAAATGATGCCTCTGTGTTGGTTATCAGAGTCATGATGCATGTGCGATGATGAAATCATTTTTCTGTTGTGTCTACTCTGTGCCTCAGAACTAGTATTAAAAACATACTCCAGCTCCCTTTCTGGCAAGAAGTGATGTTATAAATGGCTTTGAACTTCTTGCCCACAGGCTAAGGAGGTTTTGTGAACTAACAGCTTTGCTCAGCAGTGACACCCTGAGCTTCCGTCAAGCCTCAGTGCTACAGCATGCTATGAAGCTATCCCAAGAGGACAATGTTATGGTTGGTAATATTTATTTTTCAGTTTTGTGTAGAGGGTTTGTTCATTTTTTTATTTTAATGCAGAGATAAAATGTCATCTTGCTTCCTTTATAGTTCTTGTTTCCAAATTATTGTCTTGCTTTGTATAAAAGAGGAAAAAAGACAAATAATGAGCCACTTAGCAATTGATCTTCCTGTCTGTTTTGAAACTGAAGGCAGAAGAATGTACAAAGCCAAACCAGCTAGTTGTCTGTTGTTTGCATTTTGTTTGAATGCCCATGTCTTGTGCTGCTGCTGCTGGTGGAGTAGGAGCAGGCAGGGCCCTTTTCAAAATTGCTATTGACAATATGATCCAGGCATGATCCAGTTGAGAGAATGACTCAGAGAGCATCATCATCATTTCCTGATGCTGAAACCCCCACAAAATAGTTATTATATAAGGATCAGCCTTCAGATAGAATAGATTAGTTCAAAGAGGCAAGTTCAACCTATTACCTTTGTCTGGGAGAGAGGATTCCAGACCCCACATTTACCTCAATGATACCTATATAGAAACAAACCTCTCTCTTCTTTCTATATTGGGTAGTGCCAGAGGCTGTCATTTTTGCAGCAACTACCACATCCCCCTTTTCCTACACAATATTTTATGGGTCTAGACTTCATGGCTTTGTAGAATATGGTGGTCCCATGCACAAACAGTAGTATCTTTCGTGTTACAGTGTTTGAGCATCCTACAAAAAATGAAAACATTTATGATCTTTTCTTACAACCCCCAAACTGGATACTATGGCAGAGACTGTAGTTTATATAAACTACAGTCAATAAACTGTCAATAAAACTGTTTATAACATTGTTACAATTAATAAAAGTGTCGTTTTATTAAGTTCAGGGGGGGTGGCAGACTGCAAAGTCACACTTATTTCTGCAGTAGGCAGAAAGAAATGTTATGGGCAAAACCTTCCTTCAACTTATCTTTCTGTACCCTTGATTTTATCAGTCCAAACAGTGAAGTGCATGTAGAAGACAGGCAAAGAGACAGAAGCATGACAGCTTTGTTAGTTCAGTGCACAGAATAAAAAAACCCCCACCCTGTATTATTTAAAGTATTTTGCTCACTCAGGAAGCAATTGTTCTAGGTCCCATGAAAAAATTGAACAAATGATGGTATTTACTTCATAAAGCTCATATAATCAAAATAGGAAGGACTAGCAAAACAGCAAAGAAGTGAAAAATGAATCATTTGCTTAAGAAATTTGTCTAGGCAGGGGCTTTAAGTAGACTTTGAGTCTCAAAAGCCCTAGTCCCACTCTCGTAGTGTAAGAAAATTGAGGTTCTGATCTTGCTGTTTAATGTAATATGTGGCCCTGGACTTGATTTGCATGTGAACTGTAGGCAAATCCAGCAGTCACTTAAAATTAAGATTTAGATTTTAATTTTGTAAAGATTTGCTACTTTATGCTTGTGCTTATTTATTCTGAATCTTGGGACTTACATTAGATTATTCTCTCTTGTGTATCCTCAAGATCAAAGACAGCATATACTAGTTATAATTTTTAATAAATAGAAGGCAATAATCTACAGAGTAAGAAAGGAATTTCTTTGGACTTCAAGAGGAAAAGGAATGAAGCAAAACCATGCAGGGTTCTTTTGATATTGCTTTTTATGCCATCCTCAATTAAAATAGAAAATACTAAAGCATATCAGGAAACCCTGCATTCTTATATCATCAAATTATTTATTTTTCTTTCTTTTAATCTGTTACAATGTGAACTTTACAAAAAAAACCAAACAGGCAGCCTTTAAAATTCATATTTATTTAAAATTAATTAATCTGTGACCTTTAGGCAAAGGGAAGCTAATTTCTTTTGTTACCCTTTGCTAATGTCTGATTTAGTCTGATTCTCTGATAAAAGTTAAATTTAGTGCAGAGTCATGCAGAAAATAATAGAGCAGTGGAAACACGCACTTTTATCTTTGTGATACTGTTACTTGTAATGTTTCAGTTGTGTTTTGATATGAACTGGAAATTCCACAGTCTTCATTACTTTTGTGATTTAAATCAAGAAGATAAATAAAACTAGAAACAAATTAGTAAATGTATATTTCAGGTCTCATAGAATTGGATTATGTTTTTAGATTTCTCTTGGATAATTGATTATAAATTATCATCTGTTACCTTTTTCTTGCATGTCTTGGGAATTCTTGGCATAAATTGTAATAAATTATCTTCACACAATAAGAAGGGGACAAAGAGAAAGATACAAAAGAAACTTATATCACTCAGTGTATTATCTGAGTTGAAGAAGGGATCTATTTTTTTGAAGACCGTTCCCTTTTTCTTTGCTTTTTTTTTTTTTTTTTTGGATTCAAAAATTGTTATCTTGGACATAGATCTCCTTTTCTCCAATGATTTAGCAGCCCTAGCAGAATGGGCTATTGCTATTTCTCTTTGGACCCTTCAGCAACAACTATCCTGCAAATAAATAAGCCATTGCAATCTTCCTATGTAACCTCCATAAGTAAGCTAAAGCATTTGTGTAATGAAATTTTAATTCCTTTTTGTTTCTAACAGAACAATTGGAATTCATGTGGTTTTCTTTTCCTTTTTCTTTTACATATTTTTTTGGTCACCTTTTAACATTAACTGCTATAAACAGAAGTTTATCAAAGATGCCAATCTGCTCCTTTTTAACCAGCTATTTAAAGCCATAATGAGAACTGGAAATGAGCAAGACCCAAAGGAATTATGGCTCAATATCATGCATTAAGTGTTTTTTCTTACTGATTTCCCTAGAAGCTTTACCATATTCCAATCAATTCAGGAGCAAGAAACTACACTGTACTTGTTTTTCCATGAAAGGAGTGAGTGGAGTGTCTGTGAAATGGCTTAATAAAGATGGAAAAGTTACCTTGTGCCTGACATGAGTATTCTCAGAGTAAATTCCCATTGTGTGGTTTTGGTTTTCTTTGCTTGTTAAAGGGTTTCAAGACTCCATTATAGGGAATGCTGAGTTCCCAAATGTTCTCTAGCCAATCTATTTGACCTGCAGCAAAAGAAAGGTTGATTTTCACTATAAAACAGCAAGTTTCTTTGTTGTCAAAATAAAGAGTGAAGCTGCTTTATTTTAACTGGTACACATTTTCCTACCTGAAATAAAATGAGCTTAGGGTTCTGAGAAAGGATGAGAATTTTTCAAGCAAATGATTACTTGGTAAACGGCAAAACTTAGAAGATTTGTACAAAAGGACCGAATCAGGGATATGGGTGAGGATGAACTGTACTACTTGAAGGGAAAAATAAATATTCTGACAATTTCATGAAAAGTAAAGCTTTTCATGGTACCATCTAGTGAGCAACATTCATTCTCTCTTTCAGATTATGTGATGACTGAATTAAGTTATGATGCAGATTCAAAAAATATGTGATGACAGTCTAGTCTAACGCATAGAAAATTTGTGAATTATTGCTACTTGCATCTCGTTGAAAGTCTGGTTACTGTTGCAGTTGAGAACTTAATACTATTATGTATTATAGCTTACATCATCTAATTTGTTTATAAACACAAATTTCATAAAAGGCAGACACACAGTGGACCATCTGGGTAAATTGAGTCAGAGAGAGTGCAATAAAGAGCTCTATACTTAATTAGGGAAAAGAAAACTACACATTTTTCACACACACCTCATTTGGCTAATTTCTGAGGCAGTAATGACTGAACTCATCTGAGATGGATCAGAAGTAAAGACTAGGACAAAACCCATTACCTTTGAGATGATCATAAGCATCTCTCAATGACACCAGCAGCATGAAGACAGGCCAGGTGAAAATAGGATGCTGTAAGTGTCATGGCCTTCTTGTGTTATGGATTGATTTTCTCAATCATTTTTTTAGAGTCATATTTGGTTTTTTGTTGGTTTTTTTTAATGCTGGAGAGTGTGCTATATTTTGGTCAAAGACATCTAGTCTGTTTTGTGCCTTAAAATGGGAATAAAAAAGGGGAGACAACAACAAAAAATGTTTCTAGCTGATAACCAAGAGCTAAATGAGCCGACTTTCAAAACACACAGTAGTAATGAAGGATACATAGTAAACTTCATGCTTAGTAAAAACATATTGAGTCCTATGCAGAAGAGTACTAGAATTCTTTTAGGAAAAACAGGGTGTTTCAGTTCACTAGCTATTTTGGGAAGGGAGATTTATAATATTATTTTAAAACTGAGCACTCTTGGAACCTCCATTTGATAGGAATCAAGAGCTATCTCTTAAAAAGAAATATTAAATCATATGGGTGCTCATTCTACTGTTCTTTTATTTTAGAAATTCCTAGGAAATGAAATGAGAAACAATCCACGTCACTTGAATTTTAAATGTGATTTTAGTAGTAAGATGTGTAACATACACAATATAAGTTTTACTAGTCAGGAAAATAACTGATGCTGAGGTGTCTGAGATGCTGCTTATGGAACAGAAGGCAAAGGCTGTAGACATTGAAACAAACTGAAACACTACATTTCCAATGGGACTCTCTCAGCATGTTTTGTTTCCAATTTGGATTAATTTTTCTCCTTGCGCAGTGAAATCTGTACCATGGCCATGTGTAGTGGTTTGGTCTAAAATACTCATTACTGTTTATCTTCTGTGAGATAAGAATTAGGAGAAATGCAAAGCAGGCACCAAACTTGAAAGAATATAAAGAAGTTTATTAACAGACCTAAAAGAAGGAAAAAAAAAATTATACCACCTTCAGAACTCTCCTCCTCCCCCCCACCTTCCTCCCTTCTCCCACTGACTATGTAAAAAGACAACCCTCAAGATGTTCAGTCTGTTTACCACTTCCATAATAACCTTGTTCAGTCCATTTAGAAAGAGAAGTCTCTTCTTGCTCGTGCTATGAAAACATTATCACAACGAGACAGCCGCCCACTTCCAAATATTGTTCAGTCCATTTAGGAAGAGGAGTCTCTCTGCTCGCATGTGAGTCCCTTCCCCCAACTTGCAGCTTTTCCCACAACTGCTTTCGAGGGTCCACTCTTGAAGGTTTTTGGGGTACAATTTTAAGGTTGAGCCGTTCAGAAACAAAAACAGAGGCCCTTCTCCTTCCCTGGGAGCAAAGGGTCTTCCTCATCTTCATCTTTAGGACTATCTCTGGGAGCATCTCTAGGAACTGAGGTTTTCTCCTTTCCCATTTGGAGCAAAAGTCCTCATCTGGTTCATCTCTCCCTGTCCAAACTTCTCATGAAATTACAGCTGCGTCAGCATCTGCCTATCTCAGCGCAGGTGCTTTTGCTTACGAGTTGAACACTCCACCCCCCATATCTTCATGAAATTACAACAAGATACTCTGATGTATCATAGCTTCACAACAGAATTTCAGCTTTAAGCATCTCCTCTCTCTCTTCCCTCAGGTTTTCAGCTCTTCACAGCAGTAAAAGGGTTAATCTAACCTCGGCCTTGCAGCTTTGCCGCTGGAATGTTGAATTTTTCTTATCGAAGTGGAGAGGGGAGAGAGCCGAGCCGCTCCGGCTGCCCACGGCAAGGCAGTGGGGGGGGGTTCCACGGCTGGAACAGGTCCATGGCTCCAGGATGGCCGTGGCCCGGCCCAGCCTGGCCCAAGCAGGGCCTGGCCGGGCCCGCTGGCCCCCACTCGGGGCCCGCAGCCACCTGTGCCAGCGCCGGAAACGAGAGAGAGCTTGGAGGGGGAGTTTGCCTATTCTTAAATGTGGATCACAGAGGTGATCACAACTTTAAGTGGCTTAAAGAATTGTCCATATTCAAACTGGCCAGCTGATAGGTTCTATCAGTTCCCAGAGGAAGCTGTAAGCACCCCTTAGCAAGGACATCCCTTCCGGGACTATGCTTCCTAACCTATGACACCATGATAACTTGACACAAACCCCACAGATTTAGAAAGTCTAAATTAAGAAACAGCAAATAACCAGCGAAGAGTTCTTTGATAAAACATTTGTAAATGTATAGGCTTTCATTAATTATGACTGCACTAGGAAGAATATTTCTCTCAATTTCAATCTGCTAACCTATGCCCTTTTGTGCTTAGGCAGAGCAAGGTATTTTTCATGAGTGATAAACTGAAAGCTTGTCCTTCTAGTTGACATCTAAAGATAAATTCAGTAGTGAAGATAAATTGCCTACTCTGTTTCCAGTTTAATAGTTATATTTTGTATTTATGACATTCTGCATTATTCAGAAAAATAACACAAAATGCAGTAATCAATTAGTACACTATTTGTTTGACTAATTCCAAGCAATGTTCCTGGGTAATATTTTTACTTTAAGTCTGAGTTCTATGTCTTGTGTTTAGCATGTCGAAGTCATTCCTGTATGTTGTTTTTAAATTTTAGATATCTGAAGTATGGTTGCTTTGCTTATAGTACTTGGACCTTATAATTTAAATTCAACTTGTTTGAAGCCACGCTGAGCTACTGAGATACTTTAGGAGATGTTGTCCCACGATACCTTTGTATTTAAAAAAAATATTTATGAACTGAAATTTCTGAAAAAAAAAAAAAGTATCCTGAACAGGATTCTATAAATATGATGAAACATGAAGAAGGCAAATTCCTAAATATGTGTATTTGTTAAAGCTACTAAAATGCATCAGAAAGAGCAAGTTAGTTCATTTCTGCAAAATTGATAGAGTTTAGTCTATTTATCAGCTGAAGTGTTCATGAAGACTGGACTCATAACAAAATCCATGTGTCAGTGCTTGAAGATACCAAAGATGCTGGAATATCTGATAAATTAGATGATTCCTTCCAATTCAAAGCTCCAATTATTTCAAAAGTCCTTCTATGTTTTTGTGGATCCTTCTGTTAATAACTATGGATAACATGGTGCTCTGCAATTGTTTAAGTGCTGAAAATGAGCACTCATATAGAAAAAAGGTATAGCTTTGGGAAAAAAAAGAAGAACATTTCTTTAGTTGATATGGATGGTATGCTGAGACATATTTTTCACTGTCTTTTTGAGCTGGTGAATATTGTTATCTGCAGTAGGAATTCCAACATACTGTCCAAAATTTGTATGCATAAACAGGTTAGAATTTTCAGAGTGTGTGCTGCTGAAAATTCTCCATAAAATTTAATATGGGTTCCCTAAAGTTAATTGTCAGACTCAGTTACAATTCTTGAGACTGGGAAAACCTTGACTTTGATGTATTAATCTACCTCTTCAATACATTTGTGACAGACAGTCCACCCCAAAATTCCTTTTGTGAGGCAGATATTTAAATTCCTGCCAAAAATGATCTCATTTCAAAAGACACTGAGAAGTGATGCTATGACTCAGTGGTAGTTAATTTCCCAGGTCAGAAAATGTAACCTTTTACAGCTAGAATTTTGAGTCTTCTCAACTTCAGCATTTGGGTGGCAGGTCCCAGATTTTTGGCAGACCTTGTCAGCTCACCTCCCCGCTTGGCTCTGTGACTTACAACCTGCTTGCAGTGTTATAGAGATGTTCTCTTACATGACAGCAGATATATTCTGTGATTCTCTAACCTCTTAACCTTCCTTAAAAACACAATGCTGTGAGCTCCTTCAGCATCCCAGTGCAAAAAAGCCCTGTTTATTTCCAGAGCAGGAACTAATTCTTGCTGCAGTTTACTGATCTCTGTTTTTCAGGGCTTTCAGAGCCCAGCCAGTATGAGTGGATGCAATGTGCAGGTAGCTGGCTCAGTCTCATGGAGCACAGGGACAGCACCCTGGCCTAAGGGGCTCGGGGGAGATTCTACATGAGAGAGGAGAGAGGAACATCCCCAGCAGTGCTGGTGGGAAGTCTCTGGCAAGTACACAGAAGCTTTCTAAGCCCTTTAATCAGTGTTCCTGGAAGGCAAATGTAATGCCCCTGAAGACTAGGCTCAAATATAGGCTGAGGAAAATTATGGCACATTAAAATCTACTGGAGATACATAGCTACAAGTTCTTCTTCTCCCTAGAGTTGCAGTGCTGACAGATGCTATGAGGATACACATATAGGATTTATTCTCATAAACTTAAATTAGGCAAAGATTAGAAAACAACAAAAAGATGTCTTAAAAGCAGCACCAAAGCTAATTAAAAAGAAGCAAAAAGGCATTTTATGAATAATACATCAACTTAATGCTATTAGGCAAACAGATGGGAATTAAAATCTATTCCCACTCACAGGCAAGTATGAAACTCTAAAACCGCTGTTCTCAAAATCCTGACATAGTTGTCATGCATTCCTGGAGTTGCCTCAGTTCTTAGCCTAAATACAACACAAGCAGCTCAGGACTGTGAACACCACCCCTGAGAATTACACATTTCATTGTGAAGGTGTAAAAGGTTGATATTGCAAGGCTCGACACTATTCCTCAATTCTACTTTTCGTTTTATTAGGACCTTAAAGCCAAGCCAGTACCATGTAACACCAGTACCAGAGCAATTCGAGATACTGGTGGAACTTGGCTGATTTACAGAAGCAGAGGCTCTGTATAATATGTCAAATAGGCAAATATGTTGGAGTGACTGAAACTGCAACCAGAGGGTTTCTTGGGGAAGCATCTGTGGGTTGTTACACAGTGAGACTTGCAAATATGTAAGTACAGGGCTTCAGACTGCAGCATGGAGAGAAAACTTCTTGCATCTACCTAATAATCTTTATACCCTATTAAGATCGTCAGCTAAACTGTAATGAATTTTGACTGCAGAAGAAAGAATTGGGCCCACTGGAGGAGATGCACATGTTTTGTAGCAAATGTGCTTGTTACCAGATATGTAAGTGTTAATACCTGCCCATATTTTCTTGTATAAGCTTTTCCATCTGCACCATGGTGATACGTAATATTAGTCTTTCCATTTACTCTGAAGGAAAATCCTCCCATTTGACTGTTTCCCTGTACTTTAATTTAATGCAGAAACAGTCTAAAAGATTTGACAGAGTTAGAGAGAATAAAGTTACTGAACTCTGTAGAAGCTACATTTCTTCAAGGCTTTTTCTGTACATTCTGGTGATCCACTGCATTGTATTACAAGCCTCTGGTTCTGAAATGCAAAATGCAGCATTCTTATTTAAATCACTTGCATTTCCTCATCTCTTGTGGATTAATTGAGTTTATTATATGCACTAATAATAAAAAAACCGTGACATAACTTTGTAACACTCCTAGAATGTGTTTTGCCTCTGTTTTAGATTCCTAAAAACACTGTATTCTGTTTCTTTGCTTGCACATGTGGGCATGAGGAAAGAAAACCTGACTGGGAGCCAGATATTTCTGTGCTGCAGCTTGTGCTGCGGGCTACAGTTTCTATCTCTTGCTGCCAAGATGCAGCTAGAATGAAAATAACCCTTCATTAGTGCTCCAGTTTTATCCAGAGAATACTTATGCATATTTGCAGGTATGGCTTTAATTACTGAGTATGTAGGGACATGACATTACAGTTTGTAATTCAGTGACTCTTGTGATACCAAACCAATATACTTTTGATGAAAACTGGAACACAAGCTGTTAATTTCAGTAGTTACTGGGCTCTGAATCTGGTGAATATAAAATATTAAAGTTTCCCTCCTGCTGATTTTCTCTTTTGTTCACTCATAAAAAAATATTTGAACAAGATATCTTATTCACTCTGTCTTTTAGTTTTTTTTTTTCCTTTGACAAGTGCAGTATGAAATAAAGTAAATTGATTTTCCCAAGGGGTCGGCAGGTTCTCTTTCAGTGCATGTGTCTATTGCCTTAAAGTTATTTCAGGTTTGTAAAACCTCTCCGTTTACAAGTAGCAGTAGCTATATCTGACTGTGTATTAAAATGGCCAAGGACTTGCAACAGGATTTTATGCCAGAAGAAACACTGAATCTGTTTGCCAATATGTGTGTGCATCTGTTTGTGCATGTTTGCACGTTAGTGTGAGAGAGGGATGGGGCAGCTTACCTTGCTGCCTAAGAGCTTACCCCAGAAAAGTTTTGAATTTGAGATTTTAGAGATAAAAGTTGGACAAATATTTAATTAACCACAGCAAAAGTAAGAAGGAACTGAATCTGTAACATATTACTTGGCAGAACTGGAACAAAGTAAACTGCTTCTATTATGGGAGCGAGCACAATATTTCTGAAATTGTGTCCAAAAGCATCTAGTTTTCCAAGCACTCTGAAAATTCTCAAGGTGAACTAAGGGAAAAAACCAACCTGGCATCTCTTTATTAATACTAAAAAGCAAGTTGGAACATAAAATGTTTTTCCCCTTGAAGGTAGTAAAGATCCCCCTCAGTCTCAAATTCTTGACAGTTGTTTAAGAAAGTAAATGTTCTCATTAATAAGCATATTTCTTTTTGAAGAATATCTGTCTTTCTGCTTTTTCTTTAGGCCAACATTAAGCCCTTAAGAACTGCAAGCACAAATAAATCAAGTAACAATAAATAGTGAAGAAGAGAATCAGTACCTGCATTATTTTCCTGATGATATTTGAGCTGTACTGCCCTATGAAACTGACCCTGCAAAGAGGATGAGGATATCTATCTCTCCCTGCAGAACGTCAACCAATAGGAACATAAAAAGTGCATCTTTCTCTGGTTTACTTTAATGTTCAAAGCCATTAAACTGAGAAGTTAGGCCAGCTGGAAATTCTGTACTCAGCCTTGTGAGGAAGGATGGAGAGAGGAAAGAAACAACTTGTCAGCATGGGAAGTCCATTGTAGAGGACCTATCAAACTGCAGAAAGACCTACTAAATAAAACAAATAAGGCAGAAAGAACCTAACATTCCCCTTGCCTAAAATCTTTCTTTATCTGAGCCTGTATTTGGGAAATGTAGGCATGTGCAACATGATAGTATCTAGAGCAGTTTCTTGACAGGCAGGGTATGCTAGGAATTTCGAATGCCATATCAAGGTGATAGAAAACATCCATTCTTTTGAAGATTTAGCAGAGGAGTGGGAGGAGATGTTGCTATGGTTTGGAGGAGCAGAGTAACAGGAAGCATAACTTTTTTCCTCTTTCTGATGTAGCACTGTGCTGTCACTAGCACATTTTATTATTTCTTTCCCTTTGCTTTTACTGCATCATCTCTGAGGAAAAAAGAGCTTTAAAGCCAGAATGATGCTGGGGAGCAGCCAGCTGGTGTTTGGGTTTGAAGTGGTGCTTATCCAGAGCAGGAGCAGAGAAGAAAGAAGAGCTGTAGCAGAGGGTCTGTATCATGCAGTGGAGACCCAACTGTACCCTCTCCCTGCTCTGCAGCATCATTTGTGCAGTTCTGTCCAGAACTACTCCTTGAGCAGCAGCACTCATCAGCAGTACCCATGAGCAATTAGCATGTCTGGTTGGAAAGAAGGTCTCCAAAGTAAAAATGATTTTTGTTTTATCCATGCCAACTGACATAGAACTTGTTTTTGTGCATGACCATCCCTCTTCTATAATAGCAATGCTTGCAATTAATTATGATTGGCCTTAATCCTTTTTCAGTTGAGATTCCCATGTGAAGTTGATAGACTTTAGGCAACTGCAAACTATAAAGAATGTAAGAAAAAGCAAGAACACAGTATTTTAAAACCATGACAGATGACCTTTAAGGAGGTCTGGACACAATAATATTTTTTTACGTTATTTCAATTGTGCTAAACAATAATCTGATTTCTTTAAATAGCATGGAATCATTCACAAAATGGATTCTCTCCTGCTGTTATCACACACGAAAAAGGAGTCTGCCTGCTCTAACAAATTGATAGTTATACAAGAACTTATAACTCCTACTTCAAATCAGAAAAAAAACCCCTATATTTTTCCTTTACTTAAAGGAAAACTTGCTGCAGAAAGTCTCTAAAACATAGTGGTGTTTGCAAAGAAAACAAAGGGCTCTACATTTTCAGTGAGAATCAGGCAGACGTGTGGCATATGTGAATCCTATTGTGTTAGGTAAAATTGACATTGGAAAATGTGTCTTTTCTGATATGAGAGCTCCTGATTTATTACTGGTGTAGAACTTAATAGTATGCAACTTACTGCTACCAGGGACTGGGCCAACAGCTACAGTTTGGCAGAAAAAGATTTACCATTGCTGCCTCTGTGGGACTTGGAAGGAGACATCTGGGGAAACAATGTTCAGAATTATTCTGTTTCTGTTGGCATGCACATATGAAAAGCACAGAAGTCAGGACCATGTTTCTGTTTTCCTGGCTTCTGAAATGAAAGTGCATGAAAAGTGATTAATTAACCGTTTCTGCTAACTACTGAATTTGAAGCTGCATAAAGAACTATCCAAATCCTTCCTGATTAATTTTTAATGAATGGCTATTGCTTGTGATCATTGTAGATAATTTCTAAACATTATGCAGAGGATTCACCATACAAACAAACAAAAAAAACCCCATAAGCTTTTTAGGAACATCTTTCACATAGTTTTGAATAATGTAGTATAGTGTAACAGCATTAGCAAAACAAGCTCAGAGAACTAATCATCAGTCATGCAATAGTGTAAATCTAAATTCCATTAACCTTACTGACTCATGGTTCGAAAGAGACACAGACCAGCCAGAGGAAGTCCGGGGAACAGCAGTGAGAATGACCAGAGGTCCAGAAAACATGACCCGTGAGGAAAAATTGAATTAACTAAAGTATAGATGAGGCATATAAAACCAAGAGGCAAATGTAATACAGCAGCAAAGATTTAGGAGAACCATTGTGAGAATAAAATTCATGCATAAGGATAGAGAGTCAACCACAACCAGCTGTCTGAATAGTGGCTGGGGAGTTGTCTGTCAGGGATGATTTGTGTGCACAGAGAGAATTGAAAATGCCTAAGAGCCCCTTCTTACTATATGGCTTCTCAGGGGAGTAAGCTCAGGGTTTAAGTGTCCAACCTCAAATAAACCAATGAATGGTATCAACATCTCCTATATTAAGGTATCAAAACATACACAGAACCTTGAAGAAGTGACCCATATGCTTGTTGTTAATTCCTTAAAGAAAAAAAGGATAAAAAACCTCCAAGGAGCCAAGATCAAAAGTATAACTTGTCGACACTTCTCTTTTCCCCCCTCTCTCAAGAGCTGTGCTGTGAACACTCATGTCTAGGAAAGAGAGGTGGAGCCTGCTCTTGTACTACACTGCTCTTATTATCAACTACAAGATAATTTGTTCTCCTTTTCACATTTTCTGCACCATGCTCACTTTCTTGCAGGTTTTCCTAGGTAGAACAATGAGCAGAGATCATCCACGGGCAATACAGAAGTGGAAAGAGCTGCAATGAGCACTGCTTTTACTGATCATCACAGAAAACTTTACATTTTTTTTTTCTATGTGGTAATCACCCATAAATATGCCAACTGGCTAATGTAATGAAAAGTTATACATTTGTGGTGTTGAGGTGAAGTCACTGCACACTGCCAGAGTAAGAGTTATTTGCACTGCAATTATTTTGGAGATATTTAGTTGGAGAATATCACAAAGCATGTTCTGTACCCAAATGTATAGCACTAGTCATGCTTGGTCATTGCTTACATCTGGTCATGTCTGTGTGAAAAAAGCAAAAGAACTTTTCATTTTTGTTTCAATTAATTATGAAACTAGGTATCATTTTATCAGTTCAGTGGTTTATCTCAGCTCCAGTTTATTTCTCTCTGCCACATACAGAATTCATTAACCTGAACAGGTTATGTAGAGCATTTACAAAATCAACAATCTATTTAGTAAGTCTGTTTAGTAAGCGGAAGAGCTTACTAAAATAAATATTTTAATGATCAGCAAACCTTGCAATGCTTTCATTTTAGAAGCTTCACTGAATTTTGACTTGAAAATTTTCTCATTAAATTCTTCATTATTTGTCATGACTTCCAGGAAAATGTCTAGAACAGCTATTTGAATATCTAGTATTAAGACACATCTTTTTCAGGTCAGTGCAGCAGAAGAAAAAAAAAGTCATGACTGGAGAAACTTGATTAGGAAGCGGTCAAAGGTAGTTTGACATTTACATGTTTTTAATGAAGATGGGCCAAGAATAGTCTCTTGTTGCTACTTGCTTTTTTATCCTCTTCTAGCAGTTGAGTAGAAGGAGATGTTCATATTCTTTTTTTTTTTTCTTCAGGGTGATCTGAAATAAATTACCTTTTCTTCAGTTTGGAAAAGTCTGTTGGCCCCCATTTCATTGTTCTGTGTACTGATACAGAAGTCTTGCAGCCCAACATTTAAAATCTTGTGCAGCACAGAGTTTCCCCCAGACAAAAGGGCATGGTTATGCAATGGCTAGTTAAGGTCTAAACATTGGTATTATGGAGGTAGTTTATTCACACAGAGGAGGGAGACACGAGAAAAAACTTGCTTCCTACACCTCTAGCAGGAAGACACGCGAGAAGAAAGGATTATAGACTGATGAGAGAGATCAAGAAATCATCTTGTACGGGGAGGACTATTGCAGAAGAACAGTAGGATCGCTCCAGCTCTAGATCTCAGCACACTCACAGCGTGGCAGAGAGGAGCAGCTCCGGCGGCAGCACAATCCCCATACAAGTGCTCCAGCACAGTGCACGGGAGGGTTTCCTGAAACATGAAAATCTCAGGGGAGCACAAAGACCCACCAGGAGCCTGAAGCTCACGCCACAGTGACTGACAAGACCTGGACAGGGTCAGGAGGAACTCTGGGCAGGGCCCTACGTCTCTAAGAGGAGCCCCAGGGCACCAGCAATGGCCAGGGTGGGGTGCGGCAGCTCCTGCAGGAGGGGCACTGTGACCCGGCCGGCCCAGCCGGGAGCAGTGGCACCCCCAGCAGAGGACAGGTCCTCTCAGAACTGGCCACAGCTGATGCAGCTTCACAGGTAGAGCCCCCGTGGGATCATGCAGGGCACATCCCAGTGCCAGCTGCAGGCTGTGCCCTGCTCTTACGCCAGGACAGGCCGTGAGCACCCCTGTGGGAGATGTGCCCAGGTACAAGTACACCTTTGTAGTCTCCAGTGCAACACGGTCTGACAATAATTGCAATGCTCAACTATTTGAAATTCTTCCCGTTGTGGTTACTAGGGGGTTTGTTAGCTCAGTTGGTTAAAACAAGATGCTGATAACATCAAGGTTGTGGGTGTGATCCCTGTATTGGTCATTCACTTAAGAGTGTGACTCAATTATTCTTTAGGCCCTTCCAGCTCAGATGATTCTGTGATCTGTTATACATTTTACTTTTTCCTTTCCCCCTGTAGTGGTTTGGTCCAAGATACTCATTACTGTTTATCTTCTGTGAGATAAGAATTAGGAGAAATGCAAAGCAGGCACCAAACTTGAAAGAATATAAAGAAGTTTATTAACAGACCTAAAAGAAGGAAAAAAAAAATCCCACACCTTCAGAACTCTTCTTCTCCCCCCACCTTCCTCCCTTCTCCCACTGACTATGTAAAAAGACAACCCTTGAGATGTTCAGTCTATTTGTCACTTCCATAATAACCTTGTTCAGTCCATTTAGGAAGAGGAGTCTCTCTTGCTCATGCTACGAACACATTATCACAACGAGACAGCCGCCCACTTCCAAATAACTCTGTTCAGTCCATTTAGGAAGAGGAGTCTCTCTGCTCGCATGTGAATCCCTTCCCCCGACTTGCAGCTTTTCCCACAACTGCTTTCGAGGGTCCACTCTTGAAGTTTTTTGGGGTACAATTTTAAGGTTGAGCCGTTCAGAAACAAAAGTTCTCTTCACCCATCTCTGGGAGCATTTCATCTCTAAGAACAGAGGCCCTTCTCCTTCCCTGGGAGCAAAGGGTCTTCCTCATCTTCATCTTTAGGACTATCTCTGGGAGCATCTCTAGGAACTGAGGTTTTCTCCTTTCCCATTTGGAGCAAAAGTCCTCATCTGGTCCATCTCTCCCTGTCCAAACTTCTCATGAAATTGCAGCTCCGTCAGCATCTGCCTATCTAAGTGCAGGTGCTTTTGCTAACAAGCACGAGTTGAACGCTCCACCCCCCACACCTTCATGAAATTACAATGGGTGGTCTGACATATCATAGCTTCACAACAGAATTTCAGCTTTAAGCATCTCCTCTTTCTCTTCCCTCAGGCTTTCAGCTCTTCACAGCACTAAAAGGGTTAATCTCAACTAGGCCTTGCAGCTGGAATGTGGCTTATTGAAGGGGGGGGGGGGGGGGAGGGTGAGCTGGGCCTCTCTGTCTGCCCATAGCAGGGCTGTGGGGGTGTTCCACAGGTGGAACAGGGCCCATCGGCTCCAGGATGGATGTGGCCCGGCTCGGCCTGGCCCGAGCAGGGCCTGGGCTGGGCCCACTGGCCCCCTCACGGGGCCCGCAGCCACCTGTCCCAGCACCGGAAACGAGAGAGGGCCTCTGCCTCAGGGTTTCTATTCTTAGTGTGGATCACAGAGGTGGTCACAACTTTAAGTGGCTTAAATAATTGTCCATATTCAAACTGGACATCTGATAGGTTCTATCAGGTCACAGAGGAACCTGTAAGAAGAACATCACTTCCAAGACTTAGCTTGCTAACCTATGACAACCCCCAGCCTCTGTACCCTTACATGGATTCCTGAAATACAGATATGTATTTGTCTGTGGTGGCACTTAGCAGAGAAATACCTGAAAAAAACCCACTGTATATTTTGTTCAGGAATTCATTTTGAGACAGACCAACTCATTATTTAAATCCTCTTTTCTGAGTCATAACCAGTTATTCTGCCTGTCTTTAGAGAAGAGAGCATTCAGTGCATTCAGCATGTGAGGGTACAGCCAGCAAAAAACAATGGTGTCCTTCTATTGCTTAATGTGCTGCTTTCTCCTTTAGTTGCTCTTGCAGATGACATGTCCTGGCTGATGGCTCTCCTGCCACTGTCTAGAGAAGAACAACCACAGCAGATCAGTTTCCCTTCTTTAAAAGGGGCTGCCTGGATTATCTGACATGCCTGACTTCAGAAATCTCTGCTAATGCCCCCAAACATATATTTAATACACTAAGTTTGAACACTGAGGCGTGCAAGTTAAAGAAATACTAACATACAGGTACATGATACTACTTTTCACTTTTTAATTTTTCATTACACTACTTTTCCTGATCAGCTCAAAGTAATACAGTGAATAAATATGAGGATTTGGTAATTGTTTCGGCTGAACCGGATTTTCAGAGCATTAAAAAAAGAACTGGGATTTGCCAAAGCACTGCAAGTGAAGAAGAAGTGAAGAAGAATAAATTGGTTTTTTTTTAATTTACTTTTTATAATAAAATTTGTTACATTTTAATCTGAAAATTTGGAAGTGGGAAATGAAAACATATTTAAAAGCATTTTTTTTGCTACAAAATATTTCTGACTGGTTGCACTAATGATACTTGTTTAGTTTTGTGGATTATTTTCGCCAATTTGAGATAGGATTTTTCAGTGAATAAAATACTTTATAAAATTTTATTAATCCATCCTGAATAATTTAGTATAGTTTTCCGTATTATCTGCATTTGAAGTAGGAGAGTGTAGCAGGACTCTATGCCCTTGAAACATGGTCTAACAACTCAAACAATGCCCTTTTTTGTGACCTATCAGTGGTGGGCTGAAAGGGGGCTGCCATGTGCTGCTTTTGGTGTTGAATTGTGCTAAAACCAGTCTGGCTCATCAGCCCCAAATTAACATCCTGACAGTGAGGCAAAGATTTAGCAGATAAGCTGCCAAGCTGACCTGGAGACCTATGACTGGCTCTCAATCACTTTACACTATCAAAGTCCAGTCCACTTTCATACCGTAGGCTCCTCTAACATATTCCTTCTGGGAATGTGTGTATGATGTTCCCTCCCTTGAAGTGGGGATGCCCCCCAAAGACACTCCTTGAGGTCGAGTGAAAGAAATCTGCCCACGAGCTCTGGTGTGGTGAGTTACATCAACCTCTACTTTACAGTTGTTCCTTTTTGCTAGCTTTAATATAAATGCTTCAATATATTTGCTTTGATATATTGCACTATACTGTATTTTACGCTACTAGTTTTAGCTTTTATACTGAGTAGTAAATAATTCTGATTAAGATCTTTTGTCTAATCATTTGTCATAAGAAATAACTCATTTTATATAAATATGTCTGATTTGCCGTCTTTAATCCTATGGGACAAAGTTACTTATGCTGTTGACAAAGTCTGGGCCTAAGATTGAATCCCAGGCTCCTCTCTGAGAAAGAGCTTAGAAAGCAAGGGAGCCCTGTCTGCACCTCATGACTCCATGGGAGGGCTCCTCTAATAAACTTTGTCTGAAGCTCCCACTCCACCTGTGACAAAGAGCTTATAAAGAATTGTATTAAATCAGTTCAAGTACAAGTTAAGAAAATTCTTATCTTGACAAACAGAAACTGAACTTAATACAAAGCTTCTATTTTGTGTGCAGAATTCCAGCTTTATGCCAAGAGAAGGTTCAAAGGGAATAATTTGAGCATTAGTTGAATTTGTGTGTTCCTCCCAAACCATCAATCACACAGTATTTACATGAAGTTGAATAGTTTCTTGGGACACATAATTTCAGTTCATTAATTCTCAGTTGCTTTGAAGAGTACAATGCTGTATCTGGCAAAAATTTGTCTTGTTCACTGAAAATGGATGATTTTATAAAAAAGGGAATAATTATAGTCTTTGTCAATAAGGATGAATTAGTGGTTTCTCAGTTATTTGGAAAATTGAGTAGAAACATAAACTTCAGAGTTTACTCTGACTGTTTTGTTTTGTATGTCCTAGCTAAATGAAAGATGGCTGACAAAACCAGACTTGGAATAATTATAACTAAGATAGAAAGGTATTTAATGAATTTGTAGATATTTTGCCATTGATTTCAAAATAGTTCCCACAGCTGAGGAATGACAGAATGTTCATATATTTATAATGTATTTGTCATACACCAGGTGAGTTTTTGCAATATATTCAACAGAAGACGCTGCATTTCTAAAAATGATATCATTAAAAAGTTTCAGAGCATTACTATTGAGAATAAAATTAAAATAAACTTTTATAGTGGTTTTTTCCTTACGTTTTTTAGAATAAGCTTCCAAGAGCCTGAGAAGAACTTAGGGAACTGAATTGGTATTTCAGAAAATGAGATGATTCAAATGAAGGTTTAAAAATAAAAGTTCTAACAGGTTCCAGAAAATGTCTCAGCCTGATTGGGAAACTCAGGTAGAATTAGATAAAATTTTGATCCCTGCTGTGTATGAAATAACTTAAGAGGAGAATGCACAACTCTTGCACGAATGTAGCAATGGGAGAGTAAGAAATGCTGATGTCTCTATTCAGCCATAAGGTAGCAAATTTGACCACCACTTCTAATTCATTTCAAAATAGCAAATGACTGGGATGCAGACATGAAAAGGTAAAGGGTATTTATTGTCTGAATTCAAAGAAGCAATCTGAACAATAACCCAGGCTGAGGATAAGATACCTACCATACAAACACTGAAGAGGGGAAACCCTGTGGGCTAGAAAGCATAAAAGAAATCAATAAAACCCCCCCAAGTTAAATATTCATGAGAGTTTGGTAGCTTTATAAAAGTAGTAGTTTTTTTCAAGAAACTTCCAAAGTGTAGCTTGTTAATAGTATCTGTCATTGACGTCTGCAGTGTTGTCTTGGAAACTCTGTGTAGGATAGAAAATGTCACATGGTGGAGCCAATAAAAAACAGTACAGAGCTAAGACTCCCATGAAGTTCGACCTTTTCCTAAAATGGTTTGTCTTTTAAAATTTTGATTGAAGTTGGTCTCTAGTCCCAGAAAGTGCTCTGAATTAATAGAAGTAGTGAAAACGGCATCATATTGATTATTTTGTGTTAAGATTGTAGAGGCCAGGCAAGGATTACTTTTCCATATAATATTCAATCCAGTCTGAGATGACAATTGTTCTTTGAGGAATAGATTGTACTTTTCCCAGTGTCTATGACAATGGGGTTCCATGCTCATTTGATTCCTTCAAAGAAATTTATCGAACACTTGAAATTAAATCCAGTGATTAAGAGTGGCAGAGTGCTTATTCTACTGATACTTGATCTGCAGACAGCAACAGGCTCTTTGAAAATCACATAACTTTAAACAAATTTTCCCTTCATGCCATTGGCTTTCTAAAGCATTAGAAAGGTTTCAACTTGCTATTTTCACTAATTCGGTGTCACTAGGTATGGAAAATTGTCTCTGTGAAGATAGTGCAGGATGTAAAGAAAATAATATATTTTTTATATGAGATAATTCAACTGAACTAAAACATCACTGACCTTTGAATTTCTTGCTTGTCTAATACAAAGTACTTAGGCACTGTCATACAGCAAGCAGTGAGAGCACATTGCCATATCTGATAGTTAAAATAGACCTGTAATACTCCGTCCTTGTTTCTCTTTTCTATCCTGTAAATTAATTGAAATGTAATTTCATGTCTTCCATGACTCTAACACAGAAAACTACTCTCTTCTGTCTCAGAGTGATTTTAATCACTTTAATGCAGAAAATCACTTGCTTGAATTTTAGTGACCTTGCTATCATTTGTGTGGATTTTATACTAGGAGAGGTAGGAAAAAAGGTGACAACCCTCACAAGGAGCTTGTTATACTTCATTGCAGAAAATCCTTTTCATACTGCTAGCTTACCATATAGAGAGATGCTTATAAGAGCTATTTTAAAATAAAAATCTTTCAGGACTTTGCAGTGCTTGCACTTCCCAATAGATGAAAGCCACACGTATATCTACACTCAGAAAACTTGATGGGGAAGGTTGTGCTCTTTCCATCAGTAGCTTCTCATCTGAAGCTAGGTCTGCTTTCCTTCTCTGTCTGCTTTTCACTGCTTCTCAGAGCCTCTGTGGGTTTCACAGGGAATCTCGGCTGCTCTACCAGCTACAAGAATGTCTCATTATAATCTGAAGTAAACAGAGCTACTCCATCTTGCTGAAGAGTTGTCATGAGGAAACTATAGCTTTGTTTAAGGCAGTGTTACAACTTTCTCATTATTTATACTTTTGGCCATGATGTGTCATTATGTTTATAACTGAAATGGTCTGTCACTAAGAATGTGATAAATCATGTAGATTTAGTAGCACAAGTAAGCTGGTTCACCCCTCTGTTTTACTATTCTCCTCCTGTTTCAACAAGCATTTTCTAAAATTATATAGAAAACCTCCTCAGAGGCAGAGAAAAAAGATGCTTGTTTGATGCCTTTCAAAGAAGCTCTGAATTTCATTTATTAAAGAAAGGAGGATGAAACAGAATTTTTTTCGGAAAACATACAGTATGATTTAATTATACTTCGTGATTCTGATTTTGAAGACGCTCAGAAAAAAAAAACCACTGTAGAATTTGTTCTTAAAATAACTTTCTAAAGAAGTTCTATTTAATACTATCAGCAATAATTGCTGGAAATTGTTCCCTTTCTCAAAAAGAAATCTAAATCAGTAAGTTCTTCCCAGGACATAGCTATCTGCCATGTAAACTTTGAGTAAGCTTTTAAAAGCTTCCCAGGGTGATGAAAAATCATTTTGGTTACTTGGGATTTTTTCACAAGGTTCTTAATTTTTCTCTGATGTTCTTTACCTCATTAATTTTTTAAGTTATTTTCAATTTTTCTCTTTTTATAATTTTTCAATTATCTGCAGCAATTCACAGTATCCTAAGGTGTCTCATGCTGGCATATTGATGTATGTTTGTCGAGGCTAAGAGTCCCTAGAGGGATTTTAGCTTTGTTTTCGGTTTTCCTTTACTGAAAAGGAAATGTAACATGCATTTAAACTGGCTTTGTCTCCCTTGCAATCCACATTTACAATTCTCTACCGAATTCTTGCAGACATGAGGAAGAAATCTCATCTCTGTTGCTCACACAATGCTACAGTAAGAGTCACTCTGGAGCAGAGGACTAACTGAATGAGTCTGCCCAAAGGCCACTTGACATCCTAGGTTACACAGCTGCAGAGACTCTCATGGAAAACTCTGCCATATGGCATGTGAGGATCCTTTGGTACTTTCCTTTTCCTTGTTTAACTCTCAAAGGTTTCAAACAACCCTCTAGCCTCTCAATTAAACATCTAGCTTCAACAAAATCTCTTTACTCTACAAAGACAGATAAAATATTACTAACACATTAGAGAATTTCAGTCCAGCTTGAGAACTCTGGGGATTTTCTTGGTCACTTCTCAAAGTTCACCCATAGTTCTGTAGACTGCTTGTGAGCCCTTATCAATCTTTCAGGATTTAGACCACCAGGAGTTCCATCTTGTCTGTTGAAGTAAAAGCATCTCCGAGGATGGCTTGATTTCTCAGCCATCAAGGTGATTCAAGTGTTACTTTTCAGCCATGCTTACCTCCTCTCCCTTCTGTTCTTTTTTTTAACAAACATAGAGTGTGGAGTTTTGAACACTATAAAGACACAAGCTACTCTGTTTATTGCACTGCTGTCATATATAAATTCAACCTTTCATTTTCATGAGAGTCTGCTATGGCGGAAAGTCATCAGCCTCTGTCACAGACAGCCATAAGACCTGTATGCCATCAGTAGAGAGGAAGGTTATTCATAGGACATACTTTCTTCTTCCGAAAAGCGAAGAAAGGAGACTTTTCCTGAGTTTATGAAAAATAACCCTTCAGTGAGGGCTATAGGTTCTAAGTAGTGACTCAGACCAACTCTACTATTCAAAAAGAGGAGCTGGTTCATCCCCCTGAACTTTAGAAGAAGACTTTTCTACAAGAGCTTTGAAAGTAAAATATTTCTGTTTTCCAGTGGGTCAGCTTCACTATCAATGTAATCTCGTAACTCAGACTTTTTAAAGGACCAGAGATCTTCAAAGGAGGAATGGCAGTTGTCACATGATGAAATGTGGTATTCTTCTCACCATATGCTGATAATTGTAGTAAAGAGGTTTTGAGGAAATCAAATCACTACAGACACACTACAACTCTTCAAAAATCTAGACATTTTGTATTTTCCCCTTCTGTGCCCAGTTCTCAGAGAAAGCTACGACAATTTTGGATTTTGTGTCAGTGACAATGCACTTACCTCAAAGAATTACTCTCGGGGTTGTCCTTTCATCTAGTCTTATCCTGACACCACTGCTGGCTGACTCACTCATTTGTCACATCACTTGTTGCATCTGCTTTATGTCTTGTACCAGATTATGACTCCAGGATTTCTAGTTGCTTCAAAGAACTCCTGTTGAGGAAAACAATTCACAAGTAGCTTAAGCACTCCCTGCAGACTCTGTCCAGGATTGCTGCAATATCTCTGCTAAGAAACCAGTGCTTTGAGGAACTACCAAAATGAATGAAAACCCTGAAAATCCACTGTGCAGATACACAATATAAAAAAATATATATATCTATATATATATATCTGCAAGGTTTTGTGCAGAACATTCAGTGAGGGTTAAAATAATCTGTTTTTCAGTAACAGTATATAAGCCCCTTCAGACATAAATGATGCATCTTTAACAGTGGCTACTAAGCACACAACTCTTCCTGTAAGTTCATTAAAGAAATGATGTCATGGTAATGTGTGACTTTTCCATTGGAATAACAACAATCACACTCAGAAGTGAGTGGACTGGAAGACAAAACTCAAGCCAGTTATTAACTTTCCATCCCACATGGGAAGTCTCCGATGACTTTTCTGAGAAACTGAAATGATTTGACATCATACAAAACAGCTGCTTTTTTGCCACAATGCAAACTTGGGCTTTCATTAGGTGATGATCTGTCAGTTTTTCTGCCTTGGCTCTCGACTTCTCATTGAACTATAGTGAGACATACCATTTTTCATGGTTAGACAGCTGGACTGACTAGATTGTTTCTCAGCTAGAATAAAACACTACTGCATCTCTCAGATAAAAACTGAATATCATTATGACAGAAAAGTGAGTATGATAAACTAGAAAAGTGAAGATCTTTTTAAACTTCATAATATAAAATTATCTCATGATCTAAAGAGAGAGAAACAATGGTAGTGCTGAAAATGGCTCTGTCAGGTGCATATAGCAAGTGAAGAAGTGTGTGTAGATGTTAGAAGTGTTACTTCTGCTGTATTTGTGTTCAAAGGGCATGAACAAAGGAAAATACAAGGTTAAAAGCTTATTTTTAAAAATCATAAATCATTTAAATAACAGCTTATTTATATAAAAAAAAATCAACGAAGGTACAAATTCAGTGGTTTTTTTTTTTTTTTGGTTTGCTGCTCTGGATTGATGGCAGTATTTAATTTGTACTTAAACCTAGATGCTGTTGTATGTTTTTTTTGAGAGATATTTGGAGAGGGATAATAATACCAAGGTGATTGTGGAGTCACTTGAACAAAGTGATTCAGGTGAGTCTGAACAGAGGAGCACCTAAATCTACAAGCAAGGAAGAGAAAATTGATTATTTTTGAGAGGTAGGATGAGGGAGAAAAGGCTACAAGGATGGTGATTTCTGCATTGGCTACAAATCAATAATCTCCATGATCACAATGTTGATAACCTAAAATAGAAATGAGATCAAATTTATACAGTATAATGTTTAAAGCCTCTGTGCTTCTCATGCCTTTTTAATGGAAAACATTCCACTTATGCACATTTACAGCATCTTCAAGTAAGTGCAAATGTATCACTTGCCAGAAAAATCAACATTTATGTGCTTTCAGTGTTCAGTCGACTAAACAGTTCTCCTGTTCTTGTAACTAGCAGACATGGGGAAAAGAGGCAAGCTACTGAGACTCCTACTCTCGACACTGAAGTCCCTTGATTTAAAAACTGCTTTCCCTTTAAAAGAGTAAGATCATGAGGCAATAAGTACTCCAAAATAAAATCCTAGGTGAAAATGTATTAGACCAGTTTTCCACGGCCCAGCATTTTTATTTGCATATGGTCCCAAAGGATATTGATCAAAGTCCTGAATGCTGGGCAACAATGGAGTTTAGGAATTATTTTCTTCATATCTCCATCACTAACAGGCATGTGAATACAGAATGCATCACCCAGAGATTTTCAGATTGTAGTAGGATGAGGGGAGTGAATGGTGGACAGGCTAAAGAGCAGAGATTTGATCCAGAAGGATGTTGTGGGACTGAAAGAAAACTACCAGTCCAAATACATGAACTAACAAGCGTCCCCATATTGATCAGAGGCTAATTTAGTGAACTAGAAAGAATTAAAGAAACACTTCTTCCAAAGACATCAGTGGATAGGAGGTAGAAGTACACTGCACTATTTTAACCATTTTTGGTGAGTATTTTGAGTGTTAGGTGGAATTTGCTGCTGCTGTAACATAGAGAGATGAGGCAGGCTAAAACCTCATAGAAGCTTCCAAAGTTTAATTGCCTGGCTCTTTTTTTTTTTTTAATTTCAAAATCAGCATGCTAAAAAATACTACAGTGTTTTTTACCATAGTTATGGACTTGAGGTTTTGAATGCACAGAAAAACTGGATCTGAGCACATGTGATCAAGCTTTTCCATGAATTATGCTTGTGCATGTAAATGCAGCATCACCCTTTGCACAGTACCAGTGTACTCACCCAACTCTGAAGGACTGATTAAATGTTAATAATCTGCTTCTCTTGTTCCTCCTTCTACTCAGCTTCCCACAGCCACTCCTCTGTTTCCACTTACAGATGCTGAAGTGCTAAATGTTATCTCATTGCTTGAGTAACGTGGTCATGGGATTCAAAGAGATCTCACCCACTGTGCATTTGAGCAAGAAAGGGTCTGGGCAAACTCCCTCAACCTTTCTTTTTTCCCCACAGTGGTCCTGTACAGCCTGCTCATGTCTCTGCCTGTATTACTACTGGGATTGCTTATTGCTGTTTTCTGACTTTCAAATTCAGCTGCCAGAGGATAATTCATCTCTGAGAAATGTTGTGAGATGGAGATGACTGCAATCCTGTCTGGAAGGTGGATGTTGAAAAGTAGCTGCAAACAGAGCATAGAACATGGGGGAGTTATATTAAAAGGGGAGGCTTTGTGCAAATCTTTGTTGATGGTTTATATCTCTTAAGACCTGGAGCTCATATTAGTATATCACTGTTACCGGTTTCTCATTTTGTGCAACCATGGCTGGTTTTCCATGGTGCTGAAAAGCTTTCCAGCCACCACTTTTAAAAGAAATATTGTTTCAGCTTTAGTTTTTAAAATTCAAGAAACAATTCAGACAATATCTGTTAAGCAATACTCCTATCATCTATGAAATAGATAACTGAAATATTAACATGTCTTCAGGCATGAGAGAGCTAGGATACTTTGAGCATTTTTAACATTCTATGGTTTGTTTCTTATTAAATGGGAGCCAGAGACATGTATCCATCTTTTACCATAGAAATAATTAGATGTACATATGTCCTCTCTCATTTAAAAAAATGCTCATATAGCTTGTTTTACCTTTTAGTTAGAGCAGGCCAATGGTACATCACCTCTTCAATGCTTCAACTAAGTTGCTAAGCTACCTTACGTCTGCTGATTCCAGTCATGAAACCTCATCACAGAAATATGAGTGGTGAGCACCAAAACAAATGTGTCCCAAGAATGCAGAGCATAAGAAGAAATTTGGAGGGAAGTGATGACTGTGGGGTGGGGAAAAACTGTGCTTTTCTTTCCATTTTTATAACCAGTGTTACATTTTTATGACCACATCTAGAGAATCAAAGATGGATCATCATCTGGGTAGCTTCTGGGTGCAGAAAGTAAATGAAAAGATAAATGGGGATGAGAATGGAGATAATGTTCAGAGAAAGGAAGGAGCCAGGAGAGGAATAGACAGACAGACAACTGGAACAAATGGGGCAGTACTCCCTGGAGGAATCTTCTTTCTATTCTTGCTAGCCTCACCTGCTCTAGGTCCACCTAAGTAGGTGAAGGAGAAAGATCCCTGTGTCGTGGGCATATCCAGCATGGAGAGGCTCATGAAAGATGGGATGCTGAGTGGCTACTCCCCTGGGACAGCTTGCAGATTATACATTTCTGCATGCAGGTGTAGAAAAGTTACCTTATCTGGGGAGATGCTGTTCTCCCACATCAGTCTTTATATAATTTTTCTCACTGCTCTCGCACTGCAGCTCTGTTCTTTAAGGGTTGGATGTACAAGTCCTGTCTGTGGCAGGAGTTAGTGAATACTGTATGCTGGCCCAAGGATCAGTAGCTGGATAAAAAATTTTGGCTTGCATTATGTCTTGACAGGAAAGCAAATCTCATCCTTTCAGCAGAAAACTATTTAATTTCAAGCAGGCTGCTGGCAAATGATGTATTCCAAATGGATAAATGTGGGATTTCCTGTGCCACAAGTTATTTTGTTTGTCTTGGTTGTTTATGTTTCACCTTTATGAAGCAATCTATCTGTGGAAGGGCCCAGAAAACATTGACTGAGGCTTTTCTTCCTATATAGGTCTTCATAACCATTGGTCTGCAGTAGCAGATCCTAATGTGAAAGTAAAATCACACTTCACCCTGCTAGTGAGATGTTAAATACAGATGGTTGTGCTTCTACATGCATTCTGTCATCCTGTACCTCTTTATTAGCTGATTCACTTTAAAACCAGCTGATGCACAGAAGATGAAAACATTTTGAGAGGTTATAGGAAATAGACTTTTGCATCAGATACAGACCCCTCCAGAGTCTTCCTGGTTAGTCCACTGGAAATGTTCTTTCAATTTCCTTGCAAACATTACTCTGAGGTGCAGTGACTGACTTTCCTATGGCCTTTAAAATCCATATGTATTTTAGGCTTTGTTCAGCATACTTGTTTTTCAATCCTCAGTTGCAATGCTTGAAGACTTGACAGAAAAACAACTTTTGTCCTGTCTTTTCATGTTAGTTTGGCATTCTTTTCTTCCTTATTCCCAAGGGCTTTTCCTGACAGACTGCACACAGGCTAACTTTCAGCTCATGTCTGGTAAGCCCAGGGGCATCCCTGTGCATCTAGGGCTTCTGGGCCATATGGACTTCTAGGAGCTTTATTGATGCTTTTGTGTCATTACCATCGTATGGGCTCTATTTCTTACAGGTTGCAACTTTGTCTCCTTCTGATTTCCTTCATCTGTTCTAAATACTGAATTTTCTTTTTCTGCCCAATATCTTAATTCTTGACAGTGACAGGGTTTCTGAAATCAACTTCATCATCTTTTCCTTCTCAATAATAAGATTACTAAGAAGTCTATTACCTGGAAAAAACAACTTTATTTAGGACAGCTTATTAAGCCATTTGTGAATTTGATTCATGTTGGTTTTGGTCCTTATATTATCTCCATTGCTTAAAAATTTTAAGAAGCTTATTGGGGAGTAAAATGCAACCTTGCAACACATCTTGGAAACGGACAGCTATGGCATAGAAAAGTAGCAAGACAAAGGGGACTTGGGAGAGAGAACCAAGAGGAAATATATGTTCTTTTCCTCCCTTCCCTGTTCTTATTTTGCCACACATACAAGGCAGAACAAGTTTGTGCCGCAGAAGGAGCAAGAGTAAATCACAGTCTGAAAAATAAAATCCGTTAGTTCAGCTGTAAGAATTCTGTAAGATTGCTAGTACAGTACTGTAAGTTTGCTAATTGAAAATCAGTATTGAAATATTATTTTGAGAAGCTAAAGAAGAGACACAAATCTCACAAAGTCCATCTGCTTTCCTGTAGCTACTGGTAACTTGTGCTGCATCTGAATCCACGGTGCTGTGTGATGTTTCACAGAGGCTCGGAATCAGCAGCCCCTCCACTTTCTGCAGCTCCTGAGTCCCATTGGCTGGAAAGAAAAGCAGAGGCGGAGAGTGCCCTGAATATTTTTTCTCTTCCACACACGGTAAAACAGGCAGCCAGCATGCACTGCCTGACAGCAAGACTGGTGCTTGCAGTTTGAAAATAGTTCCTGCTCTGCAGCAGTCACCTGGGCATTTTATGATCAGATCTCTTTAATGGAAAGGACCAAAAAAAGCCTTGCAGCATCCCAGTGAACTAAACAGGAACTGACCATAGGGGAGAATCTGATGCAAACATAGAGACTGTTGGGACTCTGTGACATATATCACCAAGGTAAATGTGATGATGATCAGAAACTGTGTCTGTCAGGGTGTAAACAGCTCTTCTGAGTCTGAAATCTTATTTTTTCACAGTAGTCAAAGTGTTCTGAACTGCTGCCTGCCTCGGTCCTAGCTTATTTTTCTTTTTTTTTTTTCTCAAGCTGAAAAGCCAAATAAGGTTTTCAAAGGAATGCAAAAGGAACAGGAGTTTTAAAAGCAGGAAGCCGAAAGGGATCTCCATAAGATGAATTTCACCCAGCATCGTGGGACACACCAGCCTCTCCATTTCTGGAACCACAGCTACAGACTGCATGGAGGAGCCAGTGAGCCCAATGAAAAGGGCCACTCCTCAGGAGGCTGCTACGAGCAACTCTTTGTATCCCCCGAAGTGTTTGTGACTCTGGGCATCATCAGCTTGCTGGAGAACGTCTTGGTCATTGTGGCGATAGCCAAGAACAAGAACCTCCATTCGCCCATGTACTTCTTCATCTGTAGCTTGGCAGTGGCTGACATGCTAGTGAGTGTATCTAATGGATCAGAAACCATTGTCATCACGCTGCTAAACAGTACAGACACAGATGCACAGAGCTTTACCATAAACATTGACAATGTCATCGACTCGGTGATTTGCAGTTCCTTGCTTGCATCAATTTGCAGTCTTCTCTCAATAGCAGTGGACAGGTACTTTACTATCTTTTACGCCCTCCAGTATCATAATATCATGACAGTGAAGCGTGTAGGGGTTATCATCACGTGCATCTGGGCTGCTTGCACAGTCTCAGGCATTTTGTTCATCATTTACTCTGACAGCAGTGTTGTCATCATCTGCCTTATCAGCATGTTCTTCACTATGCTCATTCTCATGGCATTCCTCTATGTCCACATGTTTATGATGGCTCGTATGCACATAAAAAAGATTGCTGTTCTTCCAGGAACTGGCCCTGTTCGCCAAGGGGCCAACATGAAAGGGGCCATCACTCTCACCATCCTGATTGGAGTTTTTGTTGTATGCTGGGCTCCATTTTTCCTACACCTGATTTTCTACATCTCCTGCCCCTACAACCCTTACTGTGTGTGCTTCATGTCCCACTTTAACTTCTACCTCATCCTCATCATGTGCAATTCCATCATTGATCCACTTATCTATGCATTCCGGAGTCAGGAGCTCAGGAAAACATTCAAGGAGATTATATGCTGCTGTAGCCTGAGAGGGCTTTGTGATTTCCCTGGCAAATATTAAACCGAATGGATGGGTATGTTACTGTGTGCACAACAGGCAGCACAGATTTCCAAGCCTTCGGATCTTCTTTCTCAGCAGAATTTGGTTTAAATCTTTAAGAGTGAGCACCTCTTTCTGTGTCCCCTCCCTCTCATTTTTGTGTCCCATTCACATGGAATTCATATTTCTGTATAATGT
The DNA here is from genome assembly GCF_020740725.1 of Corvus hawaiiensis. Classification (NCBI taxonomy): domain Eukaryota; kingdom Metazoa; phylum Chordata; class Aves; order Passeriformes; family Corvidae; genus Corvus; species Corvus hawaiiensis. The sequence continues at coordinate 72,793,735 of NC_063213.1, read as the reverse complement.
TTATGATGTCTATAGTTTGTAATTTATTTGGCTGGAAAGAGAAATAGCACTTCATACCAGTTTGTAAGTAAGCAAATAAATGTAATGTTGAATGTGAAATACTAACAAACATGAGCAGCTGTATATTCCAATTGCTGACAAAATAAATATCCTGCCTGACTTACACTACCTATTGGCTGATATTGTTCCTTATTCTTTTGAAGTAATTATAGCTATCCACTACATTAATTAACATTAATTAACAGCTAAGAATAGAACATATGCTTCTACATTAGTGGATTAAATGTTCTCTGGAATTAGAAAGCAGATTTTTCAGAAAGACTAGTGAAACCAAAAATTGTATTTATTCATTTTGAACCCTTTTTTTTGCTTCACAGCAGGAATTCTGTTCTTTGTTACAGTTATTGCCCACAAGAAGATTTTTCAAACACTTGCTACACAGCCAGTTGAGTGCTTCGGCTTTGGGCTAGGTTTGTTTTCAAGATGATGATTGCTGTATGTCTGAGAGCACCTTTTTGCAAAGTTTAAATTGCTCCCTGGAGCATCAGGTAGTCCTGGATATATCTGCTAGACTGGCATTCAGGTAGACTAGCTCCCTCCATTTGGCCATGAAACAGGTACAGTATTAACTTTGACAGTGCCAGCAGCAGTGTAAAAATTCACTGAGAGATTTACCAGATAAAGAGGCAAGTTCAACTGGAACATTCAGTCCTTGTTCTGAGGTGCTGTGGGGAATAAGGACTCTGTGCTCCAGATGAAAATACATCCTTGTTGAAAACAAGCTGCCCTCTGTTCTGAAGTGTGGTGTTAGCAGATGTGATCCAGTGCCAGGATCTTTACACAGGAGTCAAGGAAGGTGTTAATTTGGTCTGAGCACCTCAACCCATACTGTGGAGCGTATGGGCTTTGGAGGGGCAATGCTATCACACGGAATGAGTGCCTGCTGATGAGTCTGGTTACTCAAGCTCTGCATCTGGCAGCTGCTTGAATTCAATCCATGTGTTCTCAGTTTCAGCCTGAAATTCCACTCTCTCCTCAGGCTGTTCTAAGGACCTCAGGTCCCTGGTATTAGCACTTTTGGAGACGTTTAAAGTATAAACGTGACTACACAGGATTCCACAAAGATGTCCCTTAACATCTTGATGGTATCAGCCTCTATGTAAGGACAAAGAAAAAATAATTTATTTATTTATTCCCAGAAAGTATAAAACATACTGAAAACCTGTAGAAGATCTGGAAAAATCTGATTTAAAACCTCAAAATTTAAAGTAAAACACAACTCAGGTTTTGATCGTGAATGCTTGATTTTATCAAGATGAACAGTGAATGGATGAAAAACAGGATAATCAGCACTACTTATTTTCTTGGAAACATATTGTTGTCTCTAGTTGCTTGTTTCTTCATTAAAGAAAAACATAAAATAAAAGTTATTCAAAGAGGCCAGTGTTTGCTATCTCAGGTTCTCCAGACTGAAGCTGATCTTTCAGTTGTGAGTAACTTTTCAGGATATTGTAAAACTATGACATTTGGTCCTCTGTTAAAGAGCATGAAGGATTTAAGGTGGGTCTTAGTGTTTTTAACTTCAACTATTTACAGGAAGAGCAAGAAAATCATTTGACTTTGTGCATCCAAGTCCCTTGGTGGACCAGAAGCACCAAAATCAGGTCTCCTACTGTCTGCTCTTCTGCTTGGGCCAATCCATGGACCATGCTGCTTGCAACACACCACTGTTGCCTTTTCTCAGCTTTAATAAGTGATATTTTTACATCATAATGGTTGCAGTGTGAAAGATGTTGAAATATATTTACTACATTCGCTCTACTGTTTTCTTCTGAAAGAAACTATAAATGTTTCAATAATACCTGGTTCCACTGAGAATAAAAAATGTCAAAGAAGTAGAATTAAAGTTCAAGCAGAGAAAGCAATGAATGTATTTAAATTAGTATTCCATCCAAAAATCCAGTGGACTTTACTAAAGGCCTTTTCTTTTCCCACAAGACATGATACAAAAATGCTTAGTTAGTAATGAAAGAAAATGCTGATGCCAGTTTGAACTAGGCACAAATCGTACTTGATCTTTGCTTTGCCTCACTTTCTATAGATATTTTAGGACTGTAAATTGTGATAATGGGGGCTCCAGCTTTTCCTTTTTTAGTTCATGGGTACAGAGAGACCCCTGTGGAAATTGTCCAAAGAGCAAGGTACTACCGTAGGTGCTCTGAACCTTACCTTGAAAGTGTCTGTTTCTCCCCTGAAGATGTACAAAGAACAGACACCTCTGAATTCTGAAGAGGCTGTGTTTTGGCAATGGTTTTCTTATAGTTTCAAAAAAACCCAGTATCTTTTTTATGCTTGTTTGGACTAAGACTAATCAAGACAGTTGTGGTCCCATGAGGCTCTAAATTTCATTTATAAATATAATTTTTAAGATTAGCTTATTCTAGAGCTTTAGCAGCTCTGAGACTGCTTAGTAGCACTCCCTGTTTATTTCATAAAGGTAAATGTATACACATACTTTTTTAAGATTGAGTTTTTAATTAAAGAGGACTTTTTCGTTTCATGGTATCATTTTGGAGAATGTAATTCATTGAAATTGCTGGAACACCTGCTACATAGATAATTTTCCTATTCTAAAATAGTCTGTTTCTTCTGAGTAGCTGAATCAGTTTGCCAGAACCATAGAAATTATTGTTGTGAAACATAAATAAATTAATCTAGCTTGTTGGAGTGTGGGAGGAGTGGAGGATTATTTTCCACAGTCAATTTTCTGGAGCTTTGTTCTTCTATTTGAAAATCTTCCAAGAAAATGTGATTTCTTTCTTTAAATGACTGGGACTGTAATTGCTTTAGCAGTTAGCATTTTGGTCATGTTAACTAACTGCAGTGGGCTGACCCTGGCTGGATGCCAGGCACGCACCAAAGCTGCTTTCTCCTTCCTCTCTGCAGCTGGACAGGGGAGACAAAATGTAATGAAGGGTTCATGAGTTAAGGACCAGGAGAGATCACTCATGAGTGATTTGTTCATGAGCAAAACAGACTCAAATTAGAGATATTAACTGAATTTATTACTAACAAAATCAGAGTGGGATAATGAGAAGTAAAATAAGACCTTAAAAACACCTTCCCTCCACCCTCCCTTCCTCACTCCCTCCCAGCTCTACCTCCTTCCCAGAGTGGAGCAGGGAAACAGGGAATGGGGGTTGTGCTCAGTGCGTCACATGTTGTTCCTGCCACTGCTCAGGGAGAGGAGTCCTTCCCCTGCTGCACCATGGGGTCCCTCCCACAGGAGACAGTTCTCCATGACCTTCTCCAATGTGAGTCCATCCCACAGGCAACAGTTCTCCACAAACTGTTCCAGCCTGGGTCACTCTTCCAAGGGTGAAGTCCTTCAGGCACAGCCTGCTCCAGCGTGGGTCCTCCACTGTCGCTGTTGGGGTGGTCACGACACACACAGACAGTGCCTCTTTCAAGGGCCAAAAAGCCATTTATTAAACAAAGCAGCCTCTTTAATACACTTCTTGTATGTTATCATTCGTGTTACAGATTCATTGGCTGCTAAACTACTACAATAGACTCATTGGCTATTATTAACTTCAATATACTACCATTGGCTACCTATAGCATAAGCATTCAAGCATTCAGAAAAATAACAGGTGCAGATATGTTGCTGTTTTCTCCTTCTACTCTTTACTTTCTTGCTTCGTTGATACTACATTCTCATGGGTAATAACTAATTGTTTTTCTTCTCACAGACTTTTCTCACAGTCCTTCTCTAGCTGAAGTAACAGACCTGAACCATAATTTTACAAAGGCAACAAGGCCTTCATTTTATAAGATTTTATTTAAATGCCACACTCCACAGGGTTACAAGTCCTACCAGGAAACCTGCTCCTGTGGGGGCTCCTCTCTCCACAGGTCCCTGCAAGGAGTCTGCTCCAGCATGGGCTTCCCACATATTCAGAGCCCTCTTTTGGGTATCCACCTGCTCCAATGTGGGTCTCCTCCAGGGGCTGCAGGTGGATCTCTGCACCCCCATGGACCTCCAAGGGCTGCAGGGGCACAGCTGCCTCACCATGGTCTGCACCAGGGGCTGCAGGGGAATCTCAGCTTCAGCACCTGGAGCACCTCCTGCCCCTCCTTCTCCACTTACCTTGGTATCTGCAGAGTTGTTCCTCACACATATTCTCATTCCTGTCTTCTCTGGCCTCAATTAGATCTGCACAGTAACTTCTTCTCTTCTTCTTAAATATGTTGTCACAGAGGAGTTGCCATTGTTTCTAACTAGCTCAGCCTTGGCCAGCGACAGGTCTGTCCTGGAGCCAGCTGGCCTTGGCTCTGCCAGACCTGGAGGAAGCTTCTGGCAGCTTCTACAGAAGCCACCCCTGTAGACTCTCTGCTACCAATGCTTGTTGATGCAAACCCAATACAGTAGCAATGGCATGTTCCTCTGTGGCAAGGAAATGGTTTTGTCTCCACTTTACAGGCGTTAGGATTTACATTTTCACTTCTGCTGAAAAAAAGAAGCTAATGGATTTGTTCATCCTCCTAGAATGAAGTCTTTTCCTGAGCTGGAAATTGAAGGTAGTGTTCTCCACATTTTCGCAATAAGTGCCTCTAATGTTACATACAAAGCTTTTGAAGGAAATGTCTTTCTTCTTCAAGAGAAGACAAGACAAGAGAAGACAAATGTCTTCAAGACATCTATTTAGATTTGAAGTAGTTTTAGAGCAATGCAAAAGACTCCAAAAAGCACTTAGAGGCTGTAGTTGGTCTCAGTACAGGAGATTTTGAATGATGATCCAAAATCCCTTTTATACCTGAAACATGATGTTATCTGGAAGCAAGGAGAAATGCTCTGATAGATTCACATTATTAAATGCACAGCAATGCCTCAATGCCTTCAGTTATGCCTTTAAGAGATGTGTGGAGTACATGTTATTAATGTAATCCTAAAATTACTCAGTTGCTGTTAAACTGATCCTATTATACAGTGTCTTTATTGGGGCCTCCTTCCTCCTCAGACTTAATTCTGTGAAGAACTTGGTCCTGATGTTATTAATAATACCCTGTGTTGTTTATAGGCTTGCATAAGAATTGCAGTCTCAATCCTACTGGAAGGAACTCTCAGAAAATATGCCCTTGGGCATGAAATCTTCATTGTTCATCCAGAAATTACCTTAGATTTTAAATTAATATTCTGATCCCTTTCATCATATCTCAACTATCCTAAAGTTTTCCCTTTGGATAAAATACTTCTGTTACTTACTAAAAAAACACTTAACATGTCATAGGAACCCTCTACTACTACTACAGATGCTCATTGTCATATAAGCCAGGTTATGAATTGATCCTGCTTGGCTTTTTTCCTTTTTTCCCCCCTAATGGTTCTGCTTTCCTAACTCCTTTCCATATGTTTGCTCACTCTGTGCATTTACAAAGACATTTTCAGATCACCCCCTTCAAGTTTTTAATGTAAAAGTATTCCTCTGTTCTGCTTTTACTGCTTTTTCTCCCTTGCAAATATTGTTAATTTTTTGCAGTTATTAGCCTTCATGCTTGGTCTATTTCTGTATTTGTGTATTTCTGGACTGCCATACATCTGAGTTATACTAGTCATCCCCTGTCTGTATGGTGGGGTTGCCTTTGCTCAACAGTAAAACTCCACCCAGTTGCTTGCCCATGCCCCATGAGTGGGACGAGGGGAGAAAACAGGAAGAACAGGAATGAGAAAGCTTGCAGGTCTGCATGAAAACAGGATTATCACTTACCTATCACTATCACAGACAAAACAGACTTGATTTGGGAATAATGAACTTAATTTATGCCAAATTACAATGTTTACTTAGTGATTCGGCTGGTGGGAAAAAAATACAAACACTAAAATAACACCCTTCTTCCTCAGTGCTTCTTCTCAGCTACAACCTCACTCCTTCACTCCCAACTCCTCTCCCTCCTCCCCCTCAGCAGTGCAGGGGGATGGAGAATGGGGAGCTGCTCCTCTCTGACACTTCTTCCTCCTCACGCTTTTCCCTGCTCCATCCTGGGGCTTTCCCATGGGCCACAGGGAAACACCCGTCCCAGTGTGGCCGAGGGGCTCAGCTGTGCCCTGCGCTGGGGCAGCTGGAGCTGCTGGAATTGGCTGGGTCAGGCTCAGGGCAGCCCCCCAGTGCTGCCATCATTACCAGGGCACCTGTTCTGGGCACAACATGGCAGGGGACAAAACTGTCAGCAGCATGTCAGGTCGAGTCACACCACTCTGTACATTTTAGATAAGTTTCACAGAAAACTCCTCACCTAAATCATAGACCTCTTTCATGTTCACAGTGTCTCTTTTGTGTTTTGATATTTTTCCCTGAGAGGAACTAATCAGCACAAAATGCTCCCTTTCTTGGGCTCTTTCCTGCTGAAGAGCTCTCACTCTAGAGGTTCAAAATCTGTTACCAGCTTCTGAATTAATGTCTTTGAACGTTGTACTGTTGAACCCTATCTTATTTCTATTGTTTCAATCCTCTAAACTATCCACTTTCCCTAACTGATGCTCAGATAGTCCTTTATGTACCCGAGTTCTGTCCCTGGCACATCCCTCTGGACACAGCCCTGCAGGACCCACAGATGAGGCTGCATTCCCCCTGTGAGCAGGGGGTCCATTGTAAAGCTTGCTTATGTTGAGCCATGCATTGATAAAAAGTCATTTACATAGTCTTCCAGCTGGCCAAAAGAAGACCGAAAATCATGTAGGTGTGCAATTTGCCGTACTTTAATATTTTTGAAACAAACCTGCAGTAGCTTATTAGAGATTTATTCTTTGTAAAAGGCAGTGGGTGAGTAAACAAACAGAAGTCCAAATACATTTGGAGCAACTACCAGCAGAGCATAAACAGAACACCTTATTCTGGCAATAATCTGCAGTAACCATTTTGAAGTGCAGAGGAATTAAAACATATTATGAACATACAATATTTGCTATAAAAACATCTTCTCTTGCATCATCTCTGTGCAGTTCTGAGATTTCTTCTCATGCAAGCTCAGATCATGCAGAGTTCAACATATGCCCCTCAAGTACATCATAAAAAACACCCAGTGAGGTTTCTAAAGTTATATTCAGTACAGCCTGAAAGCTGATTTATGAAAAAAAATGTCAGGCTTTGTTTTCTGCAGGAAAGGAGAAACAAAAGAAGATGTCTGAATTAAAAAAAAAAAAAATTAAACTGCTACCATTGAGGTAATCACTTTCCACACATTCCCAATTTAGCCTTTTTCAAGCGAGTCTGGAAGCTTTCTGGAAAACAGGAACTATGCAGATATCTGTCCAGAGATTTAAATGCCTGTACAATAACATGTCAAGTTCTGACTGACTCCAGGCTTTTTACACTAAGGCATTGAAAGTCCTCTTAGAGTGTACGCCATACATTATCACTGATTCTTCAAATTCTCTGAATACACAAGCAACCACAGTAAAACTGGAAAAGAATCCTGGCTGAAAAAAACCCTTCATCCTTCCTGGATGAAGACAAAGGCAAATAATGCAGGTTGGATAAAAATAAATCTTTACTTATTATCGTAAAGTTTTTGCTGGGGAGATGAGGTGAATATAATTTCTTTTGTATTATTATTATCTTCAGCTTCACCCAAGGAAGTACAGTGCTCAAAATAATACAGACAAACCTAATTACCCCTCTAAGACAAGGATTGTGGTTCTCCATAAGAATTGTCTCCTGGTCAAACAGGATGTTATTCCATGCAATATTAAAGGTATTGCTGGTAGAAATTCTCCTTATTTGTACCTGTGTACACTGGTAGCAATCAGTTTGGGACTATCCACCACCAAACAGCTGCCCAAGGCAAAGGCATGGCGAATCTTCTGAGGGGTCAGCTGAAGCAAGAGATGACCCATTTTCATTGTTTTTCAAACAACTTCTTTCAGACTTGAAAATCTGCTTGCATATCAGGAATGCAATACCCAACATTTGGGCATTTCAAGGGAGATTAAACTATGGATTTGGACTGCAAATTCTGTTCTGGCCCCAGCATGGAGAATCCATATCTGTGAAGTATTCCTTCAGGAAATCCCGTATTTCTCACTACCTTGGAGGAACCAGGTGACCCAGGCTGTTTCCTTCCCTGAAAGCAATGGATAACACTTGTCTGGCTAAGGAGAATGGGGCATTGGTAAAAACTCAGAGGTAAAATCTGAGCAAACTAGTTTGATTTTAGATCAGGTTATTTTCTAAAGATGATTTAATGCTCTTACAGGCCTCTGAAGGGGCCATGTTTCACATACATCTTTGTACCAACTTCAGAAGTATTGTCCCAGTAAGAGCTTTGTCAGTAATAAGACCTGCACTAAAATGAAAGGGATATGGAACTTTATACACCCTGTGCATGTCATAAAATACATATATTTTTAGCCAGATATTAGATAAGTTTTAAAAAGGCTTTAACTACTTCTGAATACCAGCCATAGAGAACTTAATATCTCTGATTTTGGATGCCACAAAGTTAGGATTCTCTGTGTAGCTAAATATCCTGAATGCTCAAATATCCTTTGAGTATTCAAATATTGTGGTCACTTTATGAAACCTCAGTCACTTCTGCCACATGCAGTGCCTTAGTTATCAAACACAGAATTGCAAACAGGGCACCATGATCCACTCCCAACTTTGGAGATTCTTTTGATCTCAACAATTTTAGCTCTGAAAGAAATGTCGTGATGGTCTGCATAGAACTGAAATGTTCATGATGCTTTACACCACATAATTTGGTTGTGTGCAGATATTGAAAAATGATACCGCTAATGGGATGAAGAGTTCATTTCTCCCTTCAAATAATTGGGATTTTTTGATTTGTCTATGGGAGTCAAATCCATGAAGTAAATAAGATGCTGTCTTATTAAGTGAAATTTAGATAGGGGCTTTTAGAGGCAGAGTGTAGGAAGCTGTTTTAATGAGCCAAATGAAGTTTACTGATGAAAAAGCTGATGGAATCCTGGACTACATCAAAAGCAACATGGCCAGCAGGTGATTCTACCCCTCTACTCTGCTCTGGTGAGATCCCACGTGGAGTGCGGCATCCAGCTCTGAGATGCCCAGTACAGGAAGGACGAGGACCTATTGGAGCAAGTCCAGAGGAGGCCATCAAAATAATTAGAAGGATGGAGCTCCTCTCCTGTGAGAAGAGGCTGACATAACTGGGTTTGCTCAGCCTGGAAGGGGTTTGGGGTTACCTAATTCTGGCCTTCCAGTACCTGAAGGGAGCCTACAAAAAAGGTGGAGAGAGGCTTTTTACAAGGGCAGGTAGTGAAAGGACAAGGGGTGATGGCTTTAAATTGAAAGAGAATAGATTTAGGCTAGATATTAGGAGGAAATGCTTTATTGTGAGAGTGGTGAGACACTGGAAGAGGTTGCCCCAAGAAGCTGTGGATGCCCTGTGGCTGGAAGTGTTCAAGGCCAGGTTGGATGGGACTCTGAGCAATCTGTTCTAGTGGAAGGTGTCCCACGCCGTGGCAGAGGGGTTGGAACTAGATGGTCTTAAAGGTCCCTTCCAACCAAACCACTCTATGATTTTATGACTCTATGATTTATCTCCTTTCTAACTGGGATAAAATACACACGTCCCCTCTCAAGTTGCTTCTACTCCAAATGAGCTGTCACTTCGAATAAATAGTTAATAACTGTGGAAGTAGCTTTTTACATGCAAGAAATATTAAACCAGTAAGTGACACTTTATCTGTATTATCACTGAGCATTGTAATTTGCAACCACAGAGATACTTTGGGAAGAGCTATCACTTCAAATTTCTATATTTTAACACTGCCAGCATAGCCACCTGTCACAGAAGTAATTACAATTGGTTTCAATGCTTCATCAATCATGGAGCTTGATCTCAAACATGGAAGGTTCACCTGCCATCTTCATCCATCTTTTGCTTCAATCTTGTGATTGCTATTCAAATGTTGGGACACTCAAGGGATGAAAGTGTAGGTGCTTAATGGAAAACTTTAATTTACTCTGAAAAACATAAATTTTAACTGCCATCTAGAAGGATGTTCTGAGCTCAGGAAATTCCAAAGAGATGCTCAGGGAGCTGAGCAGTTCCTTGTATCTCTGGGTAAACGAAAGAAAGCAGAGTTTTGAATTTGTGTTCTACAATCTTCCCCCCACAACATATTGTGGATATGGCAGGTTAGCCAGCCGGTGCCTGATGATACACTGTGAAAATGTGTCTTCATAAGGCCTCAGTTTTCCTGCAGGATATGGAAAGAAGAAGTAAAATACATTCACAGCCTTTCTTACCTTTCTTTGTTGCTTTAAGAAATAAGAAAATAATTTTTCTGTGGAAAAATGTAATTTACTACAAAATCATTAAGTGCTTATTTAAGACAAGAGGCTCTGAGTTACTCTTGGGCTATATTCTTGCCTTCTGAGCTTTTGTTTCTTAACCTGAATACTCTAGTCATCATATATTCTTATCTTCATTCCCCTAAATAATGTCAGTGAAACTTCCTGATTTGCTCTGTCTGCTGCCTAATGAAGGAATTCAAAATGCAGCCAGGAGTTATGGTGTGTCTTTGGGATCCCTCTTTTCTGTTGCAGTGCCTTCACTGATGGCCAGGAAATCTCAGCTGTAAACATTTAACTTCCTAATGATGATGACGGGGGTAAGAAAAGACATTTGTATGTGTTCTTTCATTCATTTTCTGGTTTAAAGCCATCAAACATCTTTCTATGACACTGTTGCTATAACCTCTGTTTTAACAAAGGAGCAGCCTCAAAAAGATTGGATGTGATTTAGGTAAAAAATTAACTAAACCCACCTCATCAGAATAATATTGCTTCTATAAATCTGACAGCTACTTAGGCTCACAGTGAATTGCTAGCTGTACAGTAAGCTATTACCTGGTGGCTCCAACTTCAGCTTATAGCACTTTTTGTTGTAGAGGCCATTTTCTGTTTTAATGTCATGAAGGAACACATGAAGGTGATACAAGGAGGTAAAACTTGGCATATCTTTCAAAACACATGCACTCTTTTTTTCTAATTGGATGCTGGGACTGCAGAATGAAGATTCTGTATTTTTGCCTTTTTTTTTTAAATAATATTTTCCCTTTTATTATCTCAGATTCTTAAAAGGGTTTAAATATCCTGGAAACCTCTAATTAGAAGGGCAAAAATACATCTGAGAGGGAAACATTTTTGTAGGCCAGGTAACTCTACCTTAAGTCTCTTGAAATACTACGTAGAAAACCTTCGTACCTGATTGATCTTACCTTATAATTAATTTATCTGTGTTTCATTCTCACTTTTTCAGAATGAGTGTTCTGGGGTACTAATGTGAGCAACAGCAGTTTCAGGGGTGAGAACTAATTTAGAAATGCCAAATGTTTTAATGTTAGATGTTAACTGCATCATAAGATGCACCCTCAGGACAGCTGAAAGAGCTCTGGTTACTGAAGAGTTTCCAGGGAAGCAAGTCCAGTGCCTGACAAACAGGAGCAGAAGCTGCTCTTTGACATCAGACCTATAAAACTTCTTAACTTATAAATCCCTCCATCTAACTCTCTAGCCATAACACATACTAAGCATAAAACCAGACCAGACAAAACAAAAACACAAACAAAACCAATCCTATCTGTCACATGTTTGTACTGAGATGGCAAACTTTTGGCACACAGTTTAAACATTTTAATTCCTGAGAGGTAGTATGCCAGTGGAAAGAAAGCATTCCTGTGTCCTGTGCTAGGTGAAGAATTTCATTCTGGTTGTATTAAACAGCTGCATTTCTAAAAAAATTCATTACAAAGCAGCATATCTTTTGGCTCACATGCTTAGTTTCTTCGGTGACACCTCCAGACTTTTCCATCATTCAACTTGTGCTGCCCTCTCCAAGCTCTATATCTACCAGGAAAGGAAAGGTGGCCACCTCTTCAGTAGGTGACACTGCAAAGACTGTGTTGTCTTGCTGCCTATCCTGACTCACAACAGAAAATTCCTAAGGCATAACCCTTGGTGATTGAGGCAGCTGGAGATACTGTTTTATATGCCACAGACACAGTATTAGTTTAATGAGTTTGCAGTTCAGGGCAATGGTCAATTCCTTTTTCAATTACATCTCTGCAATACCAATGAAATAATGAGAACCAGCAACATTTTTTAACAAAGAAACTGATTTTTAAAATCTGTTTGAGAAAGAAAATGTGTGAAGTTGTTTTCTTTCTTCACAGGCTTTGCATAGCTTGAGGAATAGTCTGGCTTTATAGTAATCCTGCAAGAGACTGTGCAGTCCCTGTCAAAAATGTCCCTCTCAAAAATTTGGCAGTCTTAGCTGAGATCTCTAAATGACTGCGAGGAATTGCAGTTTCAGGATCCAGGTGATGAATGATTTTCACAGTTTCGTGTCCTATGAAATATAATACACAGAGCATTTGTCTGTGAAACCGGGGAGGTCTATCAGCTCCTGAAGGACTTTTCAGTCATGCTTCCAGCCTATTACTGTGCTCCAGAGATCACATAATGCTTGGACATTACCAGTCCAAATAGCATGCTTCTGAGCTTCCATTTAGTGTTGCTCTATAAAGGAAACACAGACAAAATTTAGTTCCAAGGTGAATTTTAAGATTAAGTGGCCTGAAATTAGTAAGGGTTTCAACTTCTGAAAGGGCTGATACCTAAACAAGTTGAACAATTAAGACAGTATAAGGAATGTGACTGTAATCTCTTGTGCTAGAAATAGAGATTCAATTTAGAGAAATTTACTTACTTAAATTTACTTAATTTACTTACTTTGTTAATAAAAGTTCTGATATTTAACCAGTGCTAATTTTGGTAGGTACAGAACAATAAAACACTAGAAATAAGCAGAAAAGCATCCACTTTCCTATTTACAGATAGTTTAATGATTGCTTCTAATGAGAACCTGGCTTCTAATTACACTAAAAAATGTACTTTGCTGAAATCTGCCCTCAAAATTAATTTTAAAAGAAAGGTTACAATGCAACTTGATTCAGGAAATATTACCTATTTTTCTAAGGTGTCCTTTGCACTACTTTTACTGGTTAATTTACTTGGCTGTCATTAGCACCCATATTTTCTTTGCTACCATATCTGCAGCATTTCATGGTTTCAGCATTTCAGAGACCTGACAAGCATTTTAGTTATATTCCCAACATACTCCCAGGTGCTACCTACAAGAATCTTAGTAGAGCCAGAAGTGCAAAAGTAAGAAATACATTTCAACTTTCAAGCAGTTCCTTTATTTATTAGATTTTTGGCCATAACATCAGTGCAATTTAGAACTCTTGCTGCAACAGCCCTATGGGGTTGTGTTGTTGACTAGAATAAGTCTGCAGTAGATTATTTTAAGTATATTGCATGAATCTCAGTTGTCCCAAAAGCATCATCATGTCAAATCTGTGCTCATCTGTTTTGGGATATTGAAGTCTTCAACAATTTTCAAGCATATCTGAGTTTGTTTTGGTTTAATACAAACTTTCCATCCCTGCTCAACCCCAGGGATGTGAGAGCTCTGCAAAACTTTCCTAGTGATACAGTAGATTGGATAAGTGATCCCACAAAATTATGACCACTTTCATGTGATTTAGCCCTCCCTGTGTCCTATTTTCTTGTCTGTAAAACAAAATATAAAATAGATTAACTGCTCTGCATGTCTATTGAGAGTTTTATTTAACTTCATTTTATTTAAAGAGGAAATATTTGTTACATTACCTCCCAAATCCTGCAACCATATTGGAACCCACTGTACTAAGCACTTTACAGAGGTACAATAGACAAACTCCATCTCAAAGATTACTTCTAGAGTAAATAATATCTAGATAATTTGGTGAAAGGGTGTATATATATATATATAAAGTAGTTGTTATTAGTACTGAAACAGTGGAAGCTGAATTTCTTTGAAATTTCATATGCTCTTGCAATAATTTCCCAAGAAATTAAAATAATTTCACTGAAAGGTATCTCCATCTCCCCCCTCTCTCTCTGTCTTTCAGAAATCTCTGCAGGTTTTGGGGTAGGGGTGATTAAAGCATTGACAGGGAAACCCCAAGACGTTTTCTTTTTTTTAGTGGTAAGAATCAGAATGCTACATCTTTTCATCCCAACGCCTTATGGAAACCAATGAGAAAGGCTATTGCTTTATCTGCTTTTCTTTAGTTTTTGAGGAACATTTATGCAATACTAGTGAAGGAGCAGTGGAAGGAGGAGTAACAATATATAGACATTATAATATAATAGACATTATAAACCTCCTTGTGAAAGTCTTTGGACCAGTTCTGGTCTCTTTGTAGTGGTTAGGAAACCTGAGCTGACTTTGACAAAGTATGGATTTCACCTCTGACATTTAAATGCCACTGTTGTTCACATATTGTTACTGGGAATACAGAAAGTGCATTATAAAATGAGAATAACCTTTGCATCAAGGTTTTCATCCCAATTGCAATATTCTCTGATGACATATCATCATTTTTTCTTTTCTTTTTAATGTCAGAGTGACCACTTGAAAGACCCCAAAGGTCCAGGTGCTATTTGCACAAGTTTCTACATGATCATAAAAATCAGATTCTAAACACTCCTCAGAAACCACTGCCTTAACCTTCCTTTATCTCTTTTTCTTCATATGATTTATTCTTCCCCAACATGTTGGACTGTATATCACTGACTGTATACTGCTCTTTCCTCAACAATTCTTCCTCTAAATTTTTCCCCGTATTTCTGTTCATCCCATCAGAGGTTTCCTTTCCTGGGAGGAGCTGAGCATGCTCAGCTGGAAGGCATGGTTGGACAGGCAGAAGAGCAACACTGCAGCTGGGGAGCATGTTACAGCTCAGGTGTGATGGAGAGAGGGGCAGGTTTTTGGCTGAGGAGAAGGGGTTTGACTCACTTTTCTTAAAGGTGCAGAGGGAATAGTGCAAACTGTGTTGTAGCTCAGGAAGGCACAGAGAAGTGATGGTGAGAGCAAGTATGGGAAAAAGTAGGAGGTAGTTTGTTGCCAATTCTTTCACTTTTTTTAATGCATCTTGTGCAGCAGAGCTGTACATTCTCTGTGCCAAAAGGTTGCTGTTGTGATAAAGCACACTTTGAAGTGTGACAAAGAACAGGATATTCAGAGACTGAAAGCTTTTTCCAGGAGTTTCCCATAAAGAAAGGTGCAGATAGCATCACTTCAAAGCTCTGACTAGCTCTTCACAAAATGCTGCCCACCACAGGCTGCTTTCAACTACATAAACCCAAGCATGGGGAAAAAATTTCACTCTTATGACTAGCTTTTTCATGGATTCTTTGGGTTTAGTTTAAAAAGAAATGTTTTTCTCTGTCAAATCCTGTAAGTACATAAATGTTGTTCTGCTTTCACTACCTCGTATCATCTGAGGTTTATCTGAAGTTACTTGCCAAAGAATTTTCAGTGTTTGCCAGAAAAAATTTTAAAAAGGCCTATTTTTCAAGCAGTTTCCTGTGATAATAGAAAACAAAACATTAAACATTGATTCAAAGTTCAATGCTGAATCTTTAGAAAGCACCAACAAATACGAATTATCGCAAATGCAGCTTCTCTTTGGTCTGGAATGTCCTTTCATGTATTTTCAATAATATTCTTATTTCAAACAGGTGAATAGTTACATTTTGAATGCATTTTCTATTAAAGGAATCCTGTGTTGCATGGCCTTGCTATGTAATTTAAAACCACTTCTAAAAAAAGCCTAGATTTCTTATGAATGGGTTAAATTCCTGCTTTATTTGAATATGCTGACTTTATTAGGTTTAATTTACATCAGTATCTCTGTATTAAAAAAAATAGCTGTTTTTTTTTAAGTTGTAATATTTCTTAGATAACAGAAAATCAATACTTAAGGAAAATAAATGCAATTCATCACATCTCCTACATTAGCTTTATTTATTACTATCAGAACATGTATATGAAGGAAGTATTTAGAAGTTGTTTAGACTTTTCAAAAGCTTCACAGTGAAAATGTAAAGTGATTTTAGGCACTTTCATTGTGCATAGTGCAAAAATCATAAATTTGTTGGAAACAGGTAACATTGGAGTATGCACAGGAATTAATAATATGTGTAAGGTATCAGTGAAGTACTGCAAGAGAAAGCCTTCTGTGCTTTTTCTTATGTTGCCATTGGATGAACTCTCCTGGCTTTGCTAGCTAATTAAAGATGATTGTTAAATGCAGTTTCTTAGGCTTGGCCGTGGCAGAGGTGGAAACATCTGCCTATGCAGAGATGACATGGCCTGGCTTGAGTGCAGCAAAATGGGCTCCCAGGTCTCTGGTTGTCAAAAGAGGTCTGCAGCACCACTAAGCTGCAGGTAAATGTGAAGCACAATGAGCCTTTGGCAGCAATACTAGGGAACAATAAGCAATTTATGTCCTAGGCAATTGTCTCTCATAAGTAAATTTTTTGCTTATTGCAAACTGAATAATCTGAGATCTTTAAATCAAAGTGATAATGAGGATTCAAAACTTTTAAATTGTACCCTGACAGTGGATATATCTCTAGGTAAGTGAAATACAGCCACAAATACTATTTCATCCTGATGACAACAATAACTCTTTTGTGTCATTCAGGTAGGAAAGCTCAGGTGTGTTACTAGAGTTCAGGACTAGGTACCAAAGTTTGTCTACATGCAGTTGGGATGTTTGAGACCTGTTTGTTTGGGCGCTAATTAATTTTTTTTTCTCTCGCTACAGGTTCACTAACTTACTGCAGATATTTGGTATTTGCTTTATATTTGAAACAAAATTTACAAATAGAAGAACTGGATATTGTTTACATTACTTGCACAAGGGAAGAATCAAGATGGAGTAGTGGCATTTGAAATGCTTTTGGAGGATTTTAAGTTGAAGAAGATTTAGTCTTCCTAATTCAAATTCAGAATTTCATTGAAGGACTTTTAGTGGAATTTTTTATCTCTTTTTTTCTTTTTGCCTGGCAATCACATCAGATCTTTCTACTCAGAGTTCATCCTACCTATTATTATCTTGATCCTCCTCTCTGATTAAAGTTTCCCTGTCTATGACTTTCAAAAGTCTTTGTAAGTTATCTTTCAATTGAGTCTCGCTGCTGGTTCTCAAATCTGCAGACTGTCTGGACAGCTGCTCTAAGTTTCATACATGCTCTCTGAAGCTTCCCTGCATATGAAAAAGTTATTCTTTGTACTCTAAGGAGACTTATTATTTCATTTATTTCTGAAAAGAGAACAGCATGTAGCAAAGTGACTGACAGTTGAGGACTGGGGTGTTAAGCAGAGGGCTGATTGGAGGGGCTGGAAGAGAAAGAGTTGGTTGAAAAAAAACTCTGAATCATCTCCTGAATATATTGGAAAAACATTTTAAAGATCAGAAAACAATGGGAAAGTAATTAATATTGTGGTGGCTTTACCCTGACTGGGCACTGGGTGCCCACCAGAGCTACTCTGTCACTCCCCTCCTCAGCTGGACAGGGAAGAGAAAATACAAAGGAAGTCTCCTGAGCTAAGTACAGGGAGAGATCACCCACCAATTACCATCACGGGCAAAACAGACTCAGCTCAGGGAAATGAGTTTAATTTGTTACCAATCAAATACCAAATCTTAAAAACACTCCACACCTCTGCTTTCTTCCCAGGCTTAACTTTACTCACAATTTTTCTACATCCTCCCCCACAGTGGTGCAGGGGATAAGGGAATGGGGGGTTGGGGTCAATTCCTCACACATTGTCTCTACTGCTCCTTCCTCTTCAGGGGGAGGACTCCTCACACCATTCCCCTGCTCCAAGGTGGGGTCCTCCAGTGGCCTACGGTGGAAATCTGATCCACCATGGACCTCCATGGGCTGCAGGGGCACAGCTGCCTCAAATTTCTATGTAAAAACTGAGATCAAGACAAATCTTTTAATAAACTTTCATGATCTTAATAATTATCTCTCTTAAAAGTTTGTAACAATACTTTGCATTAAAAGAAGCAGATTGGTCTACTGATTTTTGTGTCTGCTCAACTATTTGTAAGAATCTTTTAACGTGAAAAAGTAAAACAGAGGGCAGCTGCACAGTGTGCAAAGCTGATGACTATCTTTGGCGATTCAATTGTCTTAACTTTAGCCTTTTAAAAGTTAGGTTTGTAGACTAAATTACTCATCTGTTCTTCCCTCTTCAAACAGATAGGAAAAAAGTGCCTATGGAGGGTAATTGATCCCATTTTCAGATAAATCATTGCAGATGTTATCTAGAAATGCCAGTCAGACTTCATTACTTTGTCTCAGGCTCCCTCTATAGTCAATTTCCCTGAAAGTTCCTGACAGGTGCCCCTGGCATGTGCTGCAATGCTCACCGTTTGTCTGAATTCCGAACTGATCTTCTGAAATTCAGCTATCATCTGAAAAAAATGACAGCCAGAGCCCAGCCCTTGGCTACAGGATAAAACAGAAATTATAAATTCTGTCAGAGGGTTTGGTGAAGGAGTAAGAATTCAGATGTACTTAATGGTTTGTCTGCATGGAACTCTACATTCTTCTCTGCTAAACCTGAAGGACATTTGGGATGCTTTTTTCGTGTCCTGTGTTTCTCAGTGAGCTGTGTATGGAGTCAAAGAATGTGATCTTTGGGACTGGGATTTTGCATTAGAGGGAAGGTACCTTAAAGAAAGCAGGATATAGTCCTCTACTATGTTCATCCCCTAAGGGCCTGCTGGAGTCTGAAAACCAAGAAATTTAAGCATCTGCTGAGCACAGCCTGAGTTTCCTCAACTTTCAAATGAGCAAAATGTAATTGAGACTATTCCATATGTGGTGAAGGAGCAGAAGAATCAGAATGCAAACTCTGTACACAGCAAAGCTTCCCAGAAGTGATGAGTGGGAGTGAAATGACACTGGGCTTTGGTTCATTTTTTCATTTGAACCACAAAGTAAAACTTTCTGATTGCATGGCCACCAGGGCAGTGATCGCCCCCCTTTACTCAGCACTGGTGAGACCACCCCTTGAACCCTGTGATCAGTTTTGGGCCCCTCACTACAGGAATTAAGTTGAGGTCCTGGAGTGAGTCCAGAGAAGGGCAATGAAGCTGCTGAAGGGTCTGGAGCACAAGCTGGATGAGCCGCTGCTGATGGAGCTGGGCTTGACCAGTCTGGAGAAAAGGAGACTGAGGGAAGACCTTATTGCTCTCTACAGCTGCCTGAAAGGAGGTTGCAGTGAGGTGGGGGTTGTCCTCCTCTTCTCCCAAGGAGCAAGCAATAGCAGGAGAGGAAATGTCCTCTTGTTGCACCAGGGGAGGTTTAGATTGAATATTAGGAATATGTCCTTCATGGAAAAGGTTGTCAGTTATTGAAACAGGTTGCCCAGGGAAACAGTGGAGTCATCACCTCTGGAGATATTTCAAAGATGGGCTGATGCGGCCCTTAGGGACATGGTTTAGTGACGGATTTGTCAGTGTTAGGCTAACAGGTGGACTTGATGATCATAGAGGTCATTTCCAACCCAAACAAATCTATAATTCTATGCTGTCCTTTTGAATGCCACTGCCACTCGACAAACAAATGTCTGTCACCAAAAACTGCATCTCTTTTCCACTGAATGTGCTAATGTCCACCCCAAAAATGTGTGCTAAACAGCAAACCAGAATATTTGCAGTATTTCACACCGTTGACATGGCTTTATATGGAATTTAGCTAAGCACCAAAAAGGGAGGTGGGATTAGTTATTAATTGGTAGAAAAGTAATAGCACTATTTTCTAGTCAGATATTATGTAGTTCATACTCATGCTTTAGACCAAAGAGAAAAAGATAATAAAAAGAGGAGCAGCAAAGCATAATGGTGAAATAGTAGAGCATCTCTGTGTTCTGTGAATGGGACAGTGTTGTTCGAAAATGTCAGCCACAACACACAAGCACAGAGGTTTAAGGCTACTTCATATGAGGTTGAAACAGCATACCTTGGCAAAGCTCCATTTGGAAAAAATACAGTGGCTGGTTGGTCCCATGGGAAAGTTTTGCACTGGTGCCTCTCTGGAAAAAGAGGTATTTGCTCTGAGACCCCTTGTGACAGGTATGAACTTCCTCAGAAGTCTGGCCTCCAGCTGTGACCAGGATTTTGGAGGCAACAAGTCTTGGTTCAACAGGCTGAAGTAAGGATATATTCACTATAGGAGACAGCAGTTTCAGAGGGAGTTTATCAGGACCCCAGAACATCTTTCAGTGAAAGATAATGACTACTATTTAAACTAAGTACTTACATATTTATATGGAAAACTGAAGATAATTTAATTTTCCTATTTGCCTCTACACTCATGAAAACAGATCTCTACATTAATCAAGCTACATTTCCCCCTGATCAGATGGCAAGAAAAACACCCAGAAGCTATGGCGAGACAGGGGTTTTTTACGAACATTAGTAGGTCTGAAATGCTAACAATACAGACCATAACAGAGAAACAAGAGGACCAGCAAATGACTGTGGAGATGCTCTGAAGAAAAAGGTTGAGCATACTTTATGGAGACAGATAGGAATCATGAGTACCCTTAACAAATACCTTTTTCTGTTTGGATTTCTGGTGGAGTTTTTTAGCTCTCTTTCACTTGAAATCATTACATTGAACTATCCATGTAGCCTCTGGACTTCCAAAACAGCAGATTTCTTTGAGGGTGGGGACAGAAAAGAGGTTAATTGGGACTTTGGCTTCACTTTCTGTGTTGATACTTTGTATATGCTTGTGCTTCCTGCTTTTCTGTAATGCTGAAGTTTCTCATTTTAGTCTCATTGATGGTACTTCTGGCACCACTGTGCATGTCTCTCTTCAACAAGCGTGGGAAGTGAGTATTATGAACCTTTGGTGATGCCTTTTTCTGGCTTTAAAATCAAGAATCAAACACAGTTAGAGGGGAAAAAGGGATTTTACCTCTGTATTTATTTTAAGGATCCTTAGGTGCACCACATCCAGGTCGAATGCACCTCAATGCACACCACAATGCACACCCACAAAAGATCTGGTATAACATTATAGGTCTTACTAATTAGCATATCTATCAAAGACTCCCCAGTGAGAGGCTCAAGTGAGCCCCCCTTCCCTGAGGAACCTTCTACTGGATGGTTCTATCTTAGTCTACAAAATGTGTTCTGGAGAGGACTTTGGTGTCTGGGGCATTCTGATCCCTAACTATGAGGCTTCTAAGTTTAGTCTCCTAGCCAAACAAACAAGTCTAAGAATATAGGCTAAAAAACACTAAAAATACAGAAGTTATAAAAAGGTATATAAAAGGGGTTTAAAAGAAAAGGCAAAAAATCATCATGGCGTCATTTACAGCTCCACTCATGCATCTGGTAATGCAATCACTGCCCCTTCTGCATCATCTCTGTCAGACAGACACTTTCTGAGCAGTGGGGTAGGTGGGGTGAGACAGCTTTTCTTGTTGCAGGACTTCTAGGGTCATTTCTGCCCTCCTTGTCAGGGTCTTTTTCTGTCAGTAGTGCTTCTGGCTTTGGTTTGTCTACCAGCATGCTCCTTCCTTGTATCAGAGCAACAAGTCTGGTGCTCCTCTCTATCTATCAGTATGTGGTCTTCATTACTGCAGCATTACTACACATTACTTCATTACTACACAGCTGCTGCTGTTTAAATGGTCTTTATTTTAATATAACAATGTTTCAGAATTTTTTTTCTATAAAACTTGACCAGTTGCATGATTGTGGGTAAGAATATGTAAGGGTTCAAGAATAAAAAAAAAGCCAGTTAGGGGTATGGCATGGTGGCTCCCAGTAGTATTTTGTATATTCTATTACTGAATGTGCCAGCTCTTGCCCATGAACTGAGATGCAAAATTGCCATGGGAGAATGAGACATCTTGGCAGAGGTCCAGAGCGCCTCTCTCATCTAGAAGAGAAGCAGGCACAAGATTGAGTCTGATATGTAAAGTCTTCATCATAGAAACATAGAATCATTAAGATTGGAAAAGACCTTCAAGATCACTGAGTCCAACCTTTATGATTAATAGTTAATATCCCTTGTCTTACAGTAAACAGTTTTGTAGCTGTAGATTCAGGAATCTGGGAATAATTTTTGTCTCTAATTTATCAAGAGATCAAGGCTGTTATTCTGTCCTGTGCTCTTTTTTTCATTTCTGCTGGTAAAAAGGTGGATAATAATCGACCCAGACTACTTCCTTGAGTATTTCCAAAAGGCAGTGGTATGCTTGGGGGCCTGATAAAGTGGCTTTATAGCCAGATTTTCAACATACCTACCAGCACTGCACAGGAGCAGTGAGGAGATGGGATCAGGATGCTCCTGGTTTGTTTGGTCCATTGAGATTTACTGCTAAGTAGAACTTCTGCATATTAGAGCCAACTAAGCAAAAACATTAGGAACCAAAGATTTTTCTTGGAACATCACACTGCTGGGTCTCTAATGTATTCTTTCTATGCAGGCATTCTTGGCCAAAATGGTCAGCTTTGTCCCTCCCTTTTTCAGCCCAGTCCAGCGTCAGAAACATGTCTAGCATGGAAACTATGAAAACTAAACCCAGAAATAATCAAGGTGAGGAGATGACACTTCACATCCAAGATAAAACTTAAAATCACACAAAATGGATTAAACCTGTGTGAGAAAATATTTACTGTAATGATAATACCTCCAGCCACTGCCTCTCACTAACCTGCTAAAGCTTCTGAGTTGATAGCAGGAATTACTAAAATACAAGGTGTTGAAGAAATATTCTGCTATAATCCACTGTGGAAGAACCACAAGCAAAAGTGGATGCAACACAGAATGGCAATGGACTGGATTGTTTGGTGTAAACAAAAGCTGATGTAGTTCAAAGTGCATGGCACCCTGACTTAGTTTGTAATGGAAAAACAGGGAGATTATTATTACATTGTTTTCTGTTGCCTTTCTCTGAATGAGGCCTTTTGTTTGGCTGGTCCTGGCTGCAATAAAAAGAAGAAAAAGATCCTTCCTCTCTCCAGAGCTTCCATTTCCCCTTTGTTATAGTTCTGAGTACATCATGTCCTTTTGACTAATGTTTTCTTGAAGATGAAACCGCAGAGCTTCTGCTTTAAAATCTCCCTTTCCAGACAATCTCACTCTTACTTGTCACTATGTTCTATCCCAGAACACTGCTGCTCTGACCCTCCATCCTGACTCCAAGGGCAGCTGTGTGCCTGCTGACTGCAAATCACTTCTCTGGACTCTGCCTGTAAGTCCAGGGCCCTGCTTGTCTCAGCCCTGCCTGACTGCAGAGCTCTCCTTATCATGAGATGTACCATTTAGTTTTCTTTTTTCAGGCCCTGTGAAGGGCGATTTCAGCTATAGATGTTCATAAAAGACAAAGTGGGAACCAACAATGCAGCAGCATATTCCAGTGACTGTGACCTCTGGCTGTCCTTGAATGTGCTTAATTGAACCTCAAGAGCTTTGAGCTCTTCTCTTATGGCTCTTGGCCCTCTACAGCATCCATCTGTGTGTACATCCAAGCTTTTTAACCACACACAATTGGTTAAAAGGAAGGGCATATTGCCTGTCTGCCTTTCCAGCAGCTGATCATCTTATGTGATAAGGGTCTGAAGAAGCGCCTTTGTTGATATGCATGGCTTATCCTCAGTGGGCAGGGAAACTCCAACCTTTCTTTCATCTTCATCTTTGCACAGTAGCTAAAACCACAGTCAGACTTTTGCAGATACCTTAAGGCTGGCCTTGCCCTATTATTGATGTCTTTTCAGACATCTTTTGTATTTTTTTCTTTTAAATAGGATGGAAAGAGTCCCTGCCAGGAACATGATGGATTACTGAAAGAATGAAAATGATGGCTACAGAGACATTACATAGCTTCTTAAATATAAATCAGAAACTGGTGTCTTCATGCAAGTACATTTGAGATATTAATCAGCCTTTCTGTCTTATTCAAAGCATAATTTCATACTAATAGCTTGCTGTAACATCATTTTAAACAATGTGGCCTAATTCTATTCTATTATTAGGTTTCACAAAACTGTGTGCAGAAAAAAAAATGTGAATTAAAACCAAAAAAATTATTGGAATAATTTTTTCTGCCTGTCAGTTAAAATCATAGCAATTTTGTCAATTACACATTAAAACACCTGTTTTTCCATAAAAATATGTATTTAGATTCATTAAGTCTGCTGTTGGGAATTAGGTAGGAAGGATCATTAGAATTGATCAGAATCTATGGACTCTAGCCAGAAACAACAAAACAATCTGGCCTACTACAAATTCTGCAAGTACTCTTCTGTAAAAGAATAATAGAATTTGACAAATAAATTATTCAAAGTACCAAAATTTTAATATGACATGAAAAAAAATGACAGGTATGTGTTTTATGAGGAGTTAGAAGCCTAACCAGTTAAATGCATGCTTTAAGTAAAGATGGATTATTTGTAAAAAAATAGAACTACCTGTCAGTTTATCATAGGCTTCAGTGGTTTGAATTTAAGACTCTTTACTATTAGGTTCATTCTGCTGCTGCATTCTCTCAGACTAAGTTCTATATTCGAAAGCTCAGCTTGGCCTGCCAAACTAAAAAATCAGTACAGAAATCTTTTTCTTTAGGTTTACACAAAAAAGGACTTGTCTTTTTCATTGTAATGAGAACTCAAAACAAAGGATATTTACAAAGCATTTCCTTTTAGAGATCTTCTTTTTTAATTTAAAGACAAAATAAAGTAAATTGTGAAACAGATTAGAAATCAATATCATCCACAAGGTCACCCCCTTCTTGCAGACCAGTGCAGGCATGTGACTAAGGTTTTGGGGTTCCTTCCATGCAGTGCCCTGCTGGAAGCCCGGGAAGAGCTGGCAGGTCAGGCTGGCTGCCCGTGTGCACCACCAGGTACTTTCTGCTTGCAGCCTAGATGGGCTATTGAGTGTGGATGGAGTGTGAGGAAAGGCTGACAGAATTGAGTTTGTTCAGCCCGGAGAAGAGAAGATTTTGTAGGGACCTAATTTCAGCCTTCCAGTACCTGAAGGGAGCCTTCAAGAAAGATGGCGAAGTGCTTTTTACACGAGCATGTAGTTACAGGACAGGGGCAATAAAGAGGGCAGCTTTAGATCAGATATTAGGAAGAAATCCTTTACTATGAGGGTGGTGAAGCACGAAACAGGCTGCCCAGAGAAGCTGTGGATGCCTCTTCCCTGGAAATGTCCAAGACCAGGTAGGACAGGGCCTTGAGCAACTTGGTCTAGTGGAAGGTGCCCCTGCCCATGGCAGGAGGGTTGGAATGAGATGCTCCTTCAGGCTCCTTCCAACCCAGGCCATTCTATGGTTCTATCATTACTGGGTACTAACATCTTTTTTTTAAAAGCTTGAACATTATGTTTTGCTTCATATGTCCAGGATATAGTCCCTTCAGCACAGAATCATGTGCTAGTTTGTTCTAGTGGAAGGTCAGGATCTAATAGGGATTTCTGGGAAATGCTTTTTTTCTGTGACTGGAAGAGCACTGTTTGTGTTTCTCCCAGTTTATTCCAATGAATAGAGCTTAATGCTGTCTCATCTGTGGTCCTTCTGTGCACTTATGTCACTTCCACAGGCATTTTTTTTCCCACAGCACAAACCCAATTTCTTATTGATGAGTATGTCTTTGTTTCTGTTTCATAATATTTTTCTATAATTTACTTTGAAATAAATAGTTAAATAGTTATTTTCTTCATCTGCATTAGTAAGCTTTTAGAATTAAATATAAAAAACCTTTTTAACAGTATCTTTTTTTCTCCATCTTGCCCATTTTATAGGCTTATGATATGTCAGCCTGACAGTAAATAAGATGAATCCAGCTGCTTAATATCCAAAGTAACAGAATAGTTCTTTTCTCTGTGCAGCACACACAAAATGCAAACAAATGTTTTCTATTGTGGGTAGTGTTTTTTAAATTTCTGCTGAGGGAATTTTATGAAGTGGAATTTCACCAGTGCCCAAGAGAAGAAGAAACCAGGACAGGACCTAGATATTCAGAAGCCCCCCAATCAGCTTGTTGCTGTGCAAATTTCTCAGTCATTTTGCTGCTCCAATGACCCTTAGCACATGTAGGTCATCTTACTAAGAGCAGGGAGAAGCGCTACTGGGAGATGCAGATGTAACAAATGGAGAAAATTGGTAGTAAATATTTTCTTCCTTTTGGTTAGGCCACTTTGAACTATTTATTTTGGGACAAGAAAGGCGGAATTAATTTGTACGTCAGACAAGGTTGTGGAAGCTTTGAAAGTTTTTTGAAGACATTTATCTTTGCAAAGTCAAGCTGTCATTGACTTGAGTGGGAGAGAAGATTGTGGGATTGTGGAATTAAAGGAGAAGAAATAAAAAGAATAATTAAGAAGTGTGCCAGTTATTACTCAAATTTGTGTTTTAACATAAGAAATTGAAAGACAATGCTGGCAGTAATGTTACAAACCAAGTAGCACCAATGAAAATGTTCTTCATGTCTGCTATCACTGCTGAGGCAGCTCTGGGGGGGAGCTGTGCTGCACTAAGGAGCAGCTCTGCAGTCACTCAGCCTGGGCTGCTCCCTGCCCCGGTTGTACTGACTGCCAAGGTGAACTGTGAGCCTCTGCACAATGCAGCAGTGGGGTTTGAGGGTGTAGTGACCTCCAGATTTCTTCTGGGAACAACTAATACTCAGTAAAAAATAGAGTTTCATAACTGTATAAACCCAGAAAAATAATCAGCTGGAAATTTCATGCCCTTGGGCTTTCCTTTCCCAGAACATTCTAATTGCATTGTTAGTCTGAAACCCTGATGGGCAAAGTGGTTGATTCAGTTCTCATTTCCTTCACCTCTTGACCTTTAGAAGGTGTTGTCTTATTCTTCTGTAACATATGTCTCTGCTTGGCTTAAAAATACTTCCTGCAGTACGCAACAAATTGGTTTTATTTTTATTTTGGACCATATTTTTATTTTTATTTTTATTTTATTGTTCAGTTCAGAATCTCCCCCATGACTCCCCACCCCTCACAGACATGACAATATTATTGGTTACAAAATACTCAAATCACATTATGTTTTGATTGCTTCTGATTTTCAGATTTCAACTCTTTAAATTTTATGTTTCTTATTTTATTTGAATGTTCACAGAATGTTTCTATTGCCATGCACAATTTTATGATGAGCAACTTGTTTGACTGAACTTAGTCCCAATTCCTAACACTTTTTAGCATTCTGTAGCTCTGCAATGAAGCAGGGAATAAGAGCTCCAGTATCCTTTCATCCCTCATGTGTGTTGCTGGAACTGCCAGGAGAGTGTCTGTCATTTGATAAATCTTGGTATGATGATTTTATGCCACTCTCAGTACTTCAGTGAATGTTTCTTTCAGAGGTGAGCTTCACATAAAATCAAGAGTGGTCCCATCATTTCTAGCCTCTTCCTTTCCCTCAGACAGGCACACATCTTTCTCTGCAGACTTAACATCTCCTAAGAATTTGTGCTTCAACTTGTGACACTGCACATCTCTTACAATCACTGTAGCTTGATTTGTTTCTACTTCTGACTGAACCAATTGTGTTCATGTTAATTGAAATTCCCCGTAGAGTCTGCGCGCTTCTAACAGCATTTCCACATTCAGCCTAGGTGCCTATTCAGGCATCACTGCCTAGCAGTTTGGGTTTTTTTCATCTTTTAGCTAACCCTGGTAAGATCTAAGCAAAATATTGGATTATACATTATATGCAAAGGTCATAAAACTCTTCAGGGTTCTTTATTGAGAAAACTTTGTTGTTGTTTAGTTAATATCTGTACAATTGATCTTCTGTTAGAGGCACTTCAGTCTGTATCACTCAGGTAAGGTTTTGGTGTGAGATAGCAGGGTCAGAGCAGATGTGCCTATATTATGGGAGTTGCTACAGAATGCAATAAATTGAAGGGTATTTTTTCAGGAGAGTCAAACTTCAAATAGTTTTTTAAAATCAAAGTCCAGTAGCTACCAATAATGTCTAGCTTCTCAGCTTGCACAGGCATTGAAGTTTCAGATATTGTGTTTCTGAAGTGAGCCTTTAAAAGTGCCACCTACACCATGTGACAATAAAATACATTTGCCTTTGCCATCAGTCCCTGTGAGAGGATATACAAATCCAGGCTTATTCACTCTAGAAGTTATTCTGCTTTTGAAACCACTATTATCCTGTATTTCTTCTCTGAGCAGTACATTCTTGTTTCCATTTGTTCTGAATTTGTTTTCCTCATCTCAAGTATCAGGTTTTTTGTGTAAAATGTATTTCCAACAAAAATTGTCTTCCTTGTTCCCTGAAACTTGGATACTTTTTGAAAAACTGGTTGATGCAGCTGTACTTTTCCATGAGTTTTCAACATTTTACTTAATGCTTAACCTTTGTGGAAGCCTTAGAGCAACAGATCCTATCTCTGCACTGTCTCAGCACTATTGCTCTGCAATGTGATGGATCACAGCTAGAACACTCATGAAATCCAGCTTGTATTAGTTTACTTGAATAAAGGTTCCCAAGATTATGAGCATTTTTTGATTAATACCACAGTTGTTTCCACTGCTATCTCTGTACAAAACTTCAGCTCATTCTGGGGCGTCTCACTGGAAAGGCCTGTTCATCATGATACCCTGGGCTGATTGAAACATCTATATAGAAGTAAAAGGAAGATTTTACCCCTGACAGATTTGAGGAACTTCTTTGCAGACTTATATTGTTTTGTACCAAAGAGTTTATTACAGTCTCTGTACTGTAATAAGTTGCAATAGAAATATCATTTTGTAAATAAACCCAAAGGCTACTGCACAATGCAGTTGAACATACCCAGAATCAAATCAAGTGTGATTACATTGTACTGAGCTGGCACTTGGAAATCTGTGATGAAATTCAGAAAGGGTAATCTTGATTCACTACCCACCTACTTGAATTTAATTTACATCCCGTGCCAGAGTGACTGAGACAGTGAATTGGATGTGTGCCGATCAGGAATCTAGAAAATGTCTTGTCTCTGAATATCTTCTGTACTAGGAATGGACAAACCAGAGAGCTATTTATAAATTAGTACACCTCCTCTCACTTCCCGCCAATAGGTAAAGTAGCTTTTAAAATACAGAGCACTAAAAAAAAAAACCCACCCCTTTTTTTAACTACACAAGTCAAAGTAAGGTTAAGCAGATAAGAAAAAATAAGTTTAGGGTATTTTCAGAATCAAGAAGGGGAGGGGAGAGAAAAATTATTTACCTTGCCAAGATTCATCTTTTGACTGTCTTCAGGGTGACAACCTCAAGTGTCTACTTTTCCTTTTCTCCTTCTCTTTCCCCTGAAGTATGAAATAGGGCAGATTCCTTATGGATACTGAGAACCCAAAGCAGGTTTTGTTACTTATTTTTTGACTGTGTGGTCCTTCAGTAGGTCCACCAGTTTCCAGTGACTCTCTCTTCATTCATTAGCCCTACAAGCATTTCAATTTGGGGGGTTTGGTTAAACAAATGACAGAAGGTGACAACTATTTTTCTTTGATTTTGTTCTGCAGCTTAGTGCTACCAATCACAGGGTTTGTTTTTCTTGTGTATGGTGACATGGAGTGGTTTAACACAGTCTATTGATTTGGCTTTTTTCATCAGGGTACCAGGGATGACACTTCTGTGACTCATGCCCACAAAACTGTGACTGATGGGTGCATGCTGCAGTACTGGGTCTTTTTTATATATTTAGAGTGCATTTGACGTGGAGGGTCCCCAGATCAGCAGAAACCATGAACAAGACAAGAAAAATTGCTGATATTTCTGATCAGTGGCTGAAAGTAAAATGAAGTATGTTGCTGAGCATGCACTGACACTTGAAGTTCATAGAGATCATGTGTTCTTGAATCTTCTGAAATTTACTTCTGCCCTTCTGCCACTGTTTTCGTTGGTATATTTTCCCTGTTTCATTCTCTCTTCAGAGATGACGACCCTGTCCTCTACAGCTCTTCTCAGAAAATTTCAAATTATCCTGGCAAAACACCTGTCAGTAGAGTTATTCTATCAAGGACTGACCAGCCCAGGACTCTGCTGAAGGTGTCTGCATGTCTAAACCTGCCCTTTATTTTTGAGAGTAAATTATCATTCAGTTTCCAGTAGATGAATAGAAACCTGATCTAATCACCATGAATTTATTTTCACAGGTAGACTATGAGAGGTCCCTTTTAAAGTAGGAGAGGGCTAGAATAAAGCAGAAGAGGGTAGAACAGAGCCACAAAACTTCTGTTTGATGTCAGTATACAGAAGGCTTAAAATTATGCAAATGAAGAAGCAAGCATAGTTTTGTCAGACTTTTTTTTCAAAAAACTCACATTACTAGTGATAGTTTTACATGTGGTTAGGATATAGAGGTGATCAGAGAGAATGAAATCCAAACCAATTTTTGACAGAAACTAAGGAAAGAGACAAAAAATGGAGGAATCGGGACTACTGAGTGAAGAGTTCGTCTCTGTTTTATAGAGATGATAAGAATCAGTTGCCTTTCAAGCACACGCTATAAAGGGTGCATATTGTTCTGGTCCAAAGTGGTGAACAAGGTGTGTGCTGATGCCAAAGAAGTATGGCCTGTATGTGAGAGTACTGAGGTACTGATTAGGAAGGAGTGGACTGGGCTGAAAATTGACTCAGATCAGCAGTACACAAATAGAAGGTTGGATGTTTGTGAATTAAACCTCTTCATAAGCGGTAAAGAGCTCAGTTATAAGCACCTGAGTTGGAAAATATCTGGGTGTATGGCCTTCATGACACATTGGCCAACTAGCACAGACATGAAAAATGCTAGTAGAGTCCTAAAATATGTGAAAAGAAGTATTTCTGGTAGAAAAGGGGTAATTGACATCAACATAAACAGCTCTGCTGTTGCCTCACTTGCATATAGCCCTTTTATTCAACAATGAGAAGGAATTTGAGAAGCAATGAGCCCATTTTTTAGGGGAAGCTAGGGTGCTTTGGCTTAGATAGTATATTGAAAATTAAGAGGGAATATGATTGTGAAAATAAATGAGATTAAACATCAGGTTATAACTAAACTGAAGGACAATGTCACCATAGGAACAAATGGTTATAAAAAGTCCACCAATAGGTTAAGACTGGAAAACAGAAGCATCATGATTTTAAACAATCTGTTTGAGAGAGAAAAAAACCCAAATTCACAAACCCCCACTGTTAAATTCACAATGTAACTTGCTTAGCTGATGAAAAGGTGCACAGAAAGCAGTGCAAAGATGTTACAGGATATCACTCAGTGACTCAGGACTCTTTCAGTTCCTCTGCTCCTAAACATAACGAAAGACATTTTTACCTGATGATAATGAACACTAGACTGAACTCATATTGCTGACAGCTATCAAATTATGAGGATATGAGGTGCTGCTCCCAGCAACCTGGACAAAACATAGAGTGGCTAAAAGCTAACTGTGCAGGTCTAAGTCACTATGTAAGTGGTGGAAGAGGAATGTTGATTTCATTATTCCTCATCTACTGTTGGATGTCTGTCCCAGCCTAAAATGTCTTCAATTATTCTGAGTCTGCAGTTAGACTTGGCAGCCCCATTATTTTCAATAGGTACAGTTCCCTCCCTAATGTATAACTTCAGCAATACCCGCAGAAACGTCACTTTATGGCTTTGTTCTGCCTGCAGTGACTAATTGCAGGGGACATAATCTGTAGCTAACCACCTCTTTTATATACTTCTGCACTAATATCATGCCTGTCTTTTCTGCAGAATGAATGTTCCCAGTTTTATCAACCTTTGATCTCATTGGAATCAATTTTCTGCTTTCTCTTTCATTTAGGAGCAAGTGGCACTCCGAATAAATACCCTGTCAAACATGAAGCTGGACCATGGAGTACATGGCAAAATAATTCCAGTTGCAAGAACTGTTTAAATCTAGAATTTCCACCCAAAAATTGTTTTCAGTGTCTTCAAAGACTCTTCTTTTCCCTGAAGTGAGGTGAAAAAAATTTTTTTTAAATCCAGTATTTACTGGATTTATGGGTGGAATGGAAACTTCTAGAAAACATGAGTCAGAGCTGACCCTAAAATGTCTGATTTGGATTTAGTCAGTTAAAAAGAGACTCTCCTTTGTGTCTAGATTTGAAAGAAAGTACCCTTATTGTCTGAAATTGGTTCTACATGCCCACATTAATAAAAGCAGTAATTCAGGAACTTTAGACCAATTTCCCATTTCTACCAGCCAGCCTACATCACTTGCACTGACTAAAAACTTTTGGTGAGCTTTAATAACACAATAATTTTGAATAAGACACAGATATTGCCAGAAAAGAATGTACAGACGTAAATAGCTCTGCCTTTGCCTTTTCACTGCAGGCAGGACCAGCAATAACAAACATGTCCTGCTGGGCACTGAACCCTGCTCTCCCAGCTTCCACACCCAGAGAAAATAACAAACATATTCGGGCTGACCCACATCATTAAGGAAAATGATTCACACAGCAGGTCTGCGGAGGGAAACCAGCCAGAGACTGGAATGGAGTGGTGGGGATGTTCCCCCCATTTGAGCTTCAGCTACAGTGGGAAGTGTGGCTGTCCCCTCACTGCTTTCTTTTTCTCATTAGAAACTGTAATTGAGCACCTGTGAAAGTCTTAGTGTGATGCATTCAATTTCTTGAGGAGAAACTCAGATATCTGCCTAGAGAAGGTAGTTTCTGACACCTGGGATAACCTAATTTTTGTCATTCATAAGGATTCATGGGAATTCATAAGGATTCACATGAATTGGTGGTTATAATAGAAAAGCTGTGTAAATATAAAGGCAATTTATTTATTGAGTTTTCATCATCTTGCTGAAATCAATATAGCCATGAATGCAAAAAATCATATGAACCTTAGCTACATATGACCATACAGCTTCACATAACCTTAGCTAATGGAGACCCTTCTCTGATTTTAAGGCAAATATTTTTGAATTTTTTTTTTTTTTTTTTTGCTTTTCTTCACAGAGAACGAAACCCTCTAATACTGTTTTGTAGGAATTTTTAATTTAAAGTAATTTTGCTATAAATTTAACGGGATACTTCTGTCCTTCTCCAGCCTATGTTAAATCCCCAGTGGTAAAAGTCCAGAGTAAGACAAGCAACAAAACTTCCAGCTGGAGGATACATGTGATTTCTTATAAATAAGATAGGTATTCTTGCCAGGTCCATATCGCTCTGGGTATTTGTTTAAACTTGAAAAGGATTACTAGCTCAAAGTTAACCTGAGTGTGGAACCCAGAAGTCTGGAGGCTGGGAAGACCAATCGCTGTCTGACTCCTTTGTTCTGCATGAATGGATGGTGTGCTTATATTTAAATACTTACTTGATTACCTGGTCTGTCCCTTTGGTTCCACAGATGGGGAGTTACCCTCAACAACCTGGAGCTCACTGTAGTTGGAAAAATCTCAGCATGTTTCTGACAGATATAAATGCTGTCTTGTGCAAGAGAGAAAGTTTTATCTCTGAGCTGTTTGTTAAGAGCCAGGACACAGGAACCCACTCTCAGTTCAGTATGTACCCCCATAACTGGGCCCCACAAGCAGAAATAAAATCAGTAGAATTTGAGGTGTCTAGATTGTGGGGGTTTTTTCATACAAAAAGAGACAATAGGTACTACTCTCCTGAGCATTTTGGGTTCTAAACTGTCATTTGCTCAGCAAAACAACTTTTTTAGCTAAATGGCTTCCAAAAAAGGCATGTCATCTGATGTGAAGATACCATGACAGATCTGTTGCTCTTCTTATTACGCTGTTTGATTAGTCCTTTAAGAAAATTAGTCATCAGTGTCTGAAAATTCATTTTAGTAAGTGCTCTCAAAATCTATTTATTCCTTGTATTTCTTCTACACTAGACTGAAGAACTCCTTACAATTTTCAGTATTCTAAATTCTTTTGCATTTTCTTACTGTAGAATTAGATAATACTTAAAATTGCTTTTTGGTTTCTCTTTGACGAACTTTAGGAGAACAATCTATTATGCCTTCTCTGTAAGAACTCTTTGCCAGCAGTCAGATCACTTTATCTGTAGTTTCTCCACCTTCCTCTGTTGTCTAGTAAAAATGACAGTGAGAAAATACATAATAAGGAAATTTTAAAAGACTTTTGAAGAGAACTACAGCTAAAACACTAAAAGCATGCTTTTGCAGTGACGTGAATGGTCTCGTAAAGAGCAGTTAAATCTCAGGCTTCATGCAGTTTCTCTACCGACACATTTCTTCATTTTTGCAAACAATTAGTATTGCTCATTATGTGTGCTTAGAGGTAAGTGGCAAGAATTCACTACCATGAATTCTTATCTCAATCAAAACTAGCTCTTCAAATACTTAGGAAAAATGGTGTGACAATGCCTTGGTTTTAACAGTGTAGAATTCAATGAAAATGGTTTAAAAGTCTGTACTAATCTATCCATAATATGAAAGTAAGAGAGGTTTTTGTAACATTTCTAAAGAAAAGAAATTGACACTCTTTTCCATTCATATGAAGACTGTAGTGTCTGTTTCATGTCAGATATAAAATAAAATATATTATTTGTCACATGACTGCTCTAATGAAATGTACTGGATAGCACAGCTTTATAGACTTGGAGACAGACAGCCAGAAAGAGAGGTTGACAGCATTCTATGCTCTTTCTCCACTCAGTTCATCTTGAAAGAAGCCAGACCTGCAGGAAGGGAGACCTGGGATGTGGGACCCTCTGCTGATGAACAAACACCCTTTCAGACAGAAGCTGTGGGTACAGCTGACTTCCCACCAGTCTGCAGCTCCTGCGGCAAACAGAAAACCAGCACATCTTATCCTGAGCTACAGTGCGCCTCAGGGAATCACCCTGCATCCTGGCAGTGGCCGGGGGGGGGCAGCCCTGTGGTGAAATCAGGTCTGCAGGGAGGAATGAGGCAATCCTGATGACCTGTGACTAAGGAAAGCCCATTCTCGCTGCCTCTCTGACCTCACCAGATCCTTTGAAGTTACAGAGAATACTTGCCAATATTTAGTGGTAGATTTCATTAACCAAAAACTATGTGAGCTAATTCTGCTGTAAATATTTTTCCATCACATTGGAAAGATGTCATGAGAATTTGATAATATCCATGAATTGCATATCCATCCCTGCTCCTACCTGATCATTAAAAACACAATTTTGCACTTCACACCTTACTGAGTGTTGACATTGTTAAAATCAGATACCCTTTCTGCTTGAGGAGTATGGCAGCTTGAGATCTAACTAGCCTGTGCCACTGAGAATCTAATTATATTTATGCTTTTTCTTTCCAGAGCTGACAGCAAGTTGAAACCTTTGGCAGATGTTTCATTTCCATAACTATCTGTGTGCCATGCTGTTTCTCCTACTGTGAGCCCACATAGTACCTGCTTGTCTGATGACTGCAATGAGAGAGTCTCAATGAGGTGCCTTCCCTGTCTTCTGTGATCACCCATATATCACTGCTGGTAATCACAGCCTCATATATGGCAAGCTCACTTTCTGCTTCTTTATGCATATAAGCATAGTAGGGGTTTTCTTGCAGCCAGGAAGTAAAATTTGTAGGGCCAGAAGATTTCTCTAGTGTCAGAGCTGACAAAATGGAAAAAAAAAAGGAGTGCTTTTGGGTGCAGAGACATACTTTGAAGTGTAACTGGATTGAATTAGATGGGATTTCTCAGCATTATTTATAAAGGAAGGGTCAGATTTACAGAGGGTCAGACTTACAGAGAGTGAAGGGCACTTTTCTGGGAAGACTTCCGGCTGCTCATTCTAGCACACACAACAGTAGCGTAAATGAGAAAGTGAACTATTTACAGCAGAAAAACTGCAGGATGAAATTGCTATCTCTGGGTTTCCTTGATCTTTACTTGTGGGAGGGAGGAAGGATGACAGCACAGGTTGGGTGCTAAATTTTCTCAAAATAAGCTGTTTGCATTAAAAATCCAGACAGCCCCAAAGTTGTGTGTTCTCTCATCAACAATAGTCATGGGGCTTAGCTGTTTGCTCTGATTCTTTCTGGGAGAAGCAAGAGCAATCCGAGAATAGGGCAGGCATGGAGGGAGGCAGGCAGGCAAATCTAAAAGCTCAAGTGGTTACAGCTTGCTGTGCAAGTGTGGAGAAATGACAGCCTATGTATGCATTTAACAGATTCAGCCAATTTACCAATTACCAGGCAATGCCAAGAGCAGTACTTAGGGCTGCTTGGTAGGTGCTGTTTCAGTGCTCAGTTGAAAAACAGTAGTAAGTGCTGCCCTGACACAAATGCATGGGGAAAGAAGGCACCGTAGGGTTTGATAGACTTCTTGGGCCTTCCTCTTCTTTCTCACTAGAATCTGCTTCTGGGCTGACAAGCAGGTGGGCCCCAGGTGCTGTGTTGACCATGACTGCAGAAGCTCCCACCAAGTTGGTTCCTCCCCCAGGCAGTGACCCCACCTGGGTTACTGCCACCAGTTGTGCGTTAATCCACAAGGAGCTGGCTGCTCAATAAAACTGTATCAGGACACCACTAGCACAATAACCTTCCCTGTATCCCGTCTCCCTCACAAACCACCTCTCTCCACACAGAATTTCTAGGAGGAAAGATGAGGAGTTCTGAGGGACAGAGCCATCCTCTCATCAGCTGGTGTCTGTTGCTGCTGATATCAAGCTGCTGGCACTACTTTTGAAGCCAGGAGTGGCTTTTTTTTTTTTTCTATGTGTAGATTTCAGGCTCTCCTCTCCTCTTATCCTTGCTTTCCTGTTCTTTTTTCCCTCTGATATTTCTCCTCTCTTTCTTTTATCCTAACCAGCTTCTGCACCCAGAATAAAAATTACTGGAGGGTTTAACCTGGGGAATTATGTTTACTTTGCTTGCCTGTTCAGATAAGGCTTATACAGTTAAAGAATACTTATAGCTGCTGGAAGGCATTTAACACAGGGGATTATTTCCAGGTGCCTTTGCTGAGCTGCCCTTAAGTGAGGGGAAACAAAAGTATCTCATTTTACAGCTGCTAAAATTCACATGCTATGCTAAGTCTAGGAACACTTCTGGGTTTACTGGTGTGTGAAATGTGCACACTCTGGCAAGTGAACTGCAGCTGTTGGTGAAAGGAGTGAGAGAGATTTGTCTTTACAAACAAACTGTGGGTCTGCTGATAGGTAAAAGCTAGATACTGAGAGGTCAAAGAAACAATGGGAGGAATTCCACTGATCGATGAAAGGAATGAGAGGTATTTGTCTTTACAAATAAACTGTGGGTTTGCTGACAGGTAAAGATAGATACTGAGAGGTGAAAGAAGCAATGGGAAGAACCATAAATTCCATAGGAGAAGAAAAAGGGCATGGTGTACATTAGAAGGGAGTCTGTATTAAGCGGTTCGGGAAGTCTGTACCTCTCAAGTACTTCAGCCAATGGGGAGGTACTTGAGAGAGGGAAATGCAGCCAGGAAATTAAGATAAAAAGGAGGCTGCATCCTCTAATAATTTGAGAGATCCCAGGGGAATGCCCCATGGCCTCTCCCTTTATTCGAATAAAGTAATAGCACTCCTCTGCCTCCTTTTTTTGGACATAAACCTCTGGTGTCTGTGGATTAATTTTCCTGACATTGGGAGAAGCAGTAGCAGTCATAGCTCTCTGTACTGGGAAGTGATCTATTCATGTGGGGTCTGATGTGCTCTCTCAGCACAAGCTCGTGGTGATGCTATCTCAGAGAAAAATAGACCTTCTCTATGCATTGTCCCTCCTGCAAACAAGTAGGGAGCTTTTAATATTTTTTTTTCTTTTAGTTTCTTTCTTTCTTGGTTTTTTTTTGGTTGGTTTAGGTTGGTTTTTTTAAAGAATAAAATGTTCTCTTGCATTTGGTTAGAACACTGATCTCAGACTCTTCCTTCTATTGCTGTAGTGGGTAAGGGCTGAGGAAATAGTATACTATTTCTAAGCAGGCATAGTGAGCTCTTTCCTGTTAAAGTTGGTAAATTTTATAAAATATTTCAGAAAATTAGACAGCTAATAATAAACCTTAAAAATCTTCTATCTTTATAGACCCAGTATAAAGTTTCACTCAGTTTTAGGCTGATTACCTTGTCAATATGCTATGCACAGCCTATGTCTTACAAAGCCATTCTCTTTGAATAAAATAATTTCAAATAACAGTAAAGCTCATGCTGTAATCTGTTCTCATGCTTATCCACCCTAATTTTTGAAAATACCTGTATTTTACAGTAGCAAATGTTCTAGTTTCAGCAATGTGGCAATTGTTTTGTGTGCTATATGAGTGCCCTTTGAAGTGCAGTGTGTCTCCTTCTGTGTTTAAGTCATTAATTCACTTTTTTTTTCTTATTCTTGAAGTCTAGTGATTAAATATGACCTCTCATTTCAATTTCACAAATTACTATTGAAGTGTTTCTTTGACTTATTGGAATTATTTGGTCAGAAGAACTATATAACGCATTTCAGAGAGCTGGAAAGAAAAGTAGAGGATGGGAAGGCTTTCTCAGAACAAATAAATGTGCTTCAAATTAGGTCTTTTTTGTTACCATAGAAATGTAATAACACAGCAAAACTCTCCTCAGACGTTATCCCAAACATCCTACAGTTATTGCAGTTTCTCGTGGGCATAGAAAGATCGACCACAATTCTTTTCCTTGTCAGATCCCAGAGTGTAGGAGTCAGGGAGTAGGGAAAATCCTTTTTCAGCATTTCTTCTTTGTAGATTTCTATTAGTAGTTTAAAATATTTTATCACAGGTGATAGTTATATTTGTGTTCTGATTTCATTCCACAGTTATATCTGGCATAAGCATGCAAAAATTTATTAAAATAAAGCAGAAGACAATAGAGCCATGAAAGGAGACTGATCATATCTCAGATACAAATTACAGGGAGCTGGGATATGATTGCAGGCTATGTGCAATGCAGGTAGGTCGCTCAGAAGGGCACTAAAGAAATTCAATGGAACATTGAAGTGCTGGCAAGGTCTACCACTTCAAACAAAGCAGGACATCAGACACATCAGTGAAAACCTGATTATTCACCAAAGCCAGGGTCAAAAGGCAATGATCAGCAAAAAGGTTAGGGAGAAACTGACAGTCTGGGAGACTTCTTGAAAAGGGAAGAGAATGTCAAGCAAGGCTGGCTGTTGTCCCAGCTCAGATGGAAAAAGGAGACACATCTTGCCTTAGAGTAAGAGACAAGCTGATGACATGGTTCAGCTCACTGGCTCTCCAGCACAGGTCAGACTGGGCTCCAAAAGAGTATCCCACTTGGACTGACTTGCTCTCAGACAGTTGTCTGTAGCAAGGTTACGCATTGGTGAAAAGAGATGGTTATAAATGGAGCTGTTTGGAGCCCACAGTTCTGTCAATGGAATAACTGCAGGATAACAGCTCTGCCATGATTCAAAGCCTTGGCTGAACTTCAGAACACCTTTTATTAGCCTGGCCTTTGTTTTCTGATTTGGTTTAGATGAGAATGAATTGGTGCTAGTGAGTCAGCTTATTGCAATTAAAGTACCTGTAAGCTTGTAAATGCTCATCTCAGTGTGTTGAACAGCTGTTCCCCAGTTATAGATGATTACTGAGTTGTCATCTGTACAGCCATTTGGGTTCTTCTATTATGCTGAAAATCGGTCCTTTGCCTTGATGGACAAATCTCAGTTTTCAGATCTTACAGCTCATGATTTCAGCTGACTCCACATAAGCTAATAATCAACTAGTTCTCTGGAGCTGAGTCATCTTTAACTTTCCCTTATTCCCAGAAACCAGACATCAAAATGCATACTTCAAAATATCAAAATGGAAATTGCTGTCTTTCTGACTCCAGTGATGAAGTTGGATTTTCCATACATTTTCTTTGCTTTTTCTTTCACCAAGCTGATCATGCTGATCTAATTAAATAATCAAGGTTCAAATGCTTTCAAAATTTGATTTTGGGTTTTGACATTGTATTTGTGCCAATTTAGGCACTTTATGTGTATTATGACTGTGCTGATCCTGAATCCACTGAACTGAATCTCTTGTACTAAATAATTTTTTTAACAATGTGGTTTGAAAGGATTTCTCTCATCATTGAGACATGTGATGCAAGGGGATGGACACTCAAACAGGTGAAGTTCATGTCCCACAGAGCTTGTGATCTAAATTGGTGGTAGGCAAGCTCTGTTCCTGTTTCCTCTCAGAAAACGTGACAACAATGGTTCGTTCCCCAGAGACTACTTTAGCTGATGTACTTATATCAATTTTTCTTACCATTGGTCAGTCAGGGCTCTCTGCTGTTCCTTTATATCTACACCAGTACAGAAAAGAATATGAAGCTGCCTGTTAAGAAAGTGGTTTTGTTCTGTTTTTCATAGAGCATTTATTTAACTTTAAAAAAAATCTAGCAACCAACCAAACCCAAACTACAACAACAAAACAAAACAACCAACCAAACAAACAAAAAAACACCCCAAACCACAATGCACAAATGCATATCCTCCTGGCAAAACCTCTACCAAGGGAGCAAACCAACATAGCCCACCAGGGTGATAATTTGTACAGCCATAATGCTCTCAGTGATCTCCACTACGAGCTCCTGAGAGAAGAGCTGTGAGCATTATAGTGTAGAGTCCTTACCT
Organism: Corvus hawaiiensis; assembly: GCF_020740725.1. Classification (NCBI taxonomy): domain Eukaryota; kingdom Metazoa; phylum Chordata; class Aves; order Passeriformes; family Corvidae; genus Corvus; species Corvus hawaiiensis. Next base: position 72,753,220 of record NC_063213.1, on the reverse strand, counting down.
TTCTCTTTTGAACTCAAGTATGTGCTGAAAATCTGCAATACCAAACTAGGATAAGATGAAATTTGTAAAGTAACATAAAGACAGCACAAGCTTTCATTATTCAGGGGATGTCAGCATCTTTTTTTTCCTTGGAGAAACAAAAAAAAGAATGCTTATATGTGAGACAGAATCTTTTGTTCTTTAAGAAAAAGAAATTAAATCCATTAATAACATGAAGGTTGGATTTTCAGTTTTGCCAGTCTAGTGTTCAGACAGCACATGTTCCTACCTGATGTTCCTACCTGACTGTCATAAAGTCAACCCAAAAATAATTAGGAGCGGGAGGAGCGAAGGGTGTATTTTAAATTAGTTTTTGATTCTCTCCCCAGTTTTTAGCCTTTGAGATATACCAGCTGTATATTTCAAATTCTTCTTCACCACCATGTTACTTGGCAGGAAATAGAGAAGCAAGGGGAACCTATTCCTTCCCTCTTCTCCTCCCCCTTGAGGAACAAGTTTCCAAAATCTGGGGCTTCTAAATATTGCACAGCTGCTTGGACTTACTTTCTAAGCGATCTTCAATCTACAATGTATAGAAAGAGAGAAGTCTTTTGCTTGCAGAGGCTGATTAACTCGCCTTTTATCTCTTCACTTGGATACTGCTATTGAAGGAATATATCAGAAACCTGAGCAAGGCAGCCTGAAAGTAATAACCTGCTTATTGAAAGCCTCAAGTTAAAATTAGACTCTCTACATTAAAAAATATATAAAATATAAATAGACAAATATTTTTAAAGTGTTTCTTTCCATTAAGTCACCCATCTATTAACCTGCCTACCTTCCCCTGACACTTTTCCCAGCTTTGAGGGAAGTATTAATAGCACTGACTTCTGCAATAGAAATGGAAAATGAGAAGCTTTGTTCCTTATGCTTCATGGTTAAAAAAGAGACCAACAAAAAGTCTCCATGTTAGACTGTTACAATGCATGTTGATCTCATAATTCTTATTGTGCTTAAAATTTACAGCTGGTACCAGGCACTGAAATGAATGTTTTCCTTGCAGGCTTATAAACTAGAAAATGGATTGCTACTAAGACCATGAAGCTGTCGTTGGCTCATCTTCACTTTCAAAAGAATAAAAGTGAGTTGTGATTTTTTTAGTAGTATTTTTTAATTTATTAAATGACAGTAAATATCCTAAGTTTTAACTGTAAGACCCGGTAAAAAGACAATGCGTGATTTCAGAGCTGCACAAAGATCACTGCTGGATGTTCAGTGCAACAGCACCCTCTATGTCTGATGACTTCTAAATGCATCTCTTGCTCCAAGGTGCACTGTGCCAGGTGACAATGTCATTTCTGGTTATCTACGGGCCTCTAAGTCTGACCTCAGTAGCTCACGAAGATTGAAAGCAAATTATAAACATAAGAGTAATTAAAGACACAAAGGACAAAGTAAAAAAGAGCAGGAGTTCAGCACACTTGTTATCTTTCTGTTATCTTTCTTTTGTTTAGTAAATACTCCCTGTTTTGCTGGCAAAGGAACTGAGATGATGCAATTCCTGCTGCCTTTAGTAAAGGATATGGTGTTATATGTCATGAAAAGTTACTAATTTACAGAAAATGAAAGTAGAGCAGCACTTGGACAAAGAGTCAAAGGAGACACAAGGGTGGATTTGACTGCAATAAAAATAAAATGCTGGAAGACATTTACTTGAGGAATTAACTGTGAACTTTAATTTGCAAAATAGGGCTATAAGAGTCAAGGCAAATGTAGTTCTAGGCTTTGAGGGATATATTATTTCTGCAGAGATAAGGAGTATTGAAATACGTTGTCCTTTTACAAAACATTGCTAAAATCTTCTCTGGCATATACTGTACAATTATGGTCACTTACCTTTTGGTAAAGTAACAGTGCAAAATCAGACTGGAAAACTGAAAAAAAAAATGCATAAAGGGAAAAGAGGAAAAATAGAAGACTTGTTTTTTTAGGAGGGAAACAAAGGTATCCTTGTTGTCTCAGATTTTTTTCTTAATAAGAATCTTTGAAGTTTACCCCCACATAAATCAACTCAATTTTTGTTCCCTCTTAGTGAAGTTAGTGTTTCACATACTCTGTCATGTTTTTTGGTGAGGAGAGGAAATAGCAAAACCTCTTGGCCATAAAAAGGTCAGAGGGTGTGGAAGTTTTCAATTCATATTTTTGTCCCACTGATTTTCTTATAGATAGTAGACAAACCCTCAAACAGAACTGCTGGATGGTTGCCAGAGTTTTCTTCTCTGGTGATACCTTTACCATAAGTGGAGTTTTTATTGAAGAAAGAAGGTTTCCTCTTCTGTAAAAACATTTTTGTTATGATGATCTCTGTTTGTGTATAGGGATGGAGTCGCTGTACATTTGATCTATTTTTATCTCCAAAACAGATGTATTTGCTCTTGGATTGAAGTAGCAGAAGCTGTCAGAAAGGTTTTGTCATTTCATTCAGAGCTGGTTGTCAATGCTCTCAGTGTCTCTACTGCTGTAAGGTTGCTCCATTCCCTGGAGGGCAGAAAGGCAGAAGTTTCAAAGATCTGGCTCTTATTTGGAAGAACTACTGGCATATTCTGTAGTGAAGGACTTTGGTAACACAGCATTTGTTTGCCTATTCAGTGTACTTAGAGGTGACTTTTCCAGGGTTCATTAATTCCTGCATTATTTCTGTACTACCTGAATATTTTTTTTACTATTTTTTAAAGTTGCTTTTATCCAGAATATGCATTCTGAATCCAACCTTCAAAGCCTTCACTCATTTCCCTAGTCATGCTCTAAGTATGTGCTGCCAACTGTATCTGTCCCTGTAGGAGTGTTTTTAGGGGAAGTTCACAAGGTGGTGCTGTATGATTTTCCATGTCTGAGTTTGGATAACTACTTCATGACACTTTAAACTTCAGACCAGCTTCTGCCTCCAAGGCTGTTTGCTGCCTACCTGGGTTCCCTGCTATGTTATTAGGGGGGTTTTAAAATTTTATTCACAGAGCAGAAATTGTGGAGAATTTTTTCTTAGTACTGATCTACAAGGAAAGGGATCAACTCCTTGATAACTTCTGAAGTGGTGTATAAGAAAAATTAAATCAGATGGTGTTTGAGATACACCCAGAAAACTCTAGGAATGCTTCCAAAAACAAACTTAGTAATTGCTTATAAGTGATACTTTGAGGAAAACAAGCGTTATATTGAATAACTGCACAATAGAAAGCCATGATCCAGCCTTGCACGTTTTGATGGCTTTAGGGTTGAAATTTTACAGGGGAAGAAAAGAATTTGGAAGATTTGACTACTTGGGTCACAGAGAAAACAAGCGCAAAAGACTTAATTCCCTGCAACACATTCATATTTTGAGAGATGTTTCCCTTCCCTTTTTCCTTAGTTAACTTTTTAGTGTTTCATTCCATAGATTTCTTTCCAGTTAATTTCAGTCTGCTTTAGACCCTCTTATAATTTCCTTACCACTGCCTCTATGACCTGTAGGTCATGTGATTTGCTGTGTGTTGACATCTGCTTTGAAAGAAGGTAATTCTACTGTTATGAGTGAGGCAGTCATCTTGCTCTCTATAAAAAGGAAGAGATCATACAAGCGTTCATATACAGACAGCATTAAAATATATTTATAATAATTTATAGTTATTAATGTATTAATGTAAATATAGTTATGTTGCACCTTACATCATATTTTACACTTCCATTTTATGCTATAAAAGGCTATATAGAGGCTATAGTTACAGTAACCAAAAAACAGGATACTGAATTTTAAAATGCCTCATAAAAGGAAGAAGTTTCTAAATGTTCAAATAAGAGGAAGCAGACAAAGGTGTTGAGTGTCCTGTGTTTACTAAAGCAGCAGTGACTGAAAAATATCCTTCCAGCCTTGGGATGTTCTGTGGCACACTCCTGGAGAGGTGCAAACAGAACTTGTGCTTGACAGTTCTGCTTTCCAACTGAATAAACAAAATGGTTTGGTTTAAATTGCATCTTCTTTTGGAACGTCTTCTGTGTACAAAAGTTTTTGGTGCCCTGACCCAGGTGTGCTTGGCCTTTGAGCCCCATGAGGTTCACATGGGCCCATTTCTCAAGCTTGTCCAGGTCCCTCTGGATGGCATCCTGTCCCTCAGATGTGTCAGCTGCACCACTCAGCTTGGTGTCATCTGCAAACCTGCTGAGGGTGAACTCAATCCCTTTGTCCGTGTCATTAATGAAGATAATGAACACTACTGGTCCCAGTATGGACCCCTGAGAGACACAGCTTGTCACTGATATCCACTGGAACTCTGTTGCTGTTGAGACGGGTCACGACACATATATACACTGACAACTCCAGGCAATGGCAAATGCGCGCTTTATTTCTATAAGGCCTCTTTTAAACAATGGTTAGACACTCGTGCTATGTCTCTATTGGCTTCTACGTTGACACCCCATAAAACTACTAGTTGCTTACTACTAACACCCATTAAAAAACAAATCTAAGCAAATAACAGACTCCCTGGAACAGCTGTGCATTCTTCATCAGTTGTTTATGGTTTCTTGTTTCTTGTTGATACTAAGCTTCTCATGAGTACAAATCAAGTTCTCAGGGGTATATAGCGATTGTGTCCAAGTCGATGTCTGTGAGACTTTCTGAACAGCTGTCAGCTTCCACAGAACTCTGAGCTGTTGACCACTACCCTCTGGATGTGACCCTCCAACCAATTTCTTACCCATCTATTATTCAACCCATCAAATCCACGTGTCTCCAATTCAGAGAGAAGAATGTTGTGAGGGACTGTGTCAAAGGCTTTGCAGAATCCAGATAAATTACTTTTGTAGCCTTTCCCTTGTCCACTGATGTGGTCACTCCATCACTGAAGGCCATAGAAATGTGCCTGCAGAATACTTGTATTTCTAACTGGTTCCCCAGCATGGTTACTCTTACCTTGACCTGTGCCTGGACAAATACAAGCATAGTCTGGGAAATATTCCCAGCAAGCTTCAGTTCCAAGAACTCTTCTTCTGACAATTGACATCCTCCAAAAATGGAGGGAGGAAAAAAGCCTTTAGGCTTTCAAAGACTCTTTTTTTTTATTCTTATAATGGTTTTAAATGCATCTCAAAGACTTTGATGGCGATTAAAGAGGAATTACAAAATAGCAACTCATTAGGGCATTGATTTCAGTTTTCTTTCTCCTCTGCTGTTATCTCATGTTTATCCAGTTGCTTTCAATGTTAAGTTTTAAATCTCTTTTTGTTAAAAATAAACGGGTGAAATGTCAGGGTCCCTTCCCCCTGCCATGTAGCCCTGGGAGAGGGGCCCCGGGGGGAGGCACGGGGTTTCCCTGCCGCTGGTCAGCCTCGTTCCCCTTTGGTTGTTTTGTGTTCCCCTGCGCGGGCAAGGACCCTCGCGTCCCCTGATTGCCTCAGTTCCTGGGCAGATCCCAGCCATGCGGCTGGAGAAATAAACATCTCTGAAACATCTACCAAGAATCGGTCCATAGATATTTCTTTTCCACGGGCCTCGTTGTTTGATACGTGTGTTACAGTATCTGCACTGTAACATACTGCCTTTTTTTTAACCTTGTATATTATTTCTTACATAAGGCTTTCCGAGAGGTTGTCTGAGGCATTTGTTCCATCAGTCTACCCCAGAGATACAGCTCAGCAAGGAAAACAGGGAGGGGAATAAAGCAGAGGAAAGACCATGGTAAATCAGCTTGCTGTCTCTTCTGGAGGTGTTGCAGTTCTGTGCCAATCCCTATTTGGACCAGTACCCAAATACTTCACGTTGTTTTGAATTACAGAAAAGAAGTCGTCTTTGCTTTGGGCTACAATAAATAAATAAATGTTAATTTAATTTTGTTGCTAAGAAAAATAAAATTCCCCAAAGGAATCTCTTGAGCTCAATAAAAGTTCAGAAGAAATATCCTGTTAAAAATGAATACTCTCTGAGCAAGCTACAGGTTATACTTGTAAAATGAAATCTGGAGTGTTTTTTGGAGTCAATATCATGTAGAGGACTAGTGACAGCCTAAAACATTATATAAACCACTTTTTAAACAGCAAACCTGTCATGATATCGACTAAGTATATTTTCTTTAAACAACCTTGCAAAGGTATCTTTGTGTACATTTTGATAAGAAGAATCAATGTAAACACTAGAATTGTTGACCAAAACTAAGACCCATGAGAAATTAGGACAGTCATTTTTTTTTAATGTGAGGGAACAAAAATTAACTGAAGCTTTTAGAAATGCTAAAAGACAAATTTATTTTAAAGTTACTTTGTCTTTAGAAATTGAACATGAATATGAGAAAATGTATTTCAACTGTGACATGACTGAAATTGGTTAAAAGATGAAAATAACTCCAGTTAATTGTTCTAAATAAGGGTTAATGAAAAAAATCTTATTACTATTTCATTCTGATTTCTGGTATAATTCTTCTGCTATATTTGTCCTATCACTCCCAGAATAGGAAAAAATGCTTACACTCAAAGTGTAATCTTCCAAGTTTCAGTTACAGTCTTTTAGGTAAGAAATTATCCCAGTTAAAAATAAATAAATAAATAAAAAGCTGAGGAAAATTAATTTTTTTCCAGGTTTTCCATGAAAAATTAAATGCCAGCAAAACAACAAAGCCCACTATTAAAAAGCCAGTTTTAAATAACTTATATAATTTAAATTTTAGAATTTAGTAAAAACAGTTATCTGAATATCAGCATACTATTGTTTTTATTTTACAACCCCATCATTTCATTATCCAAAGTAAATGCCACCTTGCACAACTTGAGAAATTCATTATTCTGTGATGCATGTAGGTTACCTGTTTCTTGTTTAGTTTTAAGTCTATTTCAAAACATACTTTACAAAAAAGCCTTATGGCTACTGCTGTATTATGGAAAATGGTTTAACTGCATGATTTAGTGGAATTTAGTGGGGAATATTTCTGGGTACAACACATGTTGTTGCATTTTTACTACAAGCATGAATAGTGCTTCCCAATGTCACTTGGGTTTTACTTTTTGAAAAAACTATAGTTGAAAGTATAGCTATATCATCCCAATTATTAGAATAAAAAGTGTTAAATTTTTGTAGCTATAAGAACTTTTGGGCATAAAGGACTGTTTTAAAATGTATAAATTTTCCTAAAGGTCTGAGTACTATGAGCACCACAGCAAAATGTTCAGTTTTTCCCTCACAGAAATGCTTTATTTAGTAGTTTTTTCATATTCCTGGAATTACTGATAAGTCTCATAAGTCATTATAAGCACATTTTTAAAATTTGACTTCTGTTAATGTGTTACTAGCTGCTTTGGCTTGCTGTTTTCAGCTGCTGGTAGGTGCATGTGCTGATTGTTCTGGCTTCCTTCATACACTAAGGAGAAAAATATATATATTTTATATATATATGTATACTGATGTCTGATGTGCACACCATTTGTAAGCAGTACCAGTTTTCCAAAATGCTGCATTAGTAGCGTTGCTCTCTAATGGTCTTGCTCTCTCTGTCACACCTAGCTCAATTACAGGTTGATTACTGATTTACATCATTTAAAACTCCAGAAATGTGTGAATCAATAGCTTAGCGCATCAGTGAGAGAGCAGCCTTGTAGTGTTTTCACTTCTCTGCACGATCCAGAGCATCAGCTAGGAAGCTGAATCAAGGGGAGTCAGGCTATGCCTGAGGAACTCTCTGGGAACTGAGAAGATGTCCCCAGAGCCCCATTCTCTGATGCCAGCAGCAGGGAGTCAGGACAGCTGCTCTCCCTTTGGAGAAGAGCACACAGAATTAATAGGAGGCAGGAAAGTCCCTGGGGTGCAAGACTTGTCTGTTGAAGCCAGGACAGCTTTTGGTTCCTTGTCTTCAAGCCATAATTATTTGAATTAATAATGCTTTTGTAGTCAAGTCTTGTTATTAATAACCCACTGGTGCTTTGAAATGTCTGACGTTCATTTAACCCTAGACGTGATCCTCCTGTATTTATAAAGGTTGGGGTTTTCTTTATTTCTTCTGTACACACTGCTCTTCTACTGTTCGAATCTGCACACTGTTCTGTGTCTTGCCTTTTGTTGTTCACTTAGCTAACCAAATTTCTACTTTACTCGTTCATTATTTGGGTGTAGAACTTTGTCCCAGATATTTTTTTCCTCCCTTCCACCTCCCCTCTTTCTACACCCCATTTAAAAAACTTTATTCTGTTTCTGTAGCATTTCCCAGTGCTTATAACAAAAGCTATTTAATTTCTGGGTGAGGCAAGTACTTATTAGCACTTATCTATCACATAAATAGGACAAATGTTTAATATCAGCAGAATGATATCAAGAACAATTCAGCATTCTCTGAAGGCTTATTTTGGATGGCTTTGGGGTATTAACTCAGAGTTGTATGCTATGGGCGCCAATAGTTCTAGCTTCCTTTCGTTTTCCATATGTCAGCCTTTCACTTGATACTTGTTGTTTGCTTTGGGTGGGTTTTGAAGTAGCTTGTTGTAATGCAGAAAGGGCAGCTTCCCTTTGGTGATTTATTGAAATAGCACTTCCAGTACCACTTCAAAATTGATTCACTCATGTTTTTATCACAGACATAAGTGTATGAAGAGGTTAGATAATCTCATCAAAGCTAGAGGGTCATAATTCAGTAATCAGAAGAGTCTTTTATAGCCTCTTTTTGTGATCTACTGTTAATGTCACAGTTTTCTGAATACTATTATAAAAGGCCATACAGTAAGATATCTTGTATAGGCTTGATCCAAAGATGTGAATCACAACTGAACCTGTATATGTGTGTCACTCAGATGACTTGCTAAAGATTTCAACTTTAGCCCCAGATTAGATATAGAACACCAGTGAGGTTGTAGGGGGCTGTCAGTTAAGAAAAGAAGGTAACATAGTGTGTTATGTATGACTGCGGGTATTTATTTACGTGGGCATTGTTTACACAAAATGGCAAATGCAACAAGTGGTGTTTTTGCAAGTGTCACAACACCTTCCAGATGTGGTAGTTTAGAAGACAAAACCAGATAAGCACCTGGAAAAGGGAGCCCTGTCCTACAGCTGTTTCCAGGTTTGCAGATGCAGATTGACTTGGATGCTGACATGGAGAGAAAGCGGAAGACTGTTCCAAGGCTGGCTGTCAAACAGCCTCCATGGTGCCCTGGTGCTGAGGCAGCTGTGAGCAGAGCCTCACATGCCTAAATGAAGACTAAATAAACGCTCTTGAGTGGGGTTTTAGGCCTTTATTTTAAACAGGGTTGAGTTCCCCACTGTCCCTAATAATCTGTGCACTAGTCTGTGTTAAGTTGTGACGCCATCAACACACAGGGAAATCTGCTGTGAAACATGTCACTTTAACCAAAAGCTCACTCAGTATTTCTGTGTGCGTGCATGTATGGCACATTCATCTTATACACAAATCTTAAACAATCTCAGGCCATAATTGCATGGTTGCTTTAAAGTAACACAAATTGCAGCTGGAGTTGAAGAAGCAATCTTGCTCGTGTCCTGTCTCCCTCCAAAAACTGAACCTGCTCCTGATATTATAACATGCCTGTCAACAATAACAGCAGAGGGAGAAGGATGCAGGATTTGGGCAGTAACTTAGATAAAGCATCTGACATGGCCTTCTGCAGAGAGTGCTGTGGCAGTAGTGCCATGAGAGAAGCAAATGGATGCTGTGGGTGTTGCAGGGCAGGTGAGACTGCACTTTCCAGATGAAGAATAGTGTGGATGGGCATTGGTTAGGAGGCAAAGCAGTCAGTTTGCAGTATGGATACTGTTTGACCTAGTGCAAGGGAGAATTGAAGATATGGTTAGGCAAAAGCCTCTGAACCACTGCAGGCATGAAGGAGTCCACTCTTTGGTCCCTAGTAAAAAGGCAATGTAGATATAATTACAATAAGGAGATACCTAAGCAGGAATGACCCTCCTGTGGTCAAGTAGGTCAGTATTAGGTCCTTATAGGACATTGCAGGTAGCTAATCTAAAAAGGAAGATCAAGAGAAAAAAATGAACTTCTGTAAAATAACTGTTTGACAAAAGAGAAGAGCCAATGGCTTCAAAAGCCCTCTTCAGTCCATTTGTTTTATCAAATGAAGGGCTAAGAATATAAAAATGGTGTATCTACTGATTTTCAAGCTTTTGGTGGGCCATGTATTTCCAGTGAGTCAGTAATTACCCTCTTACTGTCCTGATCTAAGTAAAGAGGGAACAGGGACAAGCATTTCAGAAGCTGTAAAAGCTTTGTCGTTCAATTACCGTTGTTGAAAAGATGGAGTGCTCAAAGGAGCTGTTTGAAAGGAAAACACAGTTTTTACAGCTTCCAAAATTGTTGTGACAGGCTTTATTGTGGTCCTTGTCTTATCTTTTTCTGAGGAAATTGAAAGTGAGCAGCCACTTTAAAAGCTTTTTTTTCTGTCCTTCTCCCACCCTCCTTCCAAAATGTTAAATGGGATGTAAGTTTGTGCCTCAAGAGTGATGTCTAATCTGATGAATCTTTTGAGCTAAGTGCTTTCCTCTTAACTCTCCAAGCTCCTTCTGTACAAATGAATTCAGAGAGCACAGAGATTCTTGATCTTATTTTGCATTTATCTTTCACACATGCAGGTGATGCATGATTCCAGTTTTAAGGGGAGCAGGATCTCCTAAGCCATGAAGAAAAGGCTTTGTGTTGAACATGAATGAAAGAGGCTTCATACTACCTCAAGACAGTGTCCTGAGAAAGAGCATATGTTTCCCTTTATGTGTGTTTTTCTTTTTTTGTGTTAGAGAGACCAGCCGTGCTAATTTCGAAGTATTCTTGTGCTCAGGAGAATTCAAGACATCTGTTTGCTTGATGTTTTCCTTGGATGTGTAAAGAAAAGGCTGTGTAGCACCCAACACACCAGTGCATGACCAGGTGGATTACTGACTGTGCTGCCACATCTCCAGGCTGGTAAAGATATTGGCTGAGAGAAGAGATGCACACATAGTGAAAATTAATTTTACAGAATAAAATGGAGTAAATCTTTTGGGAGGTTCTGGTCTGGTCTCTTGAAGTTTTATTAAATTCCAAAAGCAACAATAAGATCCAAAATTGTGTAGCATACTCAGAAAGAATTAATTGCATTCCTGATGATGTAACATGTAATTTCAACTGCAGATAATCTATTCAAGTATAAACTTATAACTGCTAAACTTGAAGTCAAACATTTTATAATCTAGGCATCAAAAATCTTGACATTTAATACTTCTATTTCCACCATTGCTTTAAATTCACATTAACCATGTTTAAAATTAAAAAATTTAAGGCAATATTGCTTGCTGAAGAGTAGTTGGCTTTTCACATACCTTTGCCAAGGAAAGAATATTTAAAATAAATGTGAAGTTCAGAAAGACTTGGTTTATTATAATATACATTTATATTAGAAGAAGTAGCTGAGAGCGAAGTTAACGAAAGCAAAGACCAATAAAGTTTAGTAAATCATAATGGTTTTAATTTTAGAGAGTCACAGAAGGCAAACATTTCACCTGTAGATTTGTATGCATATTTTCTGCTAAAATTAATGGAATTTAGGTACAGCTAACTGAGGGATGAAATTAAAAAAAACCTCTGAAACCTGGATGTGTGGAATCCATGGGCTTGAAAACACATAGGCAACTTCTGCCAGACATCATAGTTTTTCACTGCATGTGCAACAGGGAGCAAGTAGGTTATGGTACACGTGTGTGGAGGGAGTAATTGATGCCAACAGGTAACATGAAGATGTTCGCCTCATTTCTTTGTGTATAACGATGGAGGACTTCTTTCTTACTGCAGTAAAACTTTGACAAAAACACTGTACCAACTTGCCACTAGGTAATGAAAATTTAATGTTTCAGTCCCATTGCACCAAGTTAATTTTGGAAAATAAGCCAAAAACTAGAATGGAGCATATCAGCAAGACCTAACCCAGCAAATCTTCTAAAGCAAATTGTACTAGTGTCCCATCACTCAAGCTGGATCCCAACAGTTCCTTTTTCAACCCATGGTTTGATAAGACAAGGGAAAATTGAACTTAAAATTTTTCTTCTAAAAATCCAGATCTCTTACATTCAGACTATCGTGCCTCTCTGAACTGTACTTCATTGACCATCCTCACTTCCCTGAATCCCTCTGTAGGACAGGTACTGCTCATACAGTTCTTCTGCTGCAGACAAGGATAGATGACACAGGAGTGGTATCTTCTGAGAGCTGGAGTTTAGATAAGCAGCCTGCTCTAGGAGGGAAGTGGGAGCTTAAGCAAACTATGAGATACTTCAGAAAAAAATATTGTTTGGGGTTCTAGCAAAACGTTTGATTTTAAGTAATATGTTCTGTCTCTGAAAATTTTGGTAGAAAAATCTCCGTTGTTCTAATCACCTGTAGTCCTCAATTACAATGGAAAAAAGAGCAAGAAAGACAAAACTGCATGTGAGAGTCAATTTGTTAGTATCTTCCATTCAAAGACAAGCATACCTAATGAGCACTATGGAGCTAGCATAAAAATATCTCTACAAGATAGAAAATGGTAGAAACAGGGCCTAAAAGCTGCTATTTCTGTGGACATAGTACAAGCTGTACAACCAGGGTGAGAGTCTACAAAGTTTCCTCTCTGCAGTGAGTTCAAAAAACCAAAAAATTAAGTGAATAACATTTGAAAAATCAATGGGAAAGTAAATAAAACATCTATAAAAAATGTAGAAACCAGTGAGATGTAAATCACAACAGACATATTTTTCATTTTTCATAATAAATATGCCTCCTTGAAAGAGGCAAAGGTGGAAGGAAGGAAAGCGAAACCTTTCAAGTCTCCTCTATTCTCCTTTTCATGAATAAGGACTGAAAAAATGCTAAATGAATCAATATAGCCCTTATTTTGAATTGTGGAATGCTAATCATACCCCTCAAGAGAAAATGGCATATGTTTCTTTTGATAGCACGCTATTGATTCCTTGCCTCACTAAAGTCTAAAATGCAGGTGAGTTCTTTCTTCAAAAAATAAAAAATTTTATTTGCTACAAAAGGTGCTTTTAATAATTTGGTTGCTGGTAACTGACATTCTGTCGCTTTGGTTTAGTGATAAATGCACTTCAATTAATACCTACCTTATAATGGATCTACTGATATTGGGGGAATATTAAAATTCAGCACTTCAAGAAAAGTATTTCTCATTATATATAAAACTAGCTAATAGGAACTTTAGAAAAGTTACAGGATTCATCAGATGCATAAAGACTGAGAGAATTTTAAGGATTCCAGGTTTCATCTTTGGTGCTTATGGAACCTCTTCATTTAGTCTCTTGTATTTTTGTCGTTGTACAATCACGAAAGGCTGGTCTTTTGTCTACATAGACCTGTACATGAAGGGAACTATTCTATCACAGACTCACAGAATGAGCTAGGTTGGAAAATACCTTTGAGATCATCAAGTCCAACCTATGACGTAACACCTCCTCATCAATTAACCATGGCAGTGAGTGCCACATCCAGCCTTTTTTTAAACACGTCCAGGGATGATGACTCCCCCAACTCTCTGCCTCACTCCATTTTCAGCTTCTCTAATCTGTTGCTTTTTTCAGCATCAGTACTATGTGAGACCAAAAGGTTACTTTCATAGCTATATAACAGATCCTATCTTCAGCTAAATTGGGTAGAGAGCCCATTTTATAGGTATGGAAGTTCCTAAATTCCTAAAATTGCTTTTTCTTTTTCTTCTCCTTCTCCCTCTTCCTTTATCCTTATCCTGAAGTTATTTCTTCAGATGAAGACATTAAGCCTAGAGAAGCAAGTAAAACACACATCTACACTCTCCAGCAAGAGGGTGAGGAGAGAGGAACTTGCACCAAGTGTTTGGAATTATTTTTCAAATACCTGTGCCTTAGGTAAGCCTAAATTAAACAAGCAAACAAAAACCTTGTAATTAGTGATTACTACATTTTAAATGTTACTATAAACACATCCTTTTTGACTACTGTCTTGGGAAAACCTCACAGGGCCTCAGTAGCTTGCTGTGGAGCTAATATGGCAGGGAGTATAACAGGGTCCTTAGGGACCACCACCACCTGAGAGAGTAGAAAGTGAAGAATTGAAAGACACTGACCGTGAAGATCCCCTTTCTCCAAACTCTGCCTCTGTGCATTATCATTCTTTATGATACTCTCAGTCTCTTTTCATCATTATTATGCCTTCTTCCCCTTCAAAACTCACCTAGAAATAAAATTTCCTTTATTCTCATCAGGCAAGCCTGAGACAGGAGTGTTTGTCGAGGTTGCTGCCTCAGTCAGAGAAGCTGAAAGTTGCTGATGATGTGGATTCCCAAAACAGTTGTTCAGAGCATTGAGGGAGACGAGCCAGATCATGGAAATCTTTTCCCATCCTCCACCTATGTCTGTCTCTCTCCTTGTAAATATGAAGAAATATGTTTTCAGGACCTCACTGAGGAAAGAGAGATATTCACCTTCTGTGCTCTCCATTTCTTTCTGAAAGTACAGTGGTCATTCTGGCAGCCACCACTGAAGCAATGTGAAAATTTATGGATAGTCTCCCTTTCTTGCTGAGAGGCATTCTCTGTCATGGCAGCTGGAAGGTGGAAATAAGGAGCAGTAAACCACTGTGTCCTAGGAATGACTGCAAAACAAGCTACTGCTTCACTTCTCACCCTTCCTCAACTTCCCCGTGGGCAGTCAGTCACTAAGCAAATGACAAGTCTCCCACAAGTAAGGTGCATACTCTGCAGCACTTCTTATGTCAAAGCAAGAAGTACAGCATAATTAAAAATGTTGCAAAAACACTCATGTCTTAAGGCCCTATGTTCTGAACTATGTTTTTGCCTTTCCTCTCTGTTTTGTTACATCCCTATTGCTGTTTGATTGCCTGTGAAATGGATATATGGGGAGAAAGTCAGCAGGATATTCATAGCCACTAAAACAGTCTCTGACCAGCCTGGCTGAGCTGTTAAAGCTTAACACTTATTTGCATGTTCTTGTTTTTGCATGGGCTTTTTACCTGCTAAAAATGCTGAAGGCTTCACAAAACAGTTCTTGCTTGAGGTGGCAGAAATTCTCCTGCATTACATTATGGGAATTTGTGAAGGAGAAACTAAAGTCTTGGAGTTTCACCACACTCATAAGGTTATGGAAAGCTTGAAATGGTTCAGGCTGAAGCTGTCTGACCAGCCAGAGCCCTTGGAACCAATACTTGCTGAATACACGGACGCCTTAAAATATGGAGTTAAAACAGGTAAAGTAGAAAACCATACATGCCTCATTTGTTACATTTGTTTTGTTTTTTGTGGATGCTTGAAATATTGATTCATGGATTGGGCTAGATTTGTATGAAAAGATGAGGTTTATCAAATGTGTAGTATACATTTTGTAGTAATTCTGCATTTCCAGTGATTTTCATAATGCTGTGAAAAGGTATCGTTATTATAGGAGATATTTGGTGGAGATATATTACTCTGGGACCAGTTGACAGATCAGAAGAGTAATTTGGGCTGTCTCATTTAGAGGTCTCTGCATGGTCAGTGAAAAAAAGTAGGCTCCCAGACTTGATATAATAAGTATTACTTCCTTACTTAGATATGAAGTTTGATATGTACCTATAAAAGCAGGAGGAAAATGCCCTCTTTACTCCCTCATTAATGTTGATGTTACCTGAAACAGTAATGCTTTTGCAGGTCTGGCTTGGGTTTTGCATTTTTCCATTTTCACCCTCTTTCTCTTAATTGTGGCATTGCTTATTACATGCTTGAGTGCGTTCCCATGTCCTTTCCCCCCCTTATTTTCAGCTAACTTCTTTCCTGTATTTACAAAGGCATTAAGTAGAACACAGTCCTTAACTCAGTACAGTCCAGGAAGTAACAGAATGATACAAAACCATTTGATTTTGTTCAGATAATCAAGGCCATATGAAGTTCTAGCCCTAAAACATAAGGAGATTTTGGAACACCTGCCAAAATAAATCTCTGGCAAACGTGTGTGTCATTCTAATGTAGATATTAAATTTAGTTGATTATCTTTTTTAATAGTGCCTAATGCTTTACAGATTCTATTATATCTTTTTCTGAGGAATGTCTTTTTTCCAACATTAGTGTGAAATGTCTTGTATTCCATATTGATTTTCTTTTAACTACTTACAAAAGATAGTAGAGCATTTGCTGAGAAAATTATTTATTACATAGAATCTGCTTCACTTGTTTATCATTTTAGGACATCCTCACTACTTCAATCAGTTTTTAGTGGCCTTGACACCTTTGATCTAGCTGGGGAATTGTTCACAGCTACAGTGAATGCAAACATGGATGTACTGTAAACACCAGTCTTTTGTAGTAACAGAAGTTATAACAATTGCTCCTGTATCTTAGCCTTTTAGGGCAGCTAAACCCAAGGTGTGGTCATACGTTTCTTTTTCTCAACAATGGTGGACGGCATCTGTGTAAAGAATCCTTTTCCTGACTCTATTACCACTTCTCCCCCGCTCAGCAAGGGGTATGACAAACCTTCTGTACAGGGCAGATCTTAGCTCTGCCAGCACAGGGCAGACAGAGAGAGAGAGCTGAGAGCCTTAGCTGAGAGCTACTACTTTTATCTGGATATGGAACTTTATTTGCAAAGGACTGAAAAGGTCTCATTCACCTCTGACTCTCTATAGTATAATTTGTAGGGATAAAAATAGACTGCTATCATAAAATGCATAAACCCCCATTTTTCATTCCTGAAGTTTGCAATTAAGTTAAGCATTCATTCAGCTTCACTGGTAATAGCAAAGCCATTGTTTATAATTAATTTAATCATCATTATGACAATCTGGCATGCGAACACAGCTTATTGCTTATTAGCCTAAATTTCTCTGCTCCAGGAACACTTGGCCATATGGAAAAAAATCACACTCCGAAGGTCAAAAAGCCACCTGGTATTCTGCCTGAATTTTCAGGTTTTTCCTTCCTTGATTTAAAACTCAGTTTCTTATTTGTTATTTCCTCCTCATGCTGCTTGTTACTTAGTAGCTGAGGTTACCCTGCTCTGGATTTTACTTCACGTGTTGGTGTGATATATTAATCTGGGCTGGTTAGGTTATAGTTACTCTGATGTTCTAAAGTAAATGTATAGAGCTGTAGTGTTACAGACTTTGATTTAACTAGAAAATAGAAATGCCTCAATGTCATGTTTAGTAAGTCTGTATTGAATACATGCTTTGTATCAGCTTGGTTGTAGCCATGTACTTTAAAATAATTGAAGGGCAGCAGGTTTATAGGAAAGTTCAGTTAAAAGAAAGACAGAAAACACTCCCTTGGGCTCTAGTACTAGGCAATAGTACATAACTGTGCCTTATAATCACCTCTTAGAAATCTGTTTTCATGTAAAAATATGTATGGCTTTTTAATATAGTAGAGCAGTATAAACTAAGTAAAACTGACTTCAATTGCCAGTCATTAAATAATGTAGTATTTTTACATGTTACATAATCTACTTTTGCCAAACCCAGTGCATTCTCCTCTGCATTACAGGTGACAGAACACAATCTGCAAGCCTTTTCCCCCTGTAAATGTTTGTAAGTGGCTGGAATTTGCAGCTATCTTCAGGCTTGTTTGGGGTTGGCTGGTATTGCCCAGTAAGGTCTGTGTACTAAGTGTGCCTTACTAGGTAGGATTGGTTTCCTGGCTGTCTTACAGGTCAATTTTGGTTAAATTTTTAACTGCCTCTACAACACATATCAGGTAGCTATCAAATGCTCCTGCTCCACAGAGCATAAATTGACAGGATTGTAATTTTACCTTAAATCAGCCCTCAATGCTTTGAGTTTATTGTAGTCTCTCAGAGAAAGTCTCAAATGTGATGGTGTAGCACAAAGACTCTGTTGCACAGTCCAGTGTTAATTTTCACCAAAAATAACAGAAATCATGGCTGTGAAATGCTGGAATATTTCAGTCCAAGGAGCTATAGCTCACAGCTCACACATAAATTCAGTTAGTTTTGTAGCAAAAATCTGAATGTGAATTACAGTCTGTAGAATCAGTAGGTACAATTACAGAGTGTACAATGATCCCTTAACTGTCTGTGTATCAAAAATACTCTAGAGGAGGATGAGTTTTTGAAAGGCAAAAACAGCTTGCCACAAGGTAGGCACTAACTTTTACTTTCATTTTAATCTAGAAGCAAAGACCAGTGGAACATTTTTGAAGGCAGATAACTGGTTATTATTTTTAAAATATTATTTATAGTTTCAACATGAAAATTGTTACAATTGAAAAATACTAAATGCTGTAAAATGTTGTAAGAATACTTTCTCAGACTGAAAAATTCCAGATAGAAGCACGTCCGGATTTGGTGGTACTAGAATTTTTTTTTTTCAATTAGATGACAGAAGTCAGCCTCAATTAAAAACCAAACCGAACTAAAACAAAATCACCAACCCCACCCCCACCCGTCCCCAAAACCACAACCTTTTAAAAATAAATTTACGTCAGTGATAACTGGTGGGCAACTAATTCCTCCTGCCTGATGCTTTGTTGCTCTATGAAACCCAGGACTTGACAGGTCAAGGAAAAGGGTTAAATGGGCCTAAAAAATATGACTGTATAAATAGTGTTGTAATGCCCATGCCAGAGCACACCGCCTGGGACTTCTGAAAATTCCAAGTGTTTCATAGTGTGCATGTGAAAGCACTCTTAGTGATTTAGGAACCTTTGGTCCTAGATTTGAGCCTGTGGTACTACGGGCTCCTGAGTCACAAGGACTGTGATGTTTAGTGTAAGAATCTGCATCCTCCAGGTATCTGAACCTTAGATGAGCCTTGAATCATGTGAAGGTCTGCATAAGCACATTGTGTAGGAATCCCTGTTACCAGAAGGCAAACCCCTGAATTGAGCATCTTTTCCTGCTTGCTACTGCAGAGAAAGAGCAATTATATCTTGCTGACCTGTATTAGCAAATTAGACTCGAAAGCACATGTTGATATCTAATTTTTTCTGTCTCTTTTTTTTATACCTAGTCATTTTAATTTTGACAGTTTAAAAGAATAAAAAGTTATTCATCAGCCAAAATGAAGTATGTCTTTTCCTTACAAAGAAGAATATCAAACAGTCTCTTGTTTGAATTAAACATTTCATTTCAATAATAAAAAAAAGACTGCTCATATTGAATTTGATTTTTTTTTACAGCATAGAGTTAGACATTTCAAAAGTTAACTCATCCTCAGCTGTAAGAACTTAATATGGGATATGAACATCAGAATTAAGCGTAAGAATGTTCTTTCGGGAATTTTTTTTTCCTATTGATAATAAGCAACTGTCAAAACAGTGAGATGGTCATGAACTCTGTGGTATCACTAAGTTGTTAGGTATTTTTTATTTGTCCTTTTTAATTTAAAAAAATAGCCTTTGTTGTAATTTTTAGCAAGAGAATCACTCAGTCCTTTGTTATGGAGACACAGAGAGAGTGCAACTCTCTCTATTTCATGGACAAGGATGGGAGATTGTATGACTAGGCTGCTCCTACTCATAGTTGTGTGGCACTGAGGGTGACATTGCTCAGCCCTGCAGCCATTCTGGCCAAGCCTCTGTGTGCTTGTCATGTCTTGGTGCCGCAACAGACTTCAAAAGAGTTCTGATGTGCACTGAAAGGCTTTCTGAGGTTTGATCCCAAGCCAGGGGCATTGGGTGGCTTTTGTGCCAAGTTGAGTGGGCTTGGCACAGAGATCTTTGGCCCTGACCTTCACTAGAGGTTGGTGAGTGCAGGGATTTGTGGAAGAAAGCAAGTATCACGCTCTGGGTGGTTAAAAGCTTATTCTAGGGTCTCAGTAGCATTGCTGAAACTAAGCATTTTTTTCCCAAGTGTGAGAATCTGCTGGCTAGGGTGACTCACAGTCAGCTGAACAACCAAGCTGTGATCCCTTTTCCTGCTTCCCCCACCCTGCTCCCAGCCTTTCTTGGGTACTCTCAGAACACCCTGGTGCTACTTGGTGCTGTGGCTGCACACTTGTGACTATTTATTCAACTCCTACTTATATTTTGCCTAATGTAGCTCAAGCTAAGGCATGATATATGCTGGAGCAGTGCCATTAGGTGGCCAGGAAGACCTAAAGGGTCATTATGCAGCCATTATCATCCTCAAATTGCCATCTATCATCTGTGTCTGGCAGTTTTGTCAGAATCCCCTGCCCTCTGGAAATGGTAGAGATCAAACTTCCAAGCTGGAATATCAAAAATATCAGCTTTCCCCCCAAAAATTTTAAGTGACTCTCACAGCACCTCGACTGCTGAGGCCTTCATGCTTCCTGCTGTGATACAGGGTATACCCACACTGCTGTGTAGGAGGAAGGATGAGCACACTCACCATGGGCTAGGTAATTTTTTTTCTATCCTTATAGGTGCACAAAATTAATTAAGGGTTATAAGTCATCAAATCTTGTGACTTGAAAGGTAAAGGACTGAATTAATGTGATAGGTTAGTCTGCTAAAAGGGAATTGAGCTCCTGTTTGTCATCATTGCTTGTTGTATTTTTTGATGAGCTCAGGAAATAAAGTTTAAATCAGAGTTTGTCATCCTGTACATTCAAGATATTCAAATGACAGGACCATGACAGTCCTCTGTGATGAGTGGCTGCCTCCCTGCAGGTGTTTGGAGAGGAACAATATGTTCTTGTAGCTGTAGAGTGGGGTTGCCCTGATGTTGCTGCCTCAGCTGGGTTTTGGGGATGTCATTTCAGAGGGCAAGACTCCCTACTTGCCTGCTTTTTGTTTTGTCACTGTGAAGGCACATGATAAAAGTTAGCAAAGCTTTTCATGGTTTTAGTTTTCCACTTTAAAGTCAAGGATACTACTACTCGAACACACGCAATGGAGAATAGTTCAGATGAATTTACTCCTATATTTATTCCTTTATGCAAATCCCTTAATGTTTGATTTGATAAATTCTGAGAAGTTATACATCTCAGTGTTTTCACCTATGGCTTTAGGACTGTCTGCACTGTAACTGACCACTTATTAAATTGTATCATAAATATTTACAGAATATTCATGATAAAAATGTCATGTTACTACTATATTTTAAATAGTTATTTAATAATGATACTGCATGGCTATATGGTAATTTTAATAATAATAATGCCATCCTAACTGAAAAGGAACATTGCAAATTTGCTTGAAATTGTGAAAATTTTAGTAAACTGCTGAGTACCATGCTTATGTTGATAATCTATGAATAAATATATATATACAGAAGATTGAACTGCTTCTTCTGAATGATGTGTTGCTGCTCCTAATGAAGACAAAACCCAGGACACTGGTGATCTTTAAGGGGGGGCCGTCTTTAATGTTCTCATTTCAACATCACTGAGTCATGCACAATGTATTTCTTTAGGATGAAAAGAATGACGAGGAACATACACCATAAGTGTATGTATATACACAACATTTATATTTCATGTATGTGTGAACATGTTTAAAGCTTCCTCAATCTCATTGTTTGTCCACAGTAATTCACTGAAGAAAGCAGCAGTGGTTCTTGGAATCAGGGCAGATAATGTAATTACAGTAAAGTGTAATAAAAGTTAAGATAGGCCATGTCTATTGGGAATACTTTGTTGTGCTTAACTTCCTCTGCCTTTGGTTCTGTTTCCTAGCAGGAATCCCATTTTATAAAATGAACTCTCACTGTCTTGAAAAAATTCACTCTTCATAAAAACAGGGTTCAGTTTTACAACTTGTTTTTTGTAGGTCTTTATTCAGGTCTTATCGTGTTCAGCCTAAGTAAAGAGTGGCTACTGTGCTTGAGGAAAAAGTGGAGTAAGACATATTGGACTCTTGTGGATATATTCCACAATCTCATTGCAATTTTGCCTGTAGGAGATGGTGCTTTTGCTCCCTGCTGCCTCAATGGTTGAATCTGTTGGTTCAGTCTTTGTATCTACACTGTCAAGCATGGCAAGCAAGTCAGAATCTTGGTACATTACCAGACTACAGGTTTAGGTAGTTCCTGGATGAAAAGGGACTGAGGAAGATAAACTCAGGGGCTGGTTCTTCCTCTAGTGTTGGGTTTTATTTTTCTCAACAGTTTTGGTGATGACATGAATTTTACCATTGCTGGCAAAATTTTCAATATGAACTTGGTAGCAGGGTAAATGACAAAGAACATATAGTACTATCAACAGTCTTAGAAATAGAATGGGATACTAGATTTCCTGTATATTTAAAGGCTAATCAGGAGAATAAATGACATTATTCTCCTTGGTTCTTTTTCCTCTTGATATTTGAGACTGGGAAAATTATTCCATCTGATTTGGAAGCTGAAATACTGAAAATTGACATGTTGTTGTTTTCACTCTCATTTTTAATGTTAATGTGGAGTTGAATCTAATAATGCTCTCTGAAATCTGACAGCATTAACTTACATGAAGTTGTCATTGATATTGATTGTAAATGGCAGAGCAGGATATATTCCCCCTCCCTGGAAGTTATAAAATAACTGAAAACTCTATTTTTGAAGAGAATGAGAACTGATTACTAATTTTTGTCAAATTCTGGCCTGTTTTATCAGCCAGTTTTCTCCAAATAGAGGAAAATTTGAAATGCTTCACCTTGATATATTTTTAAATGAAATGTGTTGAATCTGCGTTGGCTCACAGATAAACTGTTTTAAAAAGTAACTTAAAATTATTGTGGTACTCGATACATAAATATTTCATTTCAGGTTGATCTGAAATGGGGGATTTTGTTATTCTTATTGTTCAATTGCTTTTCACATTGCTGAAACTATGTGTTTGGGGAAGAGCCAAGAATGCTCAGAAAATGTTCTTCAGCATCATTACCATTACAGCAGGGATGGTATCTACATTTGCAAAAGCACTTAAGACCCTGTGGTGTCCTTGGATAGCTTCTGATCAAAAATGATGGAGGTTTTCTGATTGACAACACTACTTGAGTTATTTGTGTGATAAATATATAAGGTTATTTCACACACAAATAGAAGTAGGTCTGTAGATAAAGTGCCATTATAATTTTGTCAGTGATGGGGTCGGTTTCTTTTATTTTCTTTCTTTTGCTGTTCACCCTGGAATGGAATAGCAAGAGATGGGATAATAAAGAGGAAGAATGTTCTTCATTATAAATTATAGGCATAAGTTCTGCATGTACTCATGCAGTAATCTAACACATCCAATTGGTTTTTCGTGCATTAGCTAAGCCAATTCCAAAAATTAAACACACTACCTGTGCAACTTTTGAGTTCTGAACTACTGTAAATCTTCAAAGCTGTAATTCAGTTTACCCTCCTGTGTCAGGATAGTTGGCTTTTAATAGAGTAATATTGATTATACATCCTGAACAAAATTCTTTGCTCTGGTACAAGTATGTGGATGCAAAGGAGAAGTTGCCAACTTCCTTTCGGGGGCATTGCTGTGGTTGTGAAGTGGTATGAATGATTATGGCTTGCATTTTTAGCCCATTTAAGTATTGTGTTTACTAAAGAGTGTAAATTTTTCAAATTTAGAAGTTTATAGCAGCTCTAGTTCATTAACGTCACATGGGAACTTCTAGATAGATGCTATAAATAGAATTCCATTCCTCATATTAGGAAACCATTTTAAGGAGTTATTGCCTGTTGCACATAAAACAGTTCAATGCTGAGAGCCATAGCATAGATTTCTTCCATGGATTACTCCTTTTGGGGGAATCTGACTGAAATCCAGGAGAAGGCTCAAGAATTTTACAAGGTTGTGTAAAACAAGCTTTTCTTTGTTTATGCACTGTAAAGATTTAAAATTGAAGCACAGAATTATTATCAGGTCTTCATGATACAATATTTGATTTCTCATTTTTCCAATAAACACAGACTTCATTTTCTAGGCTGTTGCAAATGTTTGGAAGTACACTGAATCAAAATATTTGAGAGGTGTTCTATCAGATCTCAGGATTAGTTGTTATTTCCTCTTTGTGTGAATTAGAAGAGCACACTACTCACTTCTCTTGCCTTTTCATTAAAATGCCTGTGGAAGCTGACAGTCTTTCAAGAGCAAAGCTTGCTTGCCAAAGTCATGCCTGGCAAACAGAATACAGAATAGTAAAAGTTAATCATTTTTACTGCTATTTACCTTAGTACAGTACATGAGTTCAGTGTGTCTGGGAGTTTTATTTGCAAGAGAAACCAGCATTCAGCAAGGAAAGATAAAAATTTATAACATGTTGGTTACTTCTATTTCCTTATGCAAATAGTTCTTCAAATACTCAGCATGGGATAGCTTTCAAAATGCAGCAACCGACCTCTCACAGAGATGCTTGGAGCTGACACAGGGAATGTAACATTATTTTGTAGCCTAGCTAGGTGCCCATTAAGTTTCTCATGTAGACAGTCCACAGCATAATGTCGCACTGGGTGCATTAATTATCTGTAGGGGTTTATAGCCTTTAACCTTGATATTTTATGGCAAAGACAACTCAACTCTGCGATGCTAATATGAGAAGTTAACAGTGTTGGTTATTTGATGGTTGGGTTTACCAATGTCTGTGCTGTCATTCTAAGCCACAGGAGCAACAGCAAACATTATCTTGGACATAAAATTAAATGCCTAAAAAGCACAACTGGGAGAATTATTGCTTTTAACATAACATGGTTCTTCCTCACATGTTTGACAGGCTACTAATTTTCATGGGTTTAAGCTGGGAAGATCCTCTTACTACTTCATCAAATTTATTTCTCTTCAGTTAATGGAGGTGTGGCTCTGAGCAACGAGAGGTTTTTAGTCCTGCTTATTTGCCTTTAAACTCTAGTTAGAAAGAAAAACCTGAATTTTCCTGAAGAATTATTTGCATATATCATTACAAAGTGACGACCATATCGTTTCACTAGGATCTTCTACAATGTTGTAACCAGCTGCACACAGGCTCTCTGTTCCAGCCAAATAAACAGTATGATACAGCTTTTGTCATAGGGGACAAGATGATTCAGTGTGGCCAATATGTTGCTGTCTTTGTCCTTTGGTTGATGTGAAAAGAAAAGTTAGGAAAAACTCTGAAAATACAGCTTTATTCCAGAAATCTTACATGTTTCTTTCCCTGTTTCAGAATGTTAAATATTTGTAAATAAAGATTAAATTAAACTTTAAACTGGATTGCAGCAGGAAATATAATCATAGAATCATAAAATATTTGGGTTTGAAGGGGCCTTAAAGATCATCTAGTTCCAACCTCTCTGCCATGGCCAGGGACACCTTTCACTACACAAAGTTTCTCAGTGCTCCATCCAACCTGGCCTTGCACACCTTCAGGGATGAAGCATCTACACTCCTCTGGTCAACCTGTTTCAGTTCCTCACCACTTCCACAGTAATGAATTTCCTCTGAATATTTCATCTAAACATACTCTCAGTTTAAAGCCATCACTCCTTGTCCTGTCAGCACTTGCTCTTGTAAAAGTCTCCATTTTTTGTTGTAGGATCCCTTCAGGTACTGGAAGGCTGCAGTTATGACACCCAGAAGCATTTCTTTTCAGCCTTTCCAGGCTCAATAAACCCATTTCTCTCAGGCTTTCCTCACAGGAGAGGAACTTTATCCTTCAAATCATCCTATGCCTCCTCTGGATTCACTCCAACAGTCTGATATCCTTCCTGTGCTGAGGACCCTAGAGCAGCTCTGTGATCTTCCCAGGTGCAGAAGTGAGAATAAGAAACCAGAGGACTCAACATTTTACAGGGAAAAGTTCTCAATACATGTGGATTTCTATTGAAAGCAAACACAATGAAGAGAGTAACAAGTAGCATTGACTTGCAGTAATTATCAGCCTTGGTGAGAAAATTAGTTCTCTAGACAAAGGGTGGAATACCTGAAAGATGGGACTGACTTGGATACAAGTCATGTGGGTACTGCTAAATATAAGTCAAGTTCTCAGACCAAAGAGTAGGAGAGGTTTCTGTTGTGATTTGAGTTTTCTTAAGCAGAGAAATAAACTCATTTTGTTTTTGAAGGCTGAACTCACCCATATGTGCTTCTTGAGCATCCCACAGAGTGGACCAGAATCGTAATTACTTCAGGTAATTTTTCTAACATTATTCAGTGAATCTGGAGAATATTAAGGCACTGAGAAATAATTCTCAATAGTCTGATCTCTTTTGTTTGGTTGAATGTAACCAGGATTCAAACATCAACATCCAACTGATGTACAAAGAACAACAGTGTCAGAAGTAGAACTGGAAAAATAGTAGAATTGTTTAGGTTGGAAGAGACCTCTGAGATCATCAAGTGCAACTGGTAACCCAGCACTGCTGTGTTCATCATTAAGCTAAAGACAAATAAAGCAAAACCTCATATACGTATTATCCAAACAAAATAATAAAATATTGTAGAACGTGTTTGTGATAGTGGAGAGGCTTGAATTATTACCACAGCAGGAACACAATTCTGAACATATCGTATACCATCATCAATGAAATTGTGATACATTAATACAACATTCCTCTCTGAATTTAGTCCTGTGTTGAAGACTGAATGATCCAGAGTTGCTGAGTGTCTACCACTGTTCTTATTCCCAGAGTGGTCATAATGAAGCTTGGATGAGTTTTTCCCCTCTGCAGTGGGTTGCAGGTGATGGACTGATGGCAAATGATGATCAGTTTCTCTGGTGATTTGGTGGAGTCAGGAGGAGAGTAGAAGGAAGTACATAGCTTCTCCATCCATGGGATCAGCAGGAAGCTGCAAGACCAGGCAGAAAGTAGGGAAAGAGGGATTGTACTGGAGTAGGTGGTTTCTTACTGCAGTTGGGTAGGATATCAGTCCTTGTCTGTAGTGTCTCCCTTGTTTGTTTAGCCATAGTGAAAACTTCTTGACGTTTGTACCTGTCTGATAAGGAAATAAACAGTAATCTAACTAATAGCAGAGCTGTAATAAAGTATGCAATAAAGTATGACTACTGAAAGCATTACTCACATCAGATACTCATCAGATAATCCCCAGAATAAAACACTTGCATTAATCCTTTATCAAATGATTTTAAATCCAGGGGATTACTCTCCTTGTTTTGAACTTACTCGCTTCCCACCCTTGTTTCTTCTGACAGAATTCTTTCTGGCTTCAGTAAAGGCCCTAGGACTCTTGAAACTATGCATTAAGAATGAAGCATTGTTCTTTTTCTTCTGACAAATTCTTTCTTCAGTTGGAGACATCCCAGTGAAACACTTTGATCTGGGTTGAACAGCATGCTAGCTTATATTGCAAAGCCAGGTATAGAGAAGAGAGGAAAAAACAGCTTTGGTCTTTTTCATTTTCTTTGTTCAGAAGGATTCTTAACCACACTCATTCTCATCTTGTATGCAGATTGCTCCCAAGATCAAACCACAGATGACAGAAGAAGGACTGACAATGGTTACCTACTGACCACAAGGTGAGAAAGCCAACTTTTTCAGAATAGTTTTCTCCAACCCAGCTGCCAGAAAACCAGATGTTTACTTTCTCCTTGAAGAAATTGAAAGACTGAGCTAAGATTTGTGACAATAAAGTACCTAAACAAAGGAGAATTTTCCTACTTTGTATTAACTGAACATGGTAATCATGGTAATCATTCTAAGGGTGGATATAGACTGTTAGCATTCATATGGACAAGGAGAAGTATAGATGTTTTCACAGCACTCAGCTTATAAATGATTTTTTTTTTTTTTACTTTATCACTAAGCCTGAAATTTGTTGTATGATGCTTCCTTGACTGAAGGGTTCTTTTAAACTATGTTAAGAGGATATCTGAACAAACACACTTTAATTCTTGTGAATTGATGTGAATCCTAGGCTCTCTGTGGGGCTGATATTTTCTTTATGGCTTGGTTTGGGTCTTTCAGCAGGAACTGAGTGCTGTAAAAACAGCATTCCCTCTTTCATCAGCAAAATGAGTAGAATAGAAAGTCACAGTTTGACAGACCTTGAATTGCAGCTGTCTTCCCTACAGTCAAGCTGAGATTTTGATGCTGTGTTTGGCTGTCTTATTGTTTTAGAACGTTCTTGGTTGCTTTCTGCTGCACTGCATCACATCATCACAGGAAATGTTCAATCTAAGTTTGAACATGTCAGGTCTACTGTGGACTGTGATGTACTCAGTCTGTGTTTTGCTCTCATCTGCAATTTACATCTGCATGGCTGGCTGAGTCTTGTAACTTGTCTTGTATGTCTGTGTTGCAGCAGAGAATGCTTAAAACTTCCTTCCATAATAACTGAAATTGAGTTTTTTATTCCAGTAGATGTTCCCTGCTCTATCTACTATGTAGCTGAGAAAAAGTATGCCAGTTTAAAGCTAAGGGGCAAAAAAGGACTTACTGCACAGGGATAACAGAGATTACCTTTCTCTTTAGATAGCATTGAAAATGCCTCAGAGCTTCATGTTAAGTTTTATGTCCCCTGTTGGATGTTCCCTTTCAAGAAAGATGTGGGCAACCTGGAGGGAAAACAATGAAGGTCTGAGAATAGTTAGAAATCCTGAATATATGACATGCCAGAAAACATTGAAATAACTTGAGTTCTTTAGGGAAAATAAAATTAGAGGATGATCTTGCAATAACTAAAAAGCTTCTGCAAAAATGAAGTAGAGCATATTCCCTTCCTATTCATAGTGGGTAGGATAAAAACCCCCAGAACAGTCAAGGAGGTTTACGGGTTCAAAATTAAGAGGCACCTTTCTGATGGTAGGGACAACCAAGCACTAAACAGGTTCTTTTATAGAGGAAGCATCATCATTTGCCATTTGAGGGTTCTACAAGCAGATTAGCTAATATTTTCAGCAATTAAGTAGATATAATTAAACTTGCCCAGGGCTGAGAAAGCACACTAAATGTTGTCTTGAGTTTTTTCTGGTCTTATATTGCTTATGCACTTACCAGCATCAAGCAATGAAAAGAAAGGAGGAGTGATCAGGTTGCTGGAACTGGAGGGGAGCTTTCCTGACTGGATCATGGTCACCACCAAAGGCCTGGATTTCTGTTTGTGTCATAACTCACACACAAGTCAGAGCATAGGGTTGTGGAAACCTTGAAGCAAGCTTGAAATTGTATGTACAAATGAAAATGCCTTCACCCACTGTACATATAAAGTGATGATTAGATCAGTTCAAATCAGTGGGTGTATCCTTTGGCAATTACTAGAGTAATTGTTATATAATATACTATAGAAGGATGTCTTACAGTTTTTCAATATGCAGACTAATTGACCTAAAAAATGAGTGTTCTATTTTATAATTTTTATTAAGTTTCAACACTGGAAGTAAATTGACTCTAATACATTATACAAGGCAGTAAGATTGAATTAGATATTTTTAAAGGGTTTTTTTCCCCTCCTATTTAAGTACTTCCTTATTTTAATGCTTTAATATCCACAGGGTTTGTAGAACACCTACATAAATTTAATTACACTACATTATTTTCTCTGAGACTGGATCATTTCATGTACACATAGACAAAAAGGAATCTAATGATAAAGCACATCAGAAAAATCACATCTATATCTGAAATCTTTGTGTATCCCAGTTTCATACTTTACTTCTTTAAACAAAAACATGCAAAGGCAATGGACAGTGACAGGGTGTTTTGTGGCATGTGCTACCAGCTGCAAATTTTCTGGGGCAAAATGGAAAATGGAGTAGAAAAACTGTCAATGTGAGTACTGAAAGAGACTACTACAGCAAGTGGTGACAATTAGCTTCTCATTTTCCCAGCATCATTGAAGAAGAGATTAATCCTTACCTGGTAAATTCAGAAACTGTAGCATCTGTGAGAGTTAATATCTTTCAACTCAAGGATCATGACCAGGAATGGGAGTTCTGGATGGTTTCCTCCTCTTAACAGAATGCAGCTTTCAGTTCCAGCTCTGTTCCTGTCTCTTCTTCAAAATCTGCTGGATGGGAGACCCCAGTACATCATTGTGACTGACACCTCAGGAACGAGGCAGCTCCAAAGATTGCTACGTTTCAATTAGTTAAACCTTATGGGCACAAATTTTCAAAGTACCTTATGCACTAGTGCTAAATGTGGTACCTGTTCAGTAATTGCCAGATAGTTATTGGCAGACATACAGGTCTCTGCTTCTCCCACTTGAGAAAACTGTGTATGCTGTTCTGCTTCATATCAAAAAAAGCTGAAGATATAAAAACAGGGTGGTATTTTTAAAAAATGACTAATCAAATGTCAAATGAATATCCAAGGAAGAGAAACAACAGAATGAGAGTATTAGAATTTGTGTCTGTGCTTACTGATGCCTTAGGTGGCTTTGAGTTATAACTAGAAGGCTAGCAATAAACTAGATTTCTTATTGGTTTATATAAAGTTTATCTTGCCATGTTTTTGGTCTCAAATGGATGTTAATAGGCTTTGTGGTGATTTGCTGGTGACTGATTTGCTCACAGCAAATGTGAAAAAAAAATTATTCTTCCTACAGTCTGAAGCAAATTTCAGTGCAAGGAGAACTACCCTCCTCCTCTTCCACGAGTCCCAGAGAGATCTGAGATCTGACACTTGAGTAGCTCACTCTGAGAAGAATGTGGCAGGAGAAGACTGAGAGATATTATGACCATTAAACTGAGTCAAAATCTAAAGCAGGTATGACAAGATGGCAGGTGCCCATTTCCTTTTTGTCTTCTCAGCCTCCCTCCTGTTCAATAATGGGAGCCACAAACGTTTCAAGAAAATGAATTTACAGGGCTGCTCATGTTCCCTTAGAACTAGTCCAGAGCTTCCCAGCAGTATGGTCAAAATCAGACTTTGATGATTCAAGACTGACAGCAAAATATTGGAGATTTTTGGGGGATGAGTGTGTGCTTTTCCTCTCTATTTTCAACCAGGCAAAAGTCATTATGGTGACAGGAACAGTCGCTGCTGCCAGAAGGGAAACAGAAACAAGGTAAGTGTTGCTAAATTTAGTAGTCCAGCACAGTACCATATGAAGCTGATACATATCTGTAATTTCTTTCGTGGTTTTCTAATTATTTTCCAGGATAACTCTGATGTCAGTTCTTTGCTACCCATCAGAGCCCAATCTCCTTCAGGTGTACTCCATGTTCATTTCTAACCTCTCTTCAAAATATCTTCTGCAACACAAAGTTATCTGCCAGAAAAAACTTTATTTCCTCTCCTTCTCTTGAAAGAGAAAGGATCCAAATATTTCTTCTCAAGTCCTCATTTTGCTGCTGCTTCATCTGAGGAGAATGTAACAGCAGCCCTGCAGTGTAGTGTGTGTATTTCCAACACTGCCCACTGAAGAGTTGCAAAGCATTGTCATTTCTCAGGGCATCTGGCAGAGGGGTATTGGGGTACAGCTCTCTTTATTATAGAATGGCTGTTGGACTGCTTCATTAAGTCTCCTTGTAATTATTAAAGTTACTAGGGATGCCATTGTTTCTTTAGGGACTGTTACTTTTCGTGCATGTCATGCAAGTTGTGGTACATGCATGACATGCAGCATGCAGGCACAGTTTAAGTTAAAAAAAAAAAGTGTTCTAAGCAGAAGAGAGTAGAACCAAATTATAGAAATTAACTTTAACAGAATTATGACCTGGAATGACCTGCTTCATCTCCTAAGCACTGTTGTATCTATACTCTTCAAATAAACTTTCCGGGCTCTTTTTAATTTATATCATCAGTACAGTTTCAATTACGTCCTTTGGACACAGTAGCAGCACCTTATGGTTTTCACTCCTTAGGTCCCTTAGGATCTTCTTCCTGTGATTGGTACAACTTCCACTACTGTCTCTACCTTCTTTTTACTAACCTAGTTACTCGTGCTTTAACAGCAAATTCAATTTACAGGAATAGACATAGAAAACAAACCTTGTGTTTCAACAGCTAATTTAATCTAGGCTCTTAATAGAGGATGCCTGAAAGATCAAGGGGACAGAGCACCTAGGGCCTGGAAAAAACTTACCACATCTCTTACAGGCCTACAAACACTAAATCATTTTTAAACTGGTTTCCAAGTAAAGGTTTGGGGTTTTTTCTATGCTGTTAAGTCCATGATTCTCTTAACTTGGACAGATTTCCTAGCAAAATGCTGTTTTTTGTTAAACTGGCAAAGGCCTTTAAGGGGCCATTTCAATTTCTACAGGACCACTTGCTGGTTAATATGTGCATTTAGAATACATTGGAAAATACTGTTTGTATGATGTGGGTTATCGACAGTGATGGAAGACCAGTGGGGTTCTTTTAAAACTGCTGACTCTTTTGTAAAAATGTGTAATGATTTATGAAAATTGTGTCAATGGGTATTATTAAGCAAAGTCTTTCTAGGAGACTCTCATTTGTCATTCTTAGGCACCAGTGAAAACCTTGCGTAGTGTCCTTCTTTCAATCTGAATGTCCACCTGCCTTTTAAAGGACATTGATGTAGATGGTTCTGGTCCTGCTCTGAAGCCTGCAGGCTATGCCTCTCTCTCTCACAGTGAAGTTGTTCAAACTGAGGTAGTGAGCAGTAGAAGGCAAAGAAGAGAGGCTTTACAGCCCTGTGATGATTTTAAATACAGCTTGTTTAGAGAATTGTATGGGCTGTGAATGTCAATTGTATCTTGACCCAGCTTCATCTCTATCAATTTCCCTTCTCTTTCAGGAGTTTGCATTTTCCCCTCAGTACCACTGCTTCCATCCTTCTGTCTCCAGTTTTAGTCCTTTCTTTCCCACTTTTCCCATCTAATTCTTGTGTCCCTGCTTCAGGTAAACCCCCACACTCTTCTCTTTGCCTCGAAACAAGGCAGACCCAGACTACCCTGTAATATGCTCAAGCAAAGAAAAGTCCTCTCACTTCACTTGCAACTTTGCCTTCATAGTCCTTGAGGAGGTTGCCATACTGAAGTTTTGGGGTTTTTTATTGTGGTTTTGTGTAGCAATGCAAAAGGGATGTAGTGAGAGTCACCCAAAATCCAGTAGGCAATGACAGAGTTGCATGGGCATGGTAGGAGAGACCACTCTTGGGGCAGTAGCTGTAGGAGCTTGAACCTTATCTGATTTCCCAGTGTATTCATACTCTTTCCCAGATACTGTAGATGTTGGACTACCAAAACTCATGAGGTAGCTGTGCATAGCACCTAAGTGGTGGGGTCAGCAGGACCAGGGCAGTGATCATGCCCTGTTCTCAGCACTGGTGAGGACACACCTTGAGTACTGTGCTTGGTTTTGGGCCCCTTCAAGAAAGATGTTGAGGTGCTGGAGTGTCCTTCCCAACAGAGTTGGTGAAGGGTCTAGAGACTAAGTTGATCGAGGGGCAGCTGAGGGAGTTGGGGGTGTTTATCCTGGAGAAAAGGAGTCCCAGGGGAGACCTTATTGCTCTTTACAACTGCCTGAAAGGAGGGTGTAGCCCGGTGGGGTACGGCTTCTTGCAGGCAACAAGTGACATGACAAGAGGAAACGACTTCAAGCTGCAAAAGGGGAGGTTCATATTGGATCTCACAAAGAATTTTTTCACTGAAAGCATGGTTGGGAATGGACCGCCCAGGGAAGTGTTGGAGTCACCATCCCTGGAAGTGTTCGAGAAAAGACTGGACATGGCACTTAGTGCTATGATTTAGTTGACATGGTGGTGTTTGGTCAAAGGTTGGACTCAAGAATCTTGGAAATCTTTGCCAACCTTAGTGATTCTGTGATTCTGAGTGGAGTCGTGCCTTACGTGTGCATGCTCAACATTGTCTTCCACGCAATTTGCAAACTCACGGGTACTGCTGTGGAGTGTGTGGAAAGAAAAGGTGCTAAGAATGTCTATAAATTCCAGAAATGTCTTTGGGATGCTTGATTTCTAGTTTAGAAAAAAACATTTCTTTTTTAGAACTTATTTGTTAGACAATCTTTTTGCCCTTTGGTTAGTCACTTCACATTAGGCTGACTAATAACTTTCAGTCCTTCCTGATATGCAATGGATTGAAATATTCATGAAGGGGTTCTTTTCTGCTTCTCTAACCCCTTTTTCTTTTGTTTGGTTTTGTTGGGGTTTTTTAATCTGATATTTTTCCTTTGAGGTCAGTGCTCATTTGTAGTCTATCCTTGAAAAGCTTTTCAATGCTCTTAAGCCCTTCATATATTCTAGGACAGAGACTCTTCTGAACAATTTTAATCACCAGTGTTTTCTGCCCTGGAATACACAAGACAAAATTAGCCATTCAAAAACCACCCAATAAACCCTGTCATCATCATATCGGATTTTATAAGTGTACATCGTTAAGATGTGAGAAAAGCTGGCAAGTCATTACATTATTACTTGAATTACCATCCAAATAGATTTCATTTGCTCCTAAATGCCGATTGTAAAACAACAAGTGGATTCCTTCTCTCTGCCTGTAACTAGGTTCATTAATCTCAGCGGGGTGGGACTAAGGAAGGGCCTGTTCAAAGGAATCATACATGCTGTTAAAAACATGTGAAACATGGTTTGGTCTACCCTTTAGGAGACTCACATTTCTAATTCTTTTTTTTTGGCTATGTATGAGAAATGTTACAATGCAATTTTTGAGCAAGCAAATTCAGATCTTCTGTAATTCAGTGCAGTAAGTCCAAAGTGTGGTTTGTTTGGTTGGAGTTTTTTTCAAAAGCATGCGTTTTCTGTAGTATCATAAAATTACAGTATGATTTTTGCCACAGTTAAATTATTCCAGCAATAAAATTCTGAACACCCGACTTAAAAGGCACATTTCAATTGAAATAAAATGAGCAATGAATTAGCAGAGTACATGCTATGATGGAGATGAATAGAGATACTTTTGTATTCAAACACCAAAAGTGATCATAAAATTAGATTTCAGCTCATATTTCAAAAGTGGGAGATAGCTTTTTGAAGTTTTGGAAGCTTGGACCCCTACTATCAATGAGGTATAGGAATCTTGCTTGCAAAGTAATTCTGAAAATACCATCTATTG
The DNA here is from genome assembly GCF_020740725.1 of Corvus hawaiiensis. Taxonomy (NCBI): domain Eukaryota; kingdom Metazoa; phylum Chordata; class Aves; order Passeriformes; family Corvidae; genus Corvus; species Corvus hawaiiensis. The sequence goes on along the minus strand of NC_063213.1, from coordinate 72,718,390 downwards.
TCACTGATCAAAAAAACTAAACAACCAACCAAACAGAAAGCCATCTTAAAGAAATAGATAGTGAGCATTTCTTGGAATTTTAATCTAGGAAAGCAATTCCCACTGGTATTGCAGAAGTATTTAAAGAACAATTTCCAGTGAGTGGTTTAATTTTTCTGGCTTGTTCATGAATAACAGAGCTCAGTGCTTTCACACTGTTGATCTAACTACCAGATAGTAATTAAATTGCTCTACATAGCAATATCTAAGATGTTATGATGCTCCTCTCAGAGGCTGAAACAAGGCAGTTCTGTAATAAAATTATAACTCTGACATAAAACATTAATGGAGGCAGAGAGCTTTTCTCTTGAGTTTCTCCTACATCTCTAGAAAGACCTTGAATTACCAAATGAAAATTAAGTTGTTAGTGATCTTGTTTAACTTTCATTGAGTGAATTTTAGTAGATGTGTTATTTAAATAATAATAAAAAAGCAATGTGATTAGATTCCCCAGCATTAAACCTCTTCTACATTATTTCATGCTCACTATAATTATCTTAGAAAGAGAATACACAGGGCTCTGAACTCCCAAATCTCTTTCTGTATGTGCAGATGTCATTTTACTGCCCTTATTTAGCAATTGCTACTTCTGCCAAAGTCCTACCCCATTCAGACCATTTCTGGAGCACTAGTGTTTGTGTCAACGCTTATTTCTTCCATAAACCTCGTATTTGAGAGAACACATGCGATATCTTACACCGTGTCTCCTCCTACATTGCAGGACAATGCAGGAGAGATGAAGAATTCTCCTGTGTTCTGTATCCCCAGTCCCCTTGGTGCACAAGGGAATCAAAAATCAGTGTCCATTCCCAGAAAAATCCAGGGCAATGGTCAGATAAAACTGAGCTGAGCACCAGCAGGTGATATGGTATGCTGTGTGCCGGCAAATTTGCTGTGACACTGCCCACTCTTCTGTCCCCTCCTGACTCTCCTACAGAGGCTGGCTGGGTGGGGCACAGGGTGCATTTGGGGTAATCAGTGGGGTGAAGGTGTCCCTGGCTTGGTGCATGTGCTCCACCCTGGGATGTTTGGAAGACTGTGCCTAAAGCAGAGATGGTCTCTGAAGCTTTGCCAGAAAAGGGAGGCAGCGGGAAGCTCTTTAGACTCTTTCCTTGCCCCAGGCCAGGCTCTCACTACTGTTTTAGCAATATAAACTGAGACTGAGTAATCTCAGATCCAAACATTGCCAGCACGACAAAACAGGACCTGGAGGATGTACAGCCAAGGGAGGGGCCTGTGTCCTGAATAGCATGGGCAGAACAAGACCCAGCCTCAACAGGGACAAAGTAGTAGCAACACTTTGCATGGAGTGGAATCTTGGACCATGCCAGCAATCTTGGGCCATCTCTTCACATGGAGAGAGCCTAAGGACCCTTTTGCCCTCTGCTGTAGAAAAAAAGGATAAAAGAGACGGTAGATACCTGTCATGCTATGGACAAATATGCATTAGCATATTGAGGCATGGCACTGAGCCTGACTTGGTTTACTCAGCTCCATATAAGTCCAGCCTGGGGGATTGTCTTGGCTCTGTGTGGCTTAAAACAAAATAGTTAATGCAAAATTGGCATCAGTCTTTGGCTGAACAAGGAATTAAAGCTGGGTCCTCCTGGGCGCTAATTCAGTGTGCCAGACATCAGAGCTCCTTATGCCTCAAGGGACTCATAATGCTGTAGTAACTGAAGGACCTGTAGCTCAACTTCCCAGGGCACTGACTGACTTGGGCAACTTAAGTTCATATTGGAGAATGTACAGGATCTCAGTCCTTCAGGAAATTCAATTTCCCCACAAGGTGCTTGCAGCCATCAACCCCCACAGCTTTTTTCTCTACAGCATGGGAAGAACTGGAAAGTTTAATGTGAGTTTTCTGGTTTCATTTTTAATTATGGTCTCTACGGCTGTATGTACCTCATCAGATATCCTCAAATCCTACACAGAAGAAGCTAGGTCAGGACATAAAAATTAACCAGATAAAGATGGAATACTCCACAAGAAGCCAGAGGAAGGTTAAGGCTATTATTTAAATGTCATTCAAGTTAAGTAAGATAAAATGATAGGCACAGTGTAGCAATAGCTGTGAACCTCTCAACTTTTGTAAAGTACACATAATTCACACAAAGAGAGTGAGCCTATTATTTCAATGATTATCAGATTAAAATTCACAGGGCCTCATTTGTCCTAGGTCTGGATACAAGTGGATCAAAATATCTGCCCTCAGATGATGCTGGAAAACTTCAGGATGTTAACAATGTCCCTCATTCCATCCTCCCTTTTCTTCTGCAGGACCAGGTTGGGAATTGAAGACTTCATCTGCATCAGGTAATACCATCAACAGCCTTTAAACCTGGGCCTTCCCAGGTACAGATAGCTGTTCTACTAGTTGATATTACAATGAAAGTTCTTCTTACAGGGAACTAAGATCTTAGAACACAGTTTCTCTTTCTCATGAGTGTTGAGGAGCAGTATATATAAATATGTAGTCATTTATACATGAACACATTTGTGTGTGTATATATACATACATGAATATAAAGAAATAGGAGCAATAATTATCACAACTGGTTGTTGGTTTTTTCTGTTTCAGGTAATTGCATTAATCTTCATGAAGGCCTGGAGATCTTCTTTGTTTTGTTGTAAGGAATAAAAATGTTCTGCATTTTGAATGAGCTAGAGGAAGGAAAAAAGAAAAGCTGAATCAGCAAAGGTAATGCACACTTCTCCCCTTATCCCCACTTCTTTTCCAACTAGCTCCACTACTGAGTATCTGTGATGTGCAGAAAACTTTCTGATAGCTTTGCCAAACACATGCTGGTTAAATATTTTTGGAATGGTATTAATGACAAAATCTCTCTTTTATGTGCTAGCCTCACTTAGGTAAGTTGCATGTCTACAGTGATGCCTAGAATAGAAGTGACTGAAAGAGTTCACAGAATGCTCTATGCCAAGATACTTTTTTTTTTTTTTGCATGAATGCTCTAGTCCATACAAAATAATCTGGGGTTTTAGTGTCTGCATTTTCTTTCTGTAACTCTTATTGCATCTAGTCTTTAAATGGTTTAAGAACATATGTTCATGGTCCTGGGATTGCCTGCAAATGCCTGTACCAAAACACAATTTTCCAGGGACTAAACAGCTTTTAACTGATCCATTTGAACAGTGTCTGCTGGCAGTTCTTCTTTTGCCATTTAAAGTTATGTGTATTTTATTGGAAAAATATCTTCCTTGCCATTCATCAGTCAACAGTGATTTATGAAGGATGAGGATCTCTGCAACAAATACAGAGCTTCAGATTACAACTACCACAAAGTTTGCGCTTGTTCAGATATTCAGGAGTTTGGGGAGTTTGGTGGTGCTTTCTTTTCTTCTTTTTTTTTTTTTTTTTTTTTTTTTTTACTCAAATCCATTGAGAAATAAAACTGAAAAGATTAGCCTGCTTTGGCGGTGTGTCGTGTGGGTTGACTCCCTACAGGCAGCCGGGCTGTCAGAGGATTGCAACACCGGGCGATCTCTGTAATGGAAAGGTAAGGCTCGGCGCAGGATGCTGGTTGCGGGTTCCATGGCACTCCAGCACTTCCCGCAAGCTCCCACAGGGTGGCAGAGGCAGTTCACGTTAACAAACTACTTAGTCCGGCTGCAGGCGGAAGAAATCCTGGTAATTTTACATCTGGAAACGTCCTTCTAACTAGCTGTGGGGTTGTGGAAAGCCTGCAGGGGCGCTGCCTTTGTATACCCTCCTCTCTGTGCCCTCTGGACACTCCAACTTCTCCTTGCAAGTACATAATGCCCATGTTAGCCCAGCTATCTTTGGGTGCTCAAAATAAAATGTTAGCATGTTTTTCAACCAGCATCAAATATTCCTTTTTCCTTGTTAAAGTTCCTTAACTTAACTGTTTCCTTACAGTTTGCTTTGTTGCTCTGTGAAAAATGTCTTCAAGTGATCTGGAAAAGAAGTGATAAAGCAAACTTCTTTAAGTTTCTAGCAGAGGAAAAGAAAACTTAAAACTGATGCTCTAAAGGTTAGGATGTAGGGAATGCATGAAGGCATTGAATATAGTCTCAAAAGACCTCACATCAACAGGAGTTAGTATTGATTCACTCCTTTACAATGTTGCTGGGTAGTGATGTTGCAGCACAAAGGAAACATTGCATGTTGTGAATCTGTACATTAAGTGTATTTTGCGGGTCTGTGTACATGCATCCCTCAATGGTGAAGGTCTTAAGGCTTGAGAATATATAAATTAATTTTCTGTATATTTTCCAACATCAGGAAAAGAAGGCTTGATGTACAGAAAGAGAAAAAGAAATGCACTTAGAAGTGAAATTGGAGCTCCTGTGAGACTTTCTTTAGGACTTCATGATCTTAATCCACAGGCCTGGATACCACCAAGCGCCTATGAGGACAGTGTGAGAATAAATTGTGTAATTTATTACACTATCTTGTGCTAGTAAAAAAAGACTGATAATATCTGCATCTCTCCTCTGGCTGGGAAATGCCTCATCCTTTTTCAGCATCTCCTTACTGCAGTCCTTATCTTAAGGAAATAAGCAATGAAGTGTATTCTGCCCAGAAAGGTCTCCTTTACCCCTGATACTTTGGAGGGAAGAAGGTCTGGTTTTTCTGTTGGGTTCTTCTCTACACCTGTGAAGTCATGAAGAGCAGAACCTGGAGCCAGACTTGATTTTTTACCAGCTTTGTTCTATTGTCTTCCACTCCATCTCTCTCTCAGGAGAAAGATGTGTTCATGTTCCTGTATCCTTTTTCCTGCTACTTGGCCCTCCATCAGGAAGGTGAGGACAAGTTTTCTTCTATCCTACTGAGCCCACTGCCCTTGGAAGGATCATCCTTGTTCCACATGGTGGAAATGATAGAGGGAAAAGACAAGAGAACAGGTATGGTAAAAGGGAAAAGGAAGAAGTTCAAATACTTGGGCAAAAATGAGTACAAAACAGAAGAGTACAAAAAAACCCCACCCTTGAAATGATGCAGCAACACAACACAGAGGCTGAGGAGAATTTTTATTCTTGCTAGATTTCCACGCTTCAGATGGTTTCCTTTCACATGAAATATTCATGTGCCTAATAACATGACTTATTGGTAGCTAAAAAGTTATTTTTCTTCCCATGAGCATGTTTTAAGGGTTAAGAACTTGAAAATATTTCTAATTTACTAATAAGAAAAAAGGGTTGAACCAATCACAGAATCAAACTATGCTGAGTTGGAAGGGACCCACAAGGATCGTTGGGTCCAACTCTTAGGCCTGCACAGGCCATGCCCAAGAATCACACCATGTTCCTGAGAGCATTGTCCAAACACTTCAACTCTGTCAGGCTTGGTGCTGTGACCATTTCCCTGGGGGGCCTGTTCCAGTGCCCAAACACTCTCTGGGTGAAGAACCTTTTTCTAATATCCAACCTAAACCTCCCCTGACACAACTTCAGGTCATTCCCTTAGGTCCTGCCACTGGTTACCAGAGAAAAGAGATCAGTGTTTGCTACTCCTCTTCCCATCACAAGGAAGTTGTAGATCACAATGAGGTCTCCTCTCAGTCTCTTCTTCTCCAGGCTGAACAGAACAAGAGACCTCAGCTCTTCCTCACACAGCACAGATCCTTCACCATCTTCATGGCCCTTCTTTGGATGCTCTCTTTAATGAGAAAAACTTTAATGTCTTTTTTATATTGCAGTGCCCAAAACTGCCCCAGCACTTGAGGTGAGGCTGTCCCAGTGCAGAGCAGAGCAGGACAATCCCTACCCTTGCCTGGCTGGTGATGCTGTGCCTGATGCACCCCGGGACACGGCTGCCCCTCCTGGCTGCCAGGGCACTGCTGACTTGTATTCAACTTGCCACTGACCAGGACCCACAGGTGCAGCATCGCATTCCCCAGTCTGCACATACATCTAGGGTTGCCCCATCCCATCCTGGCACTTCCCCTTGTTGAATTTCATAGGGTTGGTGATTGCCCAGCCCTTTAATTTACCAAGATCTCTCTGCAGGGCCTCCCTGTCTTTGAGGGAGTGAACAGCTCCTTCCACTTTTGTATCATCTGCAAACCTACTGAATATCCCTTCCAGTCCTCCATCCAAGTAATTTATGAAGATGTTGAAGAGTACAGGGCTGAGAATGGAAGCCTGTGGAACTCCACTAGTGACAAATCTCCAGTCTGATGTCACCCCATTCACTATAAACCTTTGTGCCTGACCCATCACCTATCCATGATGTGTTTATCCAGTTGTGTGCTGGACATTTTGACCAGAAGGATCCTGTAAGACACATTATCAAAATCTTTACTGAAATCTAAATTGATTACATCAGCTGGTTTCTTTTGATCAACTCTGTGAGTTACCTTGTCATAAAAGAAAATCAGATTTGATAAGCAGGACTTTCCTCTCATGAAGCTGTGCTGGCTGTGACTAATGACTCTGTTGTCTTTCAGGTGTTTTTCAATACCTCCCAGAATAATCTTCTTCATAACTTTGCCAGGCACTGAAGTGAGACTGCAGGCCTGTAGTTTCTGGTGTCTTCCTTCTTGCCCTTCTTGAAAACTGGGACAATGTTTGCCAGCTTCTGGTCAGCTGGAACCTCTCCAGATTCCCAAGATCATTCAAAAATCATCAAGAAAGATTTTGCAATGACATAAGCTAGCTCTGAGGATTCTTGGATGAATTCCACAAGGCCCCATAGATTTGTAGGGGTCCAGCTGGAACAGCAGATCCTGCACAGTTTCAGGGTCAACTGGCAATTGATCATTTTTGCAGTCACAATCCTCCAGCTCAGGGCACTGAGACCCCCTCGATCCATCATCCGTGTTGAAGACAGAGGTCAAGAATGCATTAAACATTGTCTTGTCTCTGTCCTTGCTTGTGAGGTGACCATTCTCATCCTGTAATGGGACAGTGTTATTTTTTCACTCCCTATTGCCATTAATATATTTGACAGTACTCTTTTTATTGTCCCCCACAGTTCTGGTCAGCTTCTAGTCCAGACAACCTTTGGCTGCAAGCATTTTCTCCCTTCCGTGTCAAGTAGCATCTCTGGATTATTTCCATTTCACCTGACCTTGCTTCCACTGAACATACACCTTTCTCTTTAGCCTTATTTCCAAGAGAAGATTCCTGTTCATCCAAGCTAGTCTTCTGCCTTGTCTGCTTGACTTCCAGCATTTGGGAGCTCCCTGCTCCTATGCCCTTAGGAGGTGATGTTTAAAAAGTGACCAGCGCTGATGGATCCCAGCAGCTGCAAAGAACATTTTCCCAGGAGATCTCACTCCAGAGTTGAAGAGACACTTAGAGTCCAGAGTTGAAGCTTTGCTGGCACTTTTCCTCCTGTCAACAGAGATTTTAAACTCAATCATTTCATGGTTACTGTGGCCAAGACAGCCACCCACCACTCATGAAATCCACTCTGTTAACCTCTACTCTGTGCAGTCAATGAAGAAGGGATTCTTTCAAAGTCGGCTCCCTTAGGACCTGTTCCATGAAGTTGTTGCCTAGGTTTTTTTGGAATCTTCTGGCCTGCGTTGTACCAATCAAACTGTTGCTATTTTGAATTGCATTTTTTTCTGGTATTAATGTGCTGAAATCTCTAGACAAGGAGCAAGAAGTCACAAGAAAATAAAATACTTCCATTTGAAACTGAAGTACTGGGACATATAAGCTAGGGGGTTTGTGTTTGGTTTTTGTTGGCTTTCCTTTTTAAATCCCTGTATATTCTAAAGGCTTGTGAAAAGCCATCTTTTTCTATCACTAGTTCTGTTAAATCTATTAAAAGTGTTTCGAAAGCAACTACCTGGCTGGCTCTACTTAATTAACACCATGAGACAGTTTAAGATTCCCTTGTATTCCTGATGCCCAGAATACTTTAAATAGCACAGATATTTCTGGCACCTCTGTGAGTGGGACATGTGGCATCTCCAGAGTACCTATTCTGCTGAACATCTTTCTGCAAAGAAATAATCACAACTCACTTGGACTTGTATGCCAGGGTTTGTTTGCTTGGCTGACAGGCTGATGGGCGATATCTCTCTCCACCAACAGCATGTGTTTGCTTTAGAGAGACATATTAGTACTTGACAAATGTGGAAGCCCTGGACTCAGATACAGAAAGCAGCTGAAAAGAGGGGAAACATGTTTTAACAGCTGTGATTTAATGAACATTGAGCAGTTGAGCAGCTACTAGATGGGATCAGGCAAATACTTTCTATTAAAAGTTACTCTGAACTTCCTGTATTCAGCTAAGAATATGCAGCTGATCATTATATCCTCTTTTTAGATTCAAGTTTTATCTTCTCAGAGAATGCCTTTGAAAATAGCAAAGATAACATGGTCTCTTTGTGCCCAGGTGAGGTATCCAGGATTCAATGGGGAGATTGAGGCACTTCCCTGCTTTGCCCAATCTAAAGCTCAGTAAATATCTTACACTTTGAACTCTCACTGGGGACAGGTTTTCCTCCAAAAACAGGAGTGAGGCAACAACCTTGTGAATTTCTGCACTGCACAGAATGCTCTAAGATTAAAACTATACATAAACCTCTGCAAATGTTAATACTTGATTTATAAAGAGTACACAAAGGGAACTTGCTTCTAAACTGAGGTACCCAGGACTCTGGCTGTCCTAACAGGGATCTGATGCCACACCAGAATGAGAGCTGAGTGACCTCCAAAATGCCTCCACCATGGGAAGGAGGGCCAGTTATGTGGGCCAGGACAGGTCCAGAGTGATTTACACTCAGGTGCCTGACCTAAATGACTGGCAGATCAGTAGCCAGTTTTTATACTGAAACTTATCTGGATATCAATGTGACACCTAAATATTATCACTGGGATAAATCAGTAGAACTTTTCTTTAATCTGATTTTATACTGTGCAATATTCAAGGTTGCAGATATATTTGTTCCAATGAAATATATGTACCAACTTACAGTGATTGCTAAGAAGCCAGTGCAACCCATGGATTGGCACTACAGCTCAAAGGTGGTTTTGGCTATTGCAAGAGGAAAATACTTGAAAGGTCCTTTGTCATATTCAAAAAGAAACTCAGGAAATATATGTGAAAGGGCAGAAGAGGGGAAGGAGGGGAAAATATATTATAAGACACCTAAAACTTTTATTTACAGTGAAATGCAATGGTTCATTTGGTTTGAACTCTCTTCCCATTCAGCAGATGGATGGGAAAGTGGAGATGTAAGTTGTTTAGCTGTTAAGAAATCTCCTTTTCCTGCATGAGTGGGTGGGAATTCTGGTCAGAGAACTAAGAATTCTCTTGTGCTTCTTCAGCTTTAGCTATTGTGAATGATGGAAATGATGAAGTACAAGGTACTTTGTGTACATGTACAGACAGCCACATCCTCCTCAGGCCTTCACATGCATTTCATGATATATACAGTCACTTAACCGGAGATAAAACCAGCAAATATTAAAGAACATCTAAATAAAATTTGACTTTTTAATTCAGGTAACTGTAAAAATAAAAAGTTAAGATTTTGCTTACATCTCTAAGCACAGGTATATCTAACTTTACAGGTTCATGCTAAGAAGCTAAAGGGTTTACGTCTAGTACGCAACGTAGGTGTTTGCAAATCCTGTCACCTTGCTGCTTTAAGGGAAATATTTACAAAGTGTCAAGGATTAAAATGTTAATTTGAAAGCAGAAATTACTGCTTGTGCAGGAAAAAGTTTTTTGAGACTGCTATATTCCTTTCAGAAACAAAGTAAACAAGTAATAAAATCAGTTCAAATTTGACTTCTAGTTCCATTGAAAAAGAAAGTGAAAAATATTTGGAAAACCTGAATTTTTTTATTTTAAACTGAGATGAAAGGTCAAATTCAGCTAAATTTAACACAGAAAATATTACAGCAGAAAAAAAAATATTTTGTCCTGTTACATTCAGCCTAAGAGATAGTATCCAGGTTTATGGTGTAGTAAAAATTGAACCAATTTTGAAAGGAAAGAGGCATGTGAATTAGTTACTAGAAGTCACCTCTTTTTTTAAGAAACTTAAATAAAACTCATTTACTGATAGGGCCACTAGAAGGACAATTGGTGCAGGGGCTCAATTCAGAGGGGAAAGAAAGGAAGCTAAAGGCTTTCAAATAGAACGATGAGGGTAGAATAAAAGGATTAAAAAGAAATACTTAACTGATATACTTCTGATTTTTCAGGTTCACTAGTATTTTACATGTCTCTGACTGTTTTTCATGCAGCTGTTTTCTTTATTATAAGGAATTTTTCTGTGCCTTAGAAAGAGATACCAACTTTCTGTACAGGAGGGAACGTAATGCAAGTGCAAAATGGCCTTGTCTAGCATAAGGAATAGCAGTCTGGGCACATTAACTGGTTATTGTCAAGTAGTAGGTAGGTACCACCTAGATGCAGGCTTATCCAAGTGCTTTCACATTTCAAATGGTTGGTTTGAAGGGAGATGAAGATTTAAGAGCACCTGCCATTATCTGTGTTCTTTCATGTGTAGGTATAGAAATGAGATTACAATTCTGAAAGCTTGGTTCATTTGGATCATCTAAGAATCTGTGGTTTGAGATATATATATTTATACACAATCAAATTGCTTATTTTGTATTAAAGTTATTTTTAAATATTAAAAAAAGAAAATAACTGCCTTACTGTTCTGATATAAAGCTAATCACCTAAGCAGTCTGAGAACTGGAAGAAGTTTTTATTCATAGCAGGAAAATACAGAAAATAATAGGTAGATAACATGCAAAATACCTGGTTTCTGATTGTTTGGAATTGCTAATTCAAAAAGAGAAGTAAAATTGTATCTATTAGACATATTTATAGCACTGTGCACTCTTTTATGCTCAGCACTGGACCCGTATGGTTCTTTGTATGATTCCAGAAAATTAACACTTATTGTTGCAATGCATCTATTCTCTAAATGAATGGGAAGGTTAGTCATTCCACTCAATAACTGGTTTCACGGTACAGCTGGAATATTAACACCCAGTATTTCATTAAATACCTGAATAATTTAGGCTTTTCTTGAAATGACCACATAGAGAAGTGAAGTGGTATATAATAGACTACTTGTGCCAGCAGTTGTGCTGAGTGATTGAAACTCAGTAGTCTCACAGAACGGGTCACACATGCTAAGATACATATTTAGGCTCGTTCTTTTGCAGTTTGCATCTCAGGGTGCATCTACTAGAGCTAATGGTTGCTTTAGGCCATGCTGCTGAGCCTGCTTCAGTTTCATGATTTTTTTCCCAACCTCCCAACATTTTAAAGGCCACACTGGGAGTAGAGAGCTGCTCCATTTATATCCTACTCCTACCAAACCAAGTGGTTAGTTTTCAGCTGGATTAACTCCCTCAACCAACTCAGCTGTACAAGTCTACATGCTGGGCAGGGTGGTGGGGGGTGGAAATAAGTGGAAAGGGACAGCAGCATTCAGATAGGGTCAGGTTGCCAGGATTCTGCACTTCTGCCTCTCTCCAAAAGGAAACTTCAAATGTCTTACAAAACAATGCTATCTGGATGAAACATCCATGGATCAGTGGACCTTTATAGCTTGGCCACCTGTCTGAAAAAAACTGACAGTCCAGACCTTCTGGGCTCTTATACAAATTGTCCAAACCACTTGTCCATGTTTGTTTGCAGTGTAAGGTGCTGAATTTGTTATTGCAGCAAGAATATAGTAGGAATAATATCTGGGACAGGAGAGGATGGTTGTGAAAAACAGATGTTGCTTTTTAAAAACAGCTTCCATGGGGTTTTTTTACTAATTTCAGCATCAAATAACCAATAAAAGCCACCAAATACTTTATTATTTTTTTCCATATCTTAATTATATAAAAACATCAGCACTTTATTTAGTCTTTGATTAACATAATTCAAGTACAAAGTTCAGCCTCAGCAAGGACACAAGGATATTGATTATCTGTCCTTCTCAACAGAGTCAAAAACCACTTCTGTGCTGTGTTTATTAATACATGTTCATAGCTATGGCATTGAAATCTATCAGTGTGATCGACCTTTATTTTCAGGCAGTCAATAGCCATTGACCCAGGCAGATAAATTACCATAGTGAATTTTGCTGTTGCTTGCTCAGACTCTTATATCAATAATTGACCTACTGAATGCTTATTCTCTTTTTTTCCTTCCCGTTTACCTATCAAATATATAAAAAAAAAAAAATCACACAAATTCAAACAAATATATAAATAAGAAGCAGGTCGCAAATCACTTCACTATTCTCTGTGTTTGCATGGGGACACATGGTGCCTTTCTTATTTCTACCTTTTGGTGTCAGCAAAACACCCATTTTGCTGAGGAAAAAGGAAGAGCAGGAACAGTTTTTCAAATAGATGGTAGTTGAGATAAAGAATATGCTATCCTGTGGCTACAAAAGATGTCTCACAGATTTTGTTGATCCCAGTAAAATCTTTATGAATGGCCATTATACAGGCTGCAACATTTTGGTCTTGATTTGCATCTAAACATGGCAATATTTAGATATGATACATTAGACTGTTTCCTCTGTCCTGTCAGAAACCTAGAGACCTCCTCAAAATATGAGATCTTAATCTGGCCTTTCCAATAGATTTTGAGAGTTCAGAAACAAAATCTTACTTTGACACAGTTTTAATAATTAAAATAACTTCTGATTTTGAAAATCAAATAGTTTCTTAGACTAACTTCCCATTTTCTTCTTTGTTACATAAAAAACTATTAAATTGCCAAGGAAGAAATGAATCGCAAAAAATGATGTGTCAGTTTGTGTCTTTTGTGTATTTGATCTGAAAAGGGCATGATTTTTAGGCAGCTTCAAAACTGCATTCTGTTGTTGTTCAGGAGACAAAGAGGGAGTCTTAGCAATCAGGTGGCCTGTTTCTTACTGTGAGGAGCAACATGTAGGTTCAGGGATGTATTTTCAATGCATGTCTTGTGCTATTGAGCTGGAAAATCTCTGACATTCAGTTTTAGCCTATTTCCCCTAAAGTTACTGTTTGGAGGCAGAATGTGAGTTTAATAGAAAAAAATTGTGCTTGTTGTGTCCAATGGGATTATTATTAAATGACATGATTCTATAGAGGGGGCTTTGAGCTGTTCAGAACTTTACTCTTTTTTTTTTTCTGTCCCACATAAAAGTAATAGATTAAGGCTAAGAGACTTTTTGGTATACATATCTATAGTGGCTGTATTTACATTAGAGGGCTTTTCAAAAAGCAGTATTATGGTTTTGAAGCTAAGCCTCTGAGGGTATTAATTGACTTCAATGGCCCTGATCATCCTTTCCTGAGACCTCCCTCCACCTCTGCCCCTGAGCTCCATTTCATCTCATTCAAGGGCCAGCAGTCCTGGCTAACATATGGTGTAGGTGTGACTGTCTTTGCTTCCTGAATCAAACTTGGACTTGTATTGTGGCCTTGCTGCCAGTCCTGTCTTCAGTCTTATTTCCTGCTGATACTTTCAGAAGAATTAGTTTCTTTTGAAACAAAAAGTTTCTCCAGAGGCAGAGGATTTGGTGGGGGAACCAGAAATCTGTTAATCTTGTGACTGACATCGGGTACGAGACTGATGAGCAATGGCAAGAGTTCAAGAAGGTGAAGATCATGCTGCTGAGACCCGGAACAAGTGCTCTTTTTGTGGGACCCAGAGCATGTGCCTTGATGTAGAGATCTACAGCAGACCTTTAAAGGGAAATGCACCAAGCCAACCAGCTTGTAGTCCTTGGATCCCAGGACTGCTCTGTTGGACAATTTGGAGGAGATTGCATGTACTGATGCATTTCTAAGCTCTTCATGCTGGGACGTGGCAAAGGAACCCAATATACACATATCCAGAGACAATCCTTCATCCTGCTCCTTTTCCCACCCAACACTGGGAGCTTCCTCTGCAAATGTTCTACACTGCCATCCTGGTATGTGAAATATTTTTCTTTAAATGCTTTCATGGGTGAAAGGAAGGATGTGTGTAAGGCTTTTAGTGGTATTGAGGTGCTCAACTCAGAGGAGAGGTAAGCACTGCTGATCTGCTGACATCAAGGTCTGTTATATTTTCTAAAGTTATTCCTCTGGTACTTTGAGAATGGTGTCTTGCATGGTGACTAACCAAGCCAAAATCTACCCATCCAATTTCCACCCCTTAGTTCCTGCTACAAAGTCAGCTGCATGTGAAACCTTGCCCTGGGAGTAGAGCCCTCCTGGGCTTTTCTGAACACAATTCTGCTATTCATCCTTTCTCCCTTTTGTGCATGCATTGGCTAATGAGCTGATGGTGTGATCATGATGTTCCACAAAGCAGTACTGCAGATCCCATCTCTGGCCCTCAAGCCATAAGAGTGCCAAGTTAGTGGGATGCGAGGCAGACTGTGACTGAGAAGGTGGCTTGAGTGGTAGGAGTCAGGAGATATTGGGCTGCACAGGACAGTAGCCGTTTTCCTAAATTCAGGAGCTTCTGAAATTTCATAATAGGCTGTCAAAGACAATGGCCTGCTGCAGCCAAATTGTGGGTGCCAAATTTAGGGCATCCCAAGGACCCCACTCCAGGTTCATCTTCTGGGCCCAAAACCTGTATCTGATGCACACCACCTCAGCAACAAGGACTTCAAGAAGCTCACACCTTTGTCCTTTTTCTTCAAGAAAAGAAGGCATTGGAAACCGGGCAATGATTCATTGAATGTGTCCTGTAATGGTTGCTGCAGCCATGGGATTAAGGTTACCCTGCTGCATCTGTAACACCTTGAAACCAACATAGTTTCAACTCAGAGTAAGCAGGTGGGAATGTTCCCATAACAAAGAGAACTTCAGTAGTGCTGTAGCTCTAAAGTGGGTTTTCCTTCTCATAAACAACTAAGAGGTAGAGTGGAGGACTTCAAATTCTGTCATTTTTGGTCCTATACAAAAGATAGAGAAGAAAGAAACAGTCCTGATATACAGATATTCTATCTCACCTTTCCTGAGATTATTCCTCAGTTTGTAAGTAGGATATTTAATAGAGAGTAGCTATCTGGAAATCTGCTCACTTACTGTGCAAAAATGAGTAAAATTAGAAAAGAAAAAAAAATGTTTAAAGTGAAGTGCTGATTCAGTGTGATTTTTTTAAATTTTCCTGTGTAGAACCATGAGCTGGATTTGATGATCCTTGTGGGTCCCTTCCAATTCAGGGTATTCTATGTTTCTATGATTCAAGCAATGCTGATAAGACAAATACAGTAAAAAGAATAATTTAGTAGTTATAGTCATGTTTATTATTGCACAATAACGTAATGTAGTGGTCTATATGGGAAAAGCAATGGGGCTTTTTTGAGATTTGTGCTTGTCAGTGGGACTGTGAAGGAGATAATTGTACTTGCAGTAACCAAGGCAATGAATAGTAACAAACTGTCTTACTTCATTAGGATTTTTTTTAATGCTACAACTTACAGTCTTTTAGCACTTTGTTTGCAAAAATCAATGGAAACTTGCACAGTGGACTTTAATAGACTCTGTTATGTCTTTGGAGGATAAAACCCTCTGCTCATTTCCTTGTTTTCCTTATCTGCAGTCGCCTATCTCTCTCATCTCTCACAATGATCAGTGTTAGAGGCAGTTATGTCAACAACTTAAATCCTTCCCCTTTGGAATAAACATGATCTAGCACAGTGTTTTTGGGTGCTTGTCATGCAAAATATCTTAGTGAATTACTCTTGTTGTATGGATTGCTTGTAGATTACACACCCGTGCAAGTCAAGGTTTATGACGTACTAATCTATTAAATAAATCATGAAATGTTGTTCTATTTTAAGTGGCTCATGGACTTAAGTAATACAGCCTTTTAGGAAATTTGCATAATAGAGGCTTTTCCCTCTTCGACAAAATACAAGTGAAAATTGTCCTTTTAGTGGATAATGCTGGTAGGAAATAAATATATTTATGTGAAGTAAATGGGATATGGTCATGCGCACGGTACAAGTCACAATTTGTTATATATTTCACTCAAATATTTGTGAAGGAAATAGGTCTGCTATTTGCTTAGACCGGTAGCTGAGGAAACCTGGTGGGAGGGATATCAGCAAACACTGCTATCCTTTCAGATGAACTGTGCCATCTCAGGAGATTGCAAGTGATCAGGTCCTCCATTTGTGCTTCATCTGAAAGACTGTTTCTAGTAGTTGAGTACATCTGTGTGCAAGATATTGACTCAAAGGAGGTCTGAAAGGCAGAGCAAAAGAGAATCAATTTAGACAAAAGAGTATTTCTTACAGGTTCACCACTAGGCCAATTGCTTTTGTCTGTACTTGGCTTCCTTTGGAAATTTCCTGTAAAGGAAATAAACAAAATTCATTCTCACCACTAACTTAATATATTTAAGATGTACGTTATACTCTTTGCAATAGAAATAATTGGGTGTTCTAATCTTTGTAAGTACTGTATAATTAGTCTTCCAAATGAATGTTTCTACTCATCAGGATGACTAAATAACTTGTTGAGTAAAATTCTTAATTTACATAACTAAAAGCCAATAACAGTTTCATCTCCCTTTATCTGATTATATTCTGATTTTATATCCACATTTCATTGGCCACCTGCCAGTCTCTAAAGGATAAGAGGTAATTAGAACCAGCGATAGTGCACTATTGTTATACTTTTTACAGCACAGATGCAGTTGGGTGTTATTATCATATCTGGTACAATTTTGTGGATAATATCATTATGTCTTTGCTGGTCATAAATTTAATTGGAAATGTGAATCAATTGAAAACACTTTTGTATCTCTGAATCATAACACATTTTGTTTAACATAATGGTACTTCAAAGTTTTAACAGAGTATGTTACTCAGTGTGCAGACAGCAAAATCACTGTTGCCTCTGTTCTGTATATGCATATATTTGTATAGTATTTTTTTCACTCTTGTATATTCTACTGCACAAAATACCATTTAAAATACACCAAGGTAATGAAAATAAATATGAAATACTGATTATTAGTATTCTGACTCCTATATTGCATTTCATACTTATCGTGTGACCATATGACTCCCTACTAAATAATAAAGTACCTTAAGTAATAAAATTGTTTACATGTAACTATTTTTTAAAAATTACTGTCGGACAACCTTATTTAGGTGTTGAGTTTCAATGTAGTACCAAGGTGTTGCATATAGGTAGAACCTTATAAAATGAAGGCCTTGTTGTCCTTGTAAAATCATGGCTCAGGCCTGTTACTTTGGCTAAGTAGAGAAGGACTGTGGGAACGAGACACAGCTGAATTAGGGGTAGAATAACATGCTGCGTGACTGTCACATGCTCACATCGTGGTGTATGGTGGTTGGTTGAATTATGTTGGTTATGCCTTAAAACTATGTAAACAGATAACCAGCTAACTGCTTAAAAAGGCCGGGTTTTTGCAATAAAGCAGCTCTCCTTTGCACCTGCCTGGGCACTCTGCCTCGTTCCTTATTGCAACACGAAGGGGGTGTGAAGTTTATGTGGTTTAGTTTTTCTTATTTCATCTACTACAAATAAAACACATAACAAAACTTGAAATAAAGCAGATTGTAGAAAGAAGTGTGCCCATGCATTAGCAAAGAGATGGAGAAAATAAAGACCTTCTTTGAATAACAGCTAATCCCAGGCACAATTTCCTTGATATGTTCAACAGAGATAATCTCCAACGTAGCAGAGTCAAATGTTCCATCGCCTCCCCTGGTGATGAATCTGATCTGTATCCTGGATTTTAAAGTAGTAAAAGCATTTTGTACTCATTCTCACTACTTCTTAAAGTGTCACTTTGGAATCAATCTCTTAAATAAAATTTTAAATAAAAGTCCAAATTGACCAAAATGGCTAGTTGTCCCCATCTCTTATTAAATTAGTTCTTGTCACAAATATTCTAATATCTTATTTGTATTGGGGTACTTATAAGTTAAAATTTTTGGGTTTTTAATAACTTTGGTGTTGGTCCTGAAGCTCTACTTCTTCTCTGGTTTGAGAAAATCTCATCTCCCTTTTTCCCTGGTGAGACTGAAAGTCCTAAGTTACATGTGAAATTTCTGTCCTTGGTTACTTCCATCACTTTACATCAGTTCATAGCTTTGCTCTGTTGAACTGCAGGGTACAATATAGCAATAATGGTCAATAATTAGGTCTCTTTTCACTTGTTTTCTGGATTTGTATTGTTTCTCCTCTCTCTGTATGTCTCTTTTAAAATTTGGTTCACTGTTGCTGCATACCTTCTAGCTTTAGATTTGTTATTCCCATTTTTCACATCTTTGAAAATGTGAAAGGACTATCCTCGCTGTGTACCACAGCAGACATTGGTGGTGCTTCCTTCTTGCTGAATTCATTGTTTGTGTCTTGTTCTGCACTTCTAAAAGAGCTGATAAAGTACTCTTTAATAATAAAGATTACAAAGTTGGTGTTAACTGTGCTTCAAAAACATTTTCTACCTTCTTTAACCATTTTGGTGTTCCGCAGTGGAAGGTAAAAACACCTTTAAAATTTTCAGCCCCTGGGAGAGAAGTAGGTCAGTTGTCAGTTCACATCCATGTTACAAAATAGCATACATTTGATCATTCTCTGTGGAGTAAAAGCTAAATTTGCATGAGCTCTGGCAAAGAACCAAAACCAGGATTATGATTTCATAATCTCACTTCAGTGCTCATAAATGTGTCTATTCCTACTGTAAGGAGATAGGGTGATGAAAAATGGAGTCATGAACTTTACACTGTGACTAAGAAAAGCCATAAAGAATGGGGTACAAATTTTTTACTTTAAAAATAAGAAAAGGAGGGCAGGCTAGAATTGTCACTGTAATCAGTTGTCTGTCACATGTTTGGTATGTTATGGTGAAAAAGGTATTTTATGTCACTTAACAAGGCCTGGGAGGTCAGTTGCTATCACCAGCACTTGCTTTAGGTGTAGCACAAAGCTTATATGGGATTGTTTTTTAATAATAGAACTAACATGCAGGGGGAAACTTGATGAAAATCCGTCTGGAATTAGGCTCAGAAAGACACGTTGGCAAGTATGAGAATGGAAGGTTGTGGGTGTAGAAAGGAGACTGAAGTGTTCTGCATGTGAGAAGCTTACACAGAAGTTAGGCCACCATGTTAGAGCAGAATGCACATGAATAATACACATGAATATTAGCAGCTCCTTGAGGCAGATTAGGAAACAATTATTTGAACTGTGATAAATTGCTAGTGATGACCTGGTCATTCAATTGACCACAGTAATTGGTGTATCAGCTTCTGGAAGAAAAAGTACAGGGAAGGGAAAGAAAAAAAAGAAAGGAAAAAACCCCAAACAAAACAAAACCCAAATTGCCAAATATCAATCTGATCTGCATGATCAGAAAGGTGTATTAATGAACAATAACCTGTACTACTTCAAAAGACATTTTTGCAAGGTGTCCTGCAGAAGCATTTTCTGTAACTAATGGTGATCTGATGCCAATTTAAATAACAATAAATAAATAAATAAACAAATGGTACATTATAATTTTTAATGAGTTGACAGTTTGTCTTACAAAAAAAACTTTGGGTTTTTTTCTGATTGATATTGCAGAGGGGGGCAGTTAGGACATCTTTACTTGACTGTACACAGAAAACGTTAAACAAGACTGGAACGGATTCTTCCACATTGGAGGGAAACTTTCTCATGTGGTTTGCTCATATGTCGGTCTGGTTGAACAACTTCTCTAGACAGATACATAGCCAAGGAATTATTCTTTCCCTTCATTATGTGGAGGCTTTGTAACAGGGGAGACTTCTATATTTTATTCCCCTTTCTTTGCTTACCTTAGATAAAGATACATAACCAATTGCTATACATCCCCTTAAATTCCTACCGCTAATCACCTGACTTTTCTTTGAAGATGTCTTAGGGCTTGTCATCATGGCTAATCACATTGGTAACTATCTGTTCCTATTTTTTGTTGTCATTTTGCTTTTCTTTTACTTCACAATTATATTTGTTTTATTTTTTTTGTCTTCCTAGATACGCTTTTTCCTATTATTACCCCTTTACATTTTTATGTTCCATATTAAAATCAAAACATGTTATAGCCTCTCATATCAATGTTCACTTACATAACATTCTTTATTGGTGTATGCTCTTCTTTTAGACAGTGCGGCTGATATGTTTTGTCTTGGAGAATTCTAGCATGGAGAAACTTTTCTAATCTCTTCCCATGATTGGAGCTGAAGTATTCCCCTAACTTTTTATGCCTTCTTTACCCATAGGTTATGACTTTGTATTTGACATTCTTTTAGCATTTAAACTGTTTTCTGTTTAATTTGGGCTTTTTCCAGTTGAACACTTTGGTCCTTTTTTTCTTCCTTCATCCAGTAATCGTGTGTGATCTGCTATTTATCATTCCCATGAGTCTAATTAACCTGCCTTTTACAGATTTATGCCTCCTTATGGCTGAATTTTCTGCTGCTGATGCTGTCCATATGTATGCATGGGGCTCTCCATACTGAGATTTTTGAAGTTTAGGTGTGCAACACATTCCTGATTTGTACCTGCCTCCCTTGGTTTTGCACATGAATGAGCTTATTCAAAACCAATTATATGCTAGAACATTTTGTATATGACACTTCTCAGTTTGTTTCAGCCAATATGTATATTCAGGCTAAGGGTAGCAACTGCATGAAGTTTTCCCTTCACTCCCAGAAGTAAAGTGCAAATGTTCTTTGTAACTCATATACCTGGTTAGATGAAGATTTTTATTTTTTCTTTCTATTGTGTAGAGAAAATCCTCATGTTGTACAGAGCTCCTGTAGTGACATAGCCCCAATCTTTTATTCTATCTTTGGAAGAGAGAATGTTTCAAGGAAAGGGTCTTAACAATGATTTTCTTGGGGAATTTGAAATTTCTGTTGGAAATTACTCTTTGGTAGCAAACACAGTTCAGGAGAGACAGGACTTTCCAGAGGCATGGCAGTTTTAAAATTGGGAGGTTATAATGGCTGTTTAACGGCATTCCCTCCTCTGAACCTTTGCGAGTGTACAAATAATAGGTGAGATTTTTAGATGCCTAAAGCTTCTCATCAACTCACAAAGGAATTTGATCTTCTTGGTGGTGAAGACTCTATTCTCTTGTCTATAGCAAAATCAAGTATCTGACTCAGCCACTGCCCATTTGTGTATTACAGGTTACTTACCTACTTTTTGGGGTTGGGTTTTTGTTTGGTTTTTTTTCCTGACATCCCCATCCCTGTTGCTCCTAAAGTCTTTCTATGAATTGTGGTTCAGGTTGGAAGACATGTGGTGAATGGTTCATTGTGATAATCTTTTTAATGTCACGCGTTGAAAGCACTGGAAAACTTTTCTCTGCCGTTGTGTTGCTGCACAGAGACTTCTGAAAGAAACAATTTGCTTCTTCTGATTGTGTCAGTGTAGCCAAGATTTCTGGTGCAAACCTTGTATATTAAACTTAGAAAATATTTAGAGCCCACATGTCTGTTCTCTCCTGTATTTTTGAAGCCACTTTATAAACTCCCATTCCTTCATGGAGAGCCAGGAAATTGCTGTTCAGACACAATCTTTATTGCACCAGGCTGATCTAGTTTAACTTTCTTCATCCATACTTGTCAACTCATGGTTTTATTTGGCTTCTTAGGCCCCTATTGTGATCAGGGACATTGCCTGTTTTCTCAGTGGTTTAAATACATCATCAGAGCACTTGAAGAAGCCTCCTATATTAAGAAATCAGCTAGAGGGTAGAAAAGGGCCAGTGGCTCAAGGGAGTCACCAGAAGGCTTCTTGAAAAAGAAAGCTGCATGCTTGTAATTGGTTTCCATGCTAACTGATGGTGAATCTGGTGGCAAAACTTTCACTAAATCTTCTTCTGTGATGAGAGCTGACTTTAAATATGATGTAGAACCTGCTTAGATATAAGCTTCCTATCAGTTGACTATCATTGCACAATGGCTTTAACAAACAAA
Source organism: Corvus hawaiiensis (assembly GCF_020740725.1). Classification (NCBI taxonomy): domain Eukaryota; kingdom Metazoa; phylum Chordata; class Aves; order Passeriformes; family Corvidae; genus Corvus; species Corvus hawaiiensis. The sequence goes on along the minus strand of NC_063213.1, from coordinate 72,696,464 downwards.
CACGGTATTCTCAGTGGTTCTGTTCAAGCAATTCTGCTAAATCAGGGAAAAAAACAACAAACTGGGGTGATTAACCCTGTTGCTGACATGTCTGTCCTCTGAGGATGACTTTAAATGGCACAATTCAAAAGAATACCTAAAAATTGGCTTCATTCTCTAGAGTTATTCTGCTAAATAACGTGTCACACTCTCCTTCTTACATGGGGTGAATGCTTAAAAGAGGTGCTGAACCTGCTTATGCTTTCTGAAGACAAGCAGCAATATTCCTTGCTGTCTCAAGTGGCAATCTGCTGATGCTTCCAACTATGGTGTGAAAATATTTTGCTTGCAAACCTTTGTGTGGCATTAATGAGATCACCTAGTTATTAGGTCCCTCTTAACATACTTAGAGTATATTCCTGCATAAAGGAATCTTGCAACTAAATGCAAGTTAGGAAAGGGCTTTTTTTTAAACATTTGTAAATGTAATTCAAGCTTAATAACTTACAATTACTGGTATTGTAAAAGAAAGAAACTTGTTTGGGATTCAGGGGATTTTTGTTTGCCTGTTTTTGTTTTGGTTTTTTATAATTTTTATTAGCAGTCTTATGGAAAAAATCTTTGCTCCAGTTTTCAGTCAATACTCAGTCCTGCTGAAGACCTTCTCTAATGACATGATAGTAGTTCTGCAACAAATTATTCTTACTGCCTGTTTGTCACAGATTTCTGAGTTGTGTTATATCTTCTTGGTGAGAAAAGGCACCAGTTCTAAAACTTCTACTGAAGTTTAATTGTTCAATGAAACATATTTCATTGTTTCACTCCTCTTTATTAAAACACGTGAATTATGACATTACCTTTAAACTGAAGAATTTGTAATGTATACCAGAAATCTGAGTCATCACTCCTAGAAGTTTATTTGTCAGGATAACATTGAAGACCTTAACGTGTCCCACAAATGAATTTGAATCAGTGTTTTCAAAGATTATGGAAGAGGTATGCATAGATTTTCTACTCCTTGCACTGCAGCATAACCTGCTGTCATGGTGCTGAGTCCTTCAAAGAAGTTTGCTCTGCAGAGCTTGTGCTAAGAGTATCTTTTTAATCAGCACACCTTTCACTTTACAAGTTCAAAATTAGATCAATAATGAACTTCTTCAGTTTATGTTTGAAAAAACACAGCAGACTCTGAAATACAGTTCATTGGAAGTGGCAAATGTTTGTATCTAACCAGGCTAAGCTGGAGAAGTTTGAGATAAAGCACTGCTATTGAGATGTGTACCCTATGAGCACTGATAAAAAAGAATTAGGAGTGGAAGCAGATACTCAGAGCAAATACAAAATTTTAAATGGAAATAAAAGGGTTTGTATACTACATCCCAGAGAAGAATTTGGAAAAAATAAAAGTAAGCTAGCATCTTGAAAGTCTGACATACCAGAGGTAAGCACTGTCAGTTAAAATGCAACATAACATAAAGCTCCATGAGGCAGAGTAGACAAACTATGGTAGAGAACTTGGAAATGATCACAGACGATATTCCCCTTGAGGTTTAACTGGGATCCTAACACTCTGGGCAATGTTACTTTCTTTCATTATTATTATCACTCTAAATGTTTTTGAGCCAATGGGAATGGGTTGTGTCTTGTGGTAGGGTTAGTCACATTGGGAGGGGTACAGCAAGGGTATTAGGAACTCGACATTTACTATTTTCTGTAAGAATTGTCTGCTTAGAATGGCTATTGGCTGTTGAGATTGTTGTCTCTAGAGTAAATATATTTTTCATCCTGCTGTGAGCAAGACTTTGAAAAAGCTAAAAATCACATGTTGAAGATGAAGTGTAATAGAATTCAGGAAGAAAACTATCACTGTAGTGGGATACTTCTCATTGATATAAATATTTAACATATATGAAGAGCCTTCTCCCAGCAGGGCACACGAAAAGGAATGTTCCTAGTTATTTACCCCACAGAGCTTTGGAGAAGCTTGACTACATTGTCCACGTAACAATTTGTGTATTGCTGTTCTCCCTGAGCGGTACAAGAAAACATTGCCTCATTGTTTATCTCAGGCTGAAAGATTAAAGTTAAAATAGGTGTCAGTGGAAAGGAGATTGATATTTTTGGTGTGCTCAGGACTGATTCATTTCCTGCAGACCGGATATAGTTGCCATTATTTCTACTATGTAGAATGGGACTCTTCATAAGTTGCCCAAGGGGCTTGGAGACTTGGGTAAAGTCAATGTCACCCAGGTCTCTAAATGCTTGAGGACAAATGGAAAATTAGGAAAAAAAAAGAAGAAAAAAAGATAAGAAACTTTCCTGGACTGGAATCTGCAGAAGATGCTCAGGTAATGTAGGGCAGTAGTGCAAGGAAAGAAGTTACCTCTTGGACTAATAGCTGAGAGAATTAACCCTTTGGCAACCCTGCTTTTTAATCTTCACATAGCTAATCTTATAGGGAAGGAACTATCCCATGTGAAGTCTGATGGCACACATGGCAATAGCAAAACAGTCCTCTGCTAAGAGCACTGAGAAGGAAGAAGTTATTTCTTCTGTTTCCTGATGTTTCAAGGTGCTCTCAGGATTTAGGTTAATAGTAGGATAGTACCACACACAGAAAAAAATTTACAGATAGAATAAGTGCTTATATTGTATTATTATTAAGCCAGAGATAAACTGCAGGTTTTTGTAATTAATTCTTTTAACGTGTGCATTCTCTTTGATTATAGAGACATAATTAAGATGGGTAATTACAAACCCTGTGTTTCCTAGTAATATATTCATGCGGAGGTAGCTGTAGTGTTTTACAATAGCAAGCTCATATGTAAAGCAAATGATCTATTTAGTTGGAATAATATCATTAGAGCCAAATTAAATTCTCTGATAAGCACAACTATTCATTAGTTGGCTTCACATTATCTAAAAGCTACTTGCATCTCAGTAACAAAGTTGGAATATTATCCTATCCTACATACATTTGCTCTCAAAAGCATAATACACGAGTTTAACTAGATCAGTTGAGACCATTTTGGTTTTCGATTTCCTAATTAACTTGAATTAAATTGCTGCTGACACATCTGTCTTAGAGTTGGTTTCACTGAGTTTCTGATCTGCTGCAGAATCTCTTTCTTAAGCAAAGGTTCATTTCTGAAATGCAAAAAGGAAAAAGGAATTTTCAATAGGCAGCTGGGTGAGTTCCTCTTGAATCAATTGATTTATGCAGTTTAATTTTAAAATGCACTTTTAATAGTATATTAGGTGCTGAACATGCCCGAGAGGTGCCTTTAGGTATTTAAATCAAAATAAATAAAATATTGACTAAGCTGAACTCAGTAGCTCACTTTATTAAACCGAAGAGCCACATGCCAATTGCAAACAAAGCATTTGTATGTATTTATTTCAGTTCAAATTAATGTTTAAAATTCTCCACTTTCAACTGATTTGGTGTAAATTTTTTGGGCAAGGACAACATCTGAGAGGTGCTGTTACACGAGCCAGAAATCTGCAGGCTGATTTATCTTTAGCACTGTGATTTCCTTCGTCATCTTCCAGGTTCTTGGTACACAATGTAGTTTTTTCATGGGCCAGTTTCAGGGGAAAGATGGGACAGTAAAGTACTGTTTCTCTGTCCATAGCATAGTAGAAGAAAGATGCTTCTCTCAGTTCTTTTCTTCACAAATACAAGACAGGATCCTGCTCACCTGCGCCTGTCCTGGATAATGACTTTGTCATAGAAATTTTAAAACAGCTATAAAAATAATGGAGGAATACTTCCTTTTTATAGTTTCCGTGTTTCATACCAATAGTCTGCGCTACACCTCGATACAGTACAGGAGTTGAGGTGTCTCCTGTCAATCTCAGTAGGAAGGTTCATCCAGAAGATACCAGTTTTCAGTGATTTACTGGGTAAACAAAACTGTCAGGATGGCTGAGCCCAGAGAGTGGTGGTGTTTCCCAGGGCTCAGGACTGAGGCCAGTCCTGTTTAATATCTTTATCAACAATATGGATAAGGAAATCAAGTGCACCCTCAGTTTGCAGATGACACCAAGATGGGTGGGAGTGCTGATCTGCTGGAAGGGTAGGAAGGGTCTCCGGAGGGATCTGGACAGGCTGGATCAATAAACCAAGGTTAAACAAGGTGAAGTGCTAGGTACAGCACGTGGGTCACAACAACACTGTGCAGCACTGCAGGCTGGGGGAAGAGTGGATGGAAAGCTGCCTGGTGGGAAAAGACCTGGGGCTGCTGGTTGACAGCAACTCAACATGAGCCAGTGTGTGCCCAGGTGACCAAAAATCCAATGACTTCCTGGCTTGTGTGGCCAGCAGGAGCAGTGATTTTCCCCCTGTATTGGACACCAGAGAGGTCGTACCTCAAATCCTGTGTCCAGTTCTGGGCCCCTCACTATAAGACAGACATTGAGGTGCTGGAGCATGTCCAGAGAAGGGCAACAGAGCTGGCGAAGGATCTGGAGCACAAGTCTGATGACAAGTGACTGAGACAGTTTGGGTTGCTCAGTCCGGAGAAAGGGAGGCAGAGAGGAGACCTCATTGCTCTCTAGAACTACCTGAAAGGAGGCTGCAGTGAGGTAAGGATTAGTCTCATCTCCCAGGTGCCAGGATAAGAGGAAATGACCTCAAGTTGTGCCAGGGAAGGTTTAGATTGGATATCAGGCAAAATATCATCATGGAAAGGTATTTATATATATATATATATATATATATATATATATACACACACACATATATATAATTTTATAATCATTTAGCATTCTTGGTTTTTGCATTGTGAACATGCTTACAGAGTGCTGTTCATGTCAGTTAAGTCTGCTGATTTTATTAATATCAGTATTACTTTGTTTCAGTGGGAACTGGTATATAGAATTAATTTGACACAAAGAAGAAGACTTTAATTTTATTCTGTTTCTGGCTTTGTCTGTTTTAAAGACACATAATATCTACAGTAGCAAAAGCAACACTGTTTATTTCTCAATAATTCATTGGTATTCTTATCCATTAATTAACATATACCTGAAGATAATATATATGGATCCACTAAATATGGTCCATTTCTGAGATAATGTTAGAATTCAGGGCCTAGTAGAAAAAAAGTTGGGTTTTTTTCTTTTAGTTAGGTTCAGCTCCTGTTTTAGAATAGTTTGCAATAAAGCAAATGCATTACTGTGAAAGCAAAGACGCTTTCACAGTAATAAGCAGAACAGAAGCACCCTTCTACAGTGGTTCAGATTTGTTTGGGATAAACAGCATTGGCCTATAGATTTTTTTTTTTTTAAGTAAAAAGTGTCACTGCTATGATCCTCCAGGACCCTGGAGCTTTGAGCTAGAGTTCCTGCACCTTTTTAAAAGTGAGGTTTCTAGTCACTGAGATCAAATATAAACTAGAAAAGCAAACTTCTTAAAGGGTAGTTAAAATACAAAGCGAGTTGGAAATAAAATAGGCTTATAAACCTATATCTTTCTTCAGTTCTGTGTCAGAGTGAATCCTTTTCTCTAGTCTTACTTTCAACCCAGTAAATTGGTGCCTTTCTAAATCACAGCAATTGCTATACGATCTAGCTTGGGTCCCTAGGAAAAGTCCTATTTTCTCTCCCTCTGAAGTCTGACTCTGCATTCTCACTGTCTAGATGAGGAGTCTTCTGGCCTCTGCTGGATGAAATCTCCCTGCCAGCTATCTCCCATGTTATAATATCTTTTCCCTTTCTGCCAGAACCCATTTTTTTTCTTGCACAACCAGTTAGAGAGCAAATTTTTAAACCTTTTAAAGATCCAGATGGTCTATTGGATGCCTTTCTCTCTTTAAATCTGAACTTCTGTCCTATGTACTAAATGTGTCTGAATTCTGTTGTCAAATATTGGAGTTCTTACTCCCCATGCCAAGGATCCACCTACCCCTAAATCCTTTGTTTTCTGGCAGCATGCAAGTCAGGCCAGAGCTAAATGAACCCCTGATGTGTTCAATACCAGGAACACAGAGTATTTTATGATCAGATGACTATATGAGAGCAAAAACTGTGCTGAGTTTTTGTAAGGAAGGTAAAATGCTCTAGCAGCCTTAGCATCCCCATTTTATTGATGCATTGTATGTTGGCTAGAGAGTTGCCTGTGAACTAACACAAGGCTAGAAAACTCCAGGTCATAAGTACCAAAATCTTATATAAGACTTAAAATTAATAAGAAGAAGGACCAGAATAACCCACAGCCAGAATTTTCAGAGCCCTCGCCTGAGATCTGGAGGGCTAAGATTAAAGTCTGCTCCAACATGTCAGCCACTAACTTCCCATGTGAAAAAAAAAGAGGTGGAAATAAATAACACGGTGTGGTCTTCATCTTCCCTGAAGTCCTTACCAGAACTGTTCTTTAACTTTTTGGTTCTTTTCCTCCTCCTGACTTACACACAAGTCTGAGGGTTACAGTAAGCAAGGAGAATGTTTTTTTCTTGATCATTGTCGGCATCAATATACACTCCAAACATTTCCCAGAGTTGGAAGGCACAGAATAAAAGCCAGCTCCATATTTCCATGTTTTAGTGTAGTAAGATTTTTTGCCTCTTGTTTGAAATCAGCAAGGACAACAGCAACAAGTGCTGTGCCCTAAAGCAGCAGTTTCCTTCCTTAATAATTCTGGTATTGTCCTCTTTCTCTCTCTTTAAAACTGAATCTTGCAGCTACAAATGCAAATCAATGCCATAACAGTAGTATAATCTGCGGGTTAGGCTGATCCAGAGTGTTTTACTGTTGGGGTGGAGGTAGATGTTATAAATCAATAAATATGTAGGACTATGCATTCCAATTACTAAAAAAGTCAATTCCATTCCTACTGCAGTAGTTATTACCAAATGTGGGAATATACATACTAATTATCAAATGTTTGGAGTTTTCTTGGTCCAAATATATGGCATTTGTGCCTGACAGGTGCAGTGATACATGATTCCCATACGAAAATAAGAATGTATTAGACACCAGCTGCATGTATCTTAAAATGGCAGATAAAATATAATTGAAAGATAGTTTTAAGTGGAATGAAATGAGTGAAATACTAGCAATAGACTTTGTTTCCCTCACTCTAGATCATGCTTCTTAACCACATTTGCAAATATAGACTATTTAGCATAGGTGCTCATCTGAGTCAAAGTTGTCCAACTGAAGTAAGGCCCAGATCCAAAAAAACGGATATGAATGTCTCACTCCACTCCTTCCAAGAGTCTAAGCTCGAAAACTGTGTTTCTCTATGAAGTGTGAGTTGTACCCCTGTGTGTTGGACCCTGCCCCAATGTGCCGAAAAGCTACAATTCTCCTTAATTTTACAGATATATTTGATGTTGCAGACCCATGCCAGAGTGAGTAGAGGATGCTCATACCAAAGATCAAAAACATGGCTGCATGTGCATAAATTTAGGTAGCTAACCTTGACATTTTGGCCTAGGTTTTTGCCAAAGTTAATTTACACAATAAGACAGCATTCCCATTTAACTAGATCAACTTAATGCTTATGTTAATATCATGCATTTAAGTGTTATTTGCTACAACACTTTCCATGTCAAGTATTAGCCATGAATAAGATTTATTAGTAAATAGTAAACAATTCCCATCACTGGCTTCATTAAAGAAAAAATTATATTTCCAGTGTGGAGGATAATTTCAAGGACACAGCTAAAAGAGATTGGAATCTGGAAGTCTCAATTTAGTCTACATTTCCACACTGCCCCAGATACTTCTTTGCGTAGTAAGAGATGAAATGTTGTCCCAGTGTCTGAGTACTTCAGCACTGGAGGGTTTGATCTGGCCAGTCAGCTGAAGCACAAGTCACCAAACAGATCAAAGGTGAAGCTGGTCTTTTGATCTGTGGACTAAGTTGTCCGACTGTGTATGTATAGAGACAACAGATGCAGTGAAAGCAGGGAGCAATCTTTCCTCTTGTGCTAAGGCATGTTAATATCCCAGGAAGCAGTAGAAGAAAGAAAACCTGCTTTGTGCTAGGAGTTCTCTGTCTTACTGTGCTGAGCTCAGATTTCAGATGAGAAAGAAGAAAGATAAAAGCAGATGGTGATCTGATCCAGACCAGGATTTTAGAGAGGTCATATCTCCTTAGAGTTGCCATGGTACCTATTAAGTAAGGACACATCTGAAATGTGGTAATGAAATGCAACAAATTTCTTGAGGACCAGTAAGCTCATGGGAACTCTTTTTCTGGTTGCAGGTTTATTACATTTTGGATATTTCTACTGTTTATAAGACCTCACCAAACAGTCTGCTCAAACAGTTTTCAATGCGACAATTCTCTTCAGTCTGCTTTTTCTGATGGCTGGCTTTTCTTTGCATCCAGTGTTTATTGTTGATTCAGCTTGGATGTCTGAAACTTGTAAAGCAAAACAGTCAGTGGTGGACGACGTGAGCAGCAAATATCCTTGTTCCCATGTGAGTAGGGGCAAAAGTGTATTCACATAAAACCTTCCCACAAATAAATCTCTCTTCTCTTCATAAAGTTAACTTTGAAATAGATAGTCAAATGTAGAGCTTTATAACTGTGCGCATTTATAGAACACTCTATTGTCTGGTATTGGGGCTGTCCCAGTTTTAGGACTTGGGAGTCTCCTGGGTTGGGTTAAGAATTCTCAGAATAGTGAATCTGAATTTATCTTGGTTGTGCTGTCTACCCACACTTTAAAATCTTACCACTTCTCTCAGGCAAAATCAGAGGTGATTTGCTCTATAATATTCTTTTGGGAGAGGGATGAGAGAAAGCTCACACATTCTGAAAGAATCTGAGCTAAGATGATTAGCATGTGAGACAAAAAGGATGCCTGTGAGTTTTTCCTCTAGTTACGTATTCCTCCTCACAAAAATGGAGTGCACACTATAGAGATTTATTTGCTTTTGTATTATTAGTTTCACTTGTGTGTGCAACCATATCCCTATGGGTAGCTTCAGTAAATATTCTTTAGTTTTTCTACACCTCTGCAATTATTTAATCTGAAAGCACTGGATTTACTCAATTTATGCTAAAGTATGTCAGCTCAGGATTTGGCCTGTACTACCTTGTGCTGATTAAGGAGGCTAGATTAATTAAATTGAAACATTATATAGTCCATTAAACTATTTCAAAGATATGAAAACTTGAAGCTTCACTTTGTCTTTCTAGATAAAAACAGAATCTTAGATTATGCCTGTAACAAAATAAAAAGGCAACAAAAAAAGTAACTCTAGTTGGTTAAGCATATATTATGCCAATTAAAGGCTGCTACCTTGAAAATTACATTCAGTTCTGAATTATGCACTCCAAACATACGGAAGCAGAGCCCCTGCTTCTCTTTTTACATTTTCATGGCCATAGTAACTCAGGGAAAGAATCCAGGCATACAGGTGATGTAACTGACAATGGTAGGTACTAGACATGTTTTGTGAAGAAGAAAGAGGGTGAGGGTGTTTTGGAGAAGCTCTCTTTTTCCTTTCTTGGTGAGATAAAGGAGAGGGCAGTAATAAAGCCCTCCAGGTTATGAGTCTCAGCCACAAAGGCAGAAGTAAAAGGAAAAGCCTCTGAGAAGTACATGACCCTTTCATGCTTGAATATGTATATTGGCCTACCTAAATTTCTTTCATTTGGACCTGGTGGTTTTGATGGACAGGGAATTACATGGAATGAATGAATGAATCATGAAAAACTAGAATTGCCTGGAATATAGATGCTGATATAAATTTACAATCAGATTATTTCAAGGGTTTTAAGGAAGGATGGTTCTTGGCAGGTATTTAGAGGCTATCAGAGGGAAAGTCATCCTATGTTTGTCATACTTCTCATACTTTTTGCCCTAAAAGTTCTCTACCAGCCTTTGTTGGAGACTTGGTGGTGGGACTAAATGGGTTTGCAGTCAAAATCCCAGGGGTATCACCTGATCATTTGTGACTCTAATATAGATCCCTGTACTGGGAAAGATAGGGGATTTTACAGATCTTTGGTTTTATTTATTTTGAACTTGATGGAAACCTTGATGAAGCGTGTAGGAAGTACTCCTTGATTTTAGTGCCTCTAGTTGTTTCAGTTCTGTGGAACTAACCCAGCAGAATTTAAAATGCTTTCAGAAAAGAACATATAGAACAAAGAAAGAGACAGACACCTTCTGTTGATTCAATATATATTGAATATTTTATATTTTATATTCATGACTTCTGTCCACATATGCTGGGACATATTTGTTCAGTCACTTGTAGAGCAGCTCTACCTTGGAGTTGCTCTTTGCAGGTCCTTCCAACTTCCATCACTCTGCCTGTTTCCTGCTCTGTGTCAGAACTGTATGGCCTTTTTTTTGGACAACTGTATATTTTTTACTCTTTTGGGGAAGATCAGAGCACTTGTCTCAAACACAATGGGAAAGGAAGGCTTCTTTAACTGTCCTAACTCTTCTTTCCTTACCTCTCTGCTTAGGGACACCAAAATTTGTCCCTAGACTACACAAGGTTGTTTGCTTGTGCCTTGTTGCCCTCCACCAGCCCCTCTGGAGTCACATAGTGGTGGGGAACATCTTTCCACAAAGATGTTTAGCTGTATGAATGCCTCTCACTTTCTGGGTGGGTTCAGTGCTGGTGAAAATGCCTTTTCCCACCCTTACTGAATTTTGTAATGAGAAAAAAAGTTGACCTGCTTATGATGAATACTCATTTCTTAAAATGGAGAAATCTCAAGAACAATTTATTAGAATCAATTGTTTTACTGAATAGTGCAAATGATACCTTGTATCCAAATTAAAATCAATTGTTATAGTTGGATTTCTCATTTAAAATTTTATAACAAAAACAAACTGGGAGGTCTGTGGATCCCAGGTTTTGATGTGATAGCTACAGCAACAGATGAACGATATATTATGAGTTTTACTTCTTTAAGAGTGGGATGTGCTTGAACCCCATGTCAGTTCTCCTTGACTAGCCATGGGCTTTGCTGTACCAGGTGCTTTCAGGCTTGTAAGTTACTGGGTTTAGCCAAGGCAGAAAAAATGATTGTATATAAATTTGGTTATAGAATTTTGTACAATGTTTCTGACATAGCCTATAAAAGATGCTGTCATTTCAGACAGTTAAATTTTGTGGTCAATGTAGTCCATATTAAAAAGCGATTAATAAGGAGTTTTCAACTGAGGCTTTATCAAAGAGCAATTTTATTGGGGCACTCTGACAGTGACTTTAAAGGGAAGCATGTTTTCAGTGAACATTTGGATAGATGTTTAGTGCTTGGAAATCAGATGTACCAAATGCTCTTGGTAAAATTTGCCTGTGTCTTAAAATATGAAGTAATAAATGACAAGTACTCATATGAACCCGTCCAGAGCAATTGGACCAAGGGTCTACATTGAAGAGGATAAATTTTGACTCTGCCAAATGCAATGTTTGCAACTGAGGGAAAAGACACTGCTCAAATGTGGGATTTGGTAATGTTATCCTGGTCTTTGCTATGGTTGAATGTCTTAAGGGACATGATGAGATGAATACGAAAACCCCCTACAACATGAGAGGTCAGTGAGAAGTTATTCCAAAACAGGCCAATAAGGATACATAATGGAAAAACTAAGTATGCCTTTTGATAGTGAGAATAATAGTTTGTGTTGGGAAAAAAAAATAGTCTAGAAAGATTTTGATTCTCCATCCCTTAGATATTCTAAATCTGTCTAGAAGAGAGGCTGTTATTCAAGAAGGAATTTTGGCACTGGCAAGTTGCAGAAACAACTACATAGGGCTTTGTTGCAGAGCATGTCAGTCAAATCATCTATAGTGCTGTCTTTTGTTCTCCAAATCTATTCAAGCCGAAGTCTTAACTCTCTTAAGGATTTTTAAAAAAATATTTGTGTCTGGAAGTCATAAAAAAACAAATCAAGTAAAAGCAGTAATTCTACAGAAGCATTAGTCAAGGATTTATAAATTCACTGGTATTCCAAATTGGAATGAAATCTGTAAGACTGGTCTGGTTCAAGTGTAATGATCAGCTGTTTGCTTTGCTTTGTTTTGTTTTACAGCTTTTAAATAAAGCAAATTCAGACTAAACCATCTCATTCTTCAGGTGGCAGAGCAGTCATTATGGCTTTATTAGAGTTATTTTAAAAAGTTTTTCCCAAAATAAATTTTCAACAAAGCCAATCTGATTTTAGTTTTACACAGTCTTTGAGATGGTACATTGCCAGGACTCATATATCTGTCAGGGATACATCCACAACTCTTGAGTCTTGCTCCACAACTTTTTACTTTCTTAAGGAAAAGATGTAACAGTAGCATTCTGTTTAGGTGCAATTGAACCATATTTTCATTTTGTTCTCAGTTTGTAACTGCATTACTACTTTTAGTGTTGACTTACGTTCTCATAGTTTGTTCTCATGTATAAGATGTATAATGGTCTGGATTTGACAATTAAGGTACCAAATTTCTTTGAAAGACAGAATCAGTGAGTCAAGCAGAACCTATATGTTGTTTGGATCAAGTTGCAAGTAGGACTCTACAGGATGAAAACAATGAGCCATGGAACAATTCCTTCCATTCATTACACAACTTCATGTTAATGAAAACCCAATAACATTAATAGATTTCCCCGTAGCTTACACCTGCGTAAATTGAAGGAAATATGATCCCACATACTCTTTAGGAAAAGAATGAAAATCAAATCTATCTATCTCCACTATGGAGCTGTAATGAAGGTACCACAAGCTGAATTTTCCATCTGTATCTAATCTCTTGTGTCACCTGCAGACGACTGCACTTATGGCCATACTGCAGAACCATTGGTTCACCAAAGTGATTTATGTGCCTGAAGGTGTGTAGCATAGCTCCAGAAAGTGTTGTAAGGACCAGGCAGCCTGTGCTTTATTCCCTGGTATACTCTTTAAGATGTTCTGGAAGGACAAAAGAACATCAATGCCATAAAACCAAAAAACCCAACAACTTTTTTAGACTCTTCAGAAAAGTCCAAAGGACTGAATATTCTTGGCACTGTCATGCTTGAACCTACAAATTTAAACTGAAAAATGTTTAGATTGGACATAAGAAAGAAATGTTTTACTATGAAGGTGGTGAGGCACTGGCATGCGTTGTCCAGAGATATTGTGCATACCCAGTTAATGGAACTGTCATGGTCAAGTTGAACAGGACTTTGAGTAACCTGATCTAGTGAAAAGTGTTTCAGCAATACCAGGGGTGGGTGGACTTAGATGATCTTTAAAGGTTGCTCCAAAACCATTCTTTGATTGTGATTTATGATTATAAAAGCATTTTCCATCTCTGTTGGTATTAACATTTGTAAAAAAACTTCAGAATGTACAAAAAAGACTTTCTTCTCAATGGTATTGAATCACATCATCTCAGTAGTGGTTTTGTTCCTGAAATGTGAAAATAGTGGATAGACAACTCTAATTTGACCCTATTTCATTTTCAAGGTAACAAAAATAAGTAAGAGGAGAAGTTCTTGATTAAAAGGGCTATTTTTTACCTTGACCTCACTGGAAGAAAGTTTTCCCTTTGGGAGTGGAAGAAGTGAGCTGACATACAAATAGTGAAGGGTTGGGATTGCTGGTTACCATCAGTTGGAAGTTTTAATCCGCCATGTGATGTGTATTTGCTACAAAGCTTTGGGCAGCTGTTTGGAAAGCTGCCCCACAGAAAAGGATCTGGGGGTGTTGTTTGACAGATGGCTAAATATGAGCCAGCAGTGTGCCCAGGTGGCCAAGAAGGCCAATGTATCACCAACAGTGTGGCCAGCAGGACCAGGGTAGGGATTGTCCCCTGTACTTGGCACTGGTGAGGCCTTACCTGGAATCCTGTGTCCAATTCTGGGCCCCTCACAGCAAGAAGGACATGGAGGTGCTGGAGTGTGTCCAGAGAAGGACACACTCCAGCTGGTGAAGGGTCTAGAGCACAAGTCTGATGAGAAACATCTGAGAGAGCTCGTGTTGTTTAGCCTGAAGGAAAGGAGACTCAGGGGGGACCTTATCGCTCTCGACAGCTGCTTGAAAGGAGGGTGTAGCCAGGTGGGTGTAAGTCTCTTCTTCCAAGCAACAAGTGATAGGATGAGAGGAAGCAGACTTAAGTTGTGCCAGGGGAGGTTTAGATTGGATATTAGGAAAAATTTCTTCACAGAAAGGGTGGCCAGGCATTGGAACCGGCTGCCCAGGGAAGTGGTGGAATCCCCATCCCTGAAGGTATTTGCAAGATGTGTAGATATGTCACCTGGGGACATGGTTTAGTGGAGGGCTTGGCAGTGATGGGTTAATGGTTGGACTCAGTGACTGAAAGATGTTTTTCAATCTTTAAAATTCTATTATTCTGGTTTTTAATACAATCAAAATAGGTTGGGAGAAAAACAAGATCATACAGAGCTTATAACAAAATCCTACTTGTGGAGATTTTGAAAGTCTTGCAAATAGCACCAAATTCTGTGGCCCTAGAGCCTCAGCATTTACTAGTTTGGCTCTCTTGTTTTATACAGCTTAAATTAGGTTGGGATCTCACACAGGAAGTGTCATATGTATGGGATTTCATTTGTTAGTAAATGTCATTTTTTACAAATTTTTTTTTAATCAAATTTAATTTTTATAATAAACTATTAATTGGAACTCTATTAAATTATTTCCTTTTCTCCTGCATAAGAATTTTGGGGACTAGAAGTACCAGAGGGTTATTTGGAAGTAGGTGCGTGACATGTGGGACTTTTTTTGTTAGGCTCTGAACTGAACAGTTATTGTGCAGAAGCTGCACAAAAAATCACAGGCATTAACTGCTGTCTAGACAAGAGCTGATGGCCTGCTGTATTTTTAGTCTCTCTATGGTATTTTTGCTACCAAAACAAAATAACATATCTTGGTTTTAATTAGAGGCTGAAAGTTCATCATAGCCTCCAAAAGGGCCTGACCTGTTGTCATGGCTCTAATGTACATGGCTCTAATTTTCTTTCCATCTTGCTACTTTTGTTAGTGCTTCTGTGTTAAGATGGTGGGTTTTCATTGTGATACAAAATCTCACTTGTAAATGATACTCCAGAGCCTGTGGCTGACCCTATGGCATCAGAGCTTATTAGAACACCATGTGCAGCTTAATTAAAACATGGGGGAGAAAAAAAGTTCTCACCCTGAAGTATATTGTGCAAGGCTGCTCACGTTTCTGGAGATGTGCTAAATTCATTGCTACAGGTGTACACAGGACTGCAAAATACTTTCAGTGACCAATCTGAACAGGTGTCTCTCCTGGTGAGTGCTCTCCCTCAGAGAGAGAGACCACAATAGAGAGGAAGCACTCAGCTTTGTATAAATATGGCAAGCTGCACAGCCTCTCAGGGCTCTCAGGATTTAGCCCCTTGTGCTCAAGGCTAGCTCTGATGCAGGGTGGCTGTGTTACTGTGGAGAAGTGTGTGAGAACAGGCTGGGAGGTGCCTTTACCTGAGCCCCTCTTTTACTCAGGGGTTTTGGTTTTGCTCAGCCTCTTGCCCCTGATCCTTGGCTGGACTACTTTGCAGCTGCGCCTGTGGCTGTTCATGGACTTTGCTGATCCTGACCTGATCTGACTTATTGCCTTCCTGGCCTGACCTCAGGCCTGCTGCATCCCTGTGGGCTTGCTCAGTGATCTGGATTCTTGGCTGAGCCTGCTTAGTGTCGCTGGTCAGAGCACCCCTGCTCTCTGTGTTCAGCATCCCGCAGTACTGCAGTCCTTGTCGATGAGGACGCTGCCCATGCCTGCCTTGTGTCATCCTCAGCCCCTGGCTTGCTTCTCTGTAAAGAACAGCCCACACTTGTGGGTCCCTGAAGGAATTAATTGTGATCATGCTGGCTTACTGCTGTTGCTCCACTTGTTAGTGATTCCACATCCAGCCAGAAGGAAGCTTTTTGTCCTGCTATAGCTCTGGTCTCTTCTTTTTTCAAATTGTTTCTGAGAACAAGAAGACAGAGTGAATATGGATTCTGACCACATGTCTTCTTACGCAGGGACTAAGACATGGCTGTGTGCATTAGACAACGTTCATCCTATTCCTGATTAAATATTCATATTAGTAATTACTTGTTCACATTACAATACCTCCTGCCTCTCCCAGAGAAGAGTAATGCTTCATTCTGCTAGGCAGTAAACAAATAAAAGCAACCTAGGGGGAATAAATACACATCAGCGAGGACAGGCAGGATACAAGGAAATAAATAGAGCTGATCAGGGAACAAAATCTTCTGCTTTAGAAGAAAACAAAACCAAACCAGGATTTTGTTAAAAACAAAAACATTCCAGTGTTGTCAGAAAATGGTTACAATTTATTAATTTATTTATTGGTGTAGGAAAATTATTTGAGTGCTCCTGGCTGTAAACCTGCTGCTGAGCCTTTTGGAAGGCATTTCTGTCACTGCAGTAGTTAGCTGCCTGGTTCTCCAAGGTTCATTGTTGCCCCTATTTCTCAGTTCTTGGGCTGCCCGCCAAGGCAGGATGCTGTGTGACCCTGGGAGATGTACAGCCCCTCTTCTGCCTGCTGGGGAGCTCAAGGTGGCAAACTAGCATTTGCTGTAGTAAAACTGATAAATTTTGTTTAGCTGCAGTAAGTCTATTACACAAGACTTTAGGGGAATTTGATGGTAGAGGCAAAGAGATGATAAGTGTCAAGGACCCAGACTATCCCGTGCTCCATGTTCCTCAAGAAGCCAAAGAAAGCCAAAGAAAGAGGACAGAAGGATCTTCCCCAATTGATGTGTGTATCTGCATCCCACCTGCAAATGGAATTAGGGCTCCATTTGTGAGACACAGGTGACTACCAGCCTTCAGTGGGCATGATGGACATGCATGGTGACCCCACCACTGCATACGGGAACTGCCACCACCACTCGGTGGAGCTGAGAACAACATCATGATAGAGCTGTCCTAGGTGGTCTATGTGAAGCTGAAAAAAACTCACTGTGATCCTGCTGCTGTTTCTATATCTATGCTTTTTTATTTCTCCCAGGATAAAAATGCCCAAGAATATGAATCATTGCTAATCTAATGTAGTAACTAAAAATAGTTCAGCTTTTACTGAGATACCTGCTCGTGGGGGATACCTAGTCCTGATATTTTGAAGAACAAAAACTTACTCATCACTGACCATGGAATAGAGTAGCTTATGAGGCTACATTGTGCAGAACTGATGATATATCATGAATGTATTTATAATGATTTATCTTGCTCACCTGTCCAATGAAAATGTGAGGCTTCATAAACAAGATGGAAGTGAAGCCACCTGTAAGGAAATGCATTAGAGACCCTGAATTTTTCCAGATCCCACTAAGAGGTGCTGAATCCACAGAGGAAACAAGATTCTGTTCAAAAACTGCACAATGTATGCTGAAACTCAACTAAACTTCTTGAGAAGTTACTTATGCTTAAAGCTTGAGGAAAGCCATGAGTGCATCTTTCTCTCCTGCTTAATCTGTTGTAGGCAATTTAGTTTTCAGGTATGTTGGTTTTTTTTTTTTACAAAAGATTTTCCATGTCTCACGGCTGACTTCCTTCTCATTATGTGTGTAGCTGAGAGCTCAAAATGATTTCAAAAGATCTTTTGACGTAAATTGCAGAACTCCACTGAAGTCAATGGAGTGCTAGCCATCACACAGGCCAAACATTCTTCCAGCAACACTTCCTGTTGTTATCATTTGTTTCTATGATGTGTGAATAGTGAAAAGAATAGTAATGTGAATAATCTGTATCTACTGTAGGTTCCTTTTTTTTATAGTCATATTCATACAACAATATAATGTTGTTGTATAAGACTTATTTAGAATGGGAGGGATTCTGTCATAAAAATTGCCTTTTAAACTATTTCTGTTCTCTACAGTTTCTCCACAGGATTGAGAAATTAACCAACTGTGAAATCACATATTTACAAAAATAGATCAGAGTTTTTGGCCTGATGATACAATAAATCTAGCTGAGGGCTTACAGATATCAGTTAAAAATGTCCCAAACATCTCAACCATATGACCCAAAATACTGACTTGGTGTTAATTCAAATTATTAAGTAAAATTAGGGTTTTTTTCTTTAGGATGAATATGTTGTATAGATTTGTGTCAGGCCAAGTACAGCCTCCCTTTCCATAAGTTTCATAAATCTAGACTAAAAATAGAAAGTTGTCCTAAGTTGTATCATGTTCTTCTTCTTTCAACAGAATTGCATTCATATTTGATCTAGATCTAATGCCTAGTGTACTTCATCACTAATAAGTTATGGTTGAAAACAAGGCAGAAACTTTCTAGTGGCATTTTCCTTCTGATGTTTTAACTCAAACCTTACAGGCAAGGAAGGTTTCACTTGAACCCAGATCTGAACCACATTTTTTCTTCAAAATGCAGAAAGATCAGATTGATGTGGAAAATCAGAACCATTGCATTGTTTGCTTGCTTTCTGACTGCTAAATGTAGGGATCTTTAAATGCAGTGATTGTAAAGGCTAGATTGCTGGAGACTGAAAAGGACATAATATATTGTGTTGCTCTGATTTGGGAGGACTGGTGAAAAAAGTACAAGACCATTTTTAGGTGAGTCTAGATGAAAACAAACAAGCCTTGGTATAGGACCAATAGAAATTTGAGTGCTTAATTGCTAGGGTTTTTCTGGGAACACCTTCAAAATCTTTAATTTTTTAGAAAGGATAGAATGGATTGGAGTCTTCAGAGAACCAAACTTTACAATAGATTAGAACTGCCTGGAAATTCAGTTTTTCCTTCCAGTAGAAAAATGTGATACAACAATAATAAGATTTATTAGAATAATCGGTGGTGGGAACATTTTGAAGTGTTTCTCTGCCAAACTCTTGAAGTTACTTAGTTTTAATGATACCTAAAGTACACTGACAGATGAGAATTACCTACAAAGTGCACTTGTGTTTACATCTTGCTTCTAAAATGGATTTTATTGGCAAAGAACAAATGACAGATCACCTTGCAAAACAGCTTAGAGCTTAGATTGCTGTTGTGTTAATGCATGGGTGATGTTCAGTTCCTTACTCGCTGTGAACTGATTCAAGCCCAATTTCCTCCAAGAATCATGAGAAGTGGGAAAGCCAAGTTTTGGAGTAAGGGCACTGTCTAATCCAGTTAACCTGGAGCTCTTTTGCTCAGAGATCTTCCTCAGAGGAGGAGGAGGAGAAGGAGAAGGAAAGACAATTCTGAGGCTAAACAGTGGTGAAAACATCCTTACAGGAAGGAGAAATTTTGGGCTCTGCACTTCTTCAAGCTAATCTCAACCTCAAATCTAAGGTCTCTCCCTTACAAATTCCTTAGCAGTGCCTACCACTGGATCCTTGGCAGGTGTGTACTTTCTCTTGTATGTAAGGAAGGGTGCTCTCCATCCACAGGAGCCAGAAAGCAATCCCAAAAGTCTTTCATTAAGACTGTCCTAATTATTTGGCTGGAGTGGTCCTTCTACAACTTTCTCCAGAACAACCAGGAAAATCCAGGCAGCAATTTCCTACTCCCTACTTCACTTGAAACTAGCTTAGTCTCTCACAAATTGAACTTGTACAGAAGGGAGCACTCTGTTTTTCCACACCTCTGCATGATCTAATTCCAAATCCCTATCTGTTCAGGTAGAAAAGTTCTCAAAGACCAGTGAGATGTGTTGCTGTTTGTTTGGTGGCTTTTTTTGTTCTCCAGACAGCCTGAATGAATCTTCTACTGTTTCTTTCACTTATTGACAATTTATGCCTCTACTTTAAAAACTGTCTCTGTGATGATGGATAACTTAGCATAATTTTTTTTTTTTTCATTGGTATCCCTCTCCCTTTTGCAAGTTTTGGTCAATTGAATCTTAAGGCCTACTCTGTACCATAATTTTCATGCTTGAAATCAATCTACAAAATCTTATGTGCAATTCAGTACTTATAAGGGACTGACACTGCTGCTGTAATATCAGTCAGGTGATAATGCCTGAGCATTTTGGATAGTTATGGTTTTTCAGGAAGTGCAGGCTGAGTAGATTTTTTCCTTTCTCTTTTCTATTTAATTTTTTTCCTGTTTTGAAGGCAAGTATAATAGGACATTATCCAAGCAGGTAGCATACCAGAAATGGCCATGACTCCAGCTCCTTGACATGTCAATTGCAAATGATCCTTTTTATTATTAGTTCTATATGCAGTTCATCACTGTCCTCCAGCCTATCCTAATTTATTTGTGCTTACCTTTTCCTCCTATACTTCTACATGGGAACTGGCCTATTAAATCTGCAGTTTTAATATGTGTTTGGTGCTGGGTTGTTCAAGAAATCTCCCTACTGTCTGTCATCTGATTAATACGTTCTGTCTTTGTGTGGAGTTTTACTTGGCTTGTGTTGTTTCTCATACACATGCACACCCTGTGGCATCTCTCTTTTCTGATTCCCGATGGAGCTGCATCTCAGAAAAACCTTGAGTCAGGTACTAAAGTTCTGTTTGTATTAATGAGGACAAAGCACACAGATGGTAGTGGAGCCTACAGGAGTGGTATATTAGTGCTGTTGGCAGCCTTGCATATCTGCAAGTCAGGTGGTCTCTTTTCTGTCTCACCCTCTCAGAGGTTTTTTTTGTGACCTCTTTCAAATACGTTGCCTTTGTAGTGCTTTGTCTGTAAAACAAGTGGGAATATTTACCTGCCCATCGTAGGAGGTGAGTGTGGGAAGGGAAGAGTAGAAATACAAGGTCAAATAAGCTTTGCTACTAATGTGGTAATATCTGGAAATCCCTGTCAAGCCTGAAACCTCATGCTGTAAGGTGTTATGCAAACATTCGGTGGGAGACAGTAAGAAGCCTCAAGTCAAAGTAAGGAAAACAAAAATGGAGATCATAAAGAGGCAGGAAGATTTGAAGGTGATGCTGTTGCATTAGGAGGTGTTAGTGAGTTGGGAAATGTTATTTATCCCTTAAGATTATTAGTAGACAGTGGTATAATGCAAGGGATGGGGTTTTTTCCAAAATAATTTGGTTTAAAATATACAAAATAAAAATGACTTTAACTTTTTTGGAGAATAATCTATACATTCTCTTTTACTAGTAACATGGTTCACCACAAAATTTTCATTCCTCTCCAAGTAAAAATTGCTAAAGCCCTAATCATTGTTTCTTATCTGAATTACCATATCTTTGTATGAAAATACTTGCAAGTTATTACTGAGTAGTTAGAACAGTAGTTAGAATAGGCTGAGTCTTTGCCTGGTTTTCTGATGAGTTCCGTGCTTTTGTTGTTATAGTGATTATAGGCTGCCTTAATTCAGATTTTGCTATCTGCCAATATGTCCCATTTAATTAAAAAATATGCAATTAATGACTAATGAGCTCATGACTGCATGAGCTTAGAGACATTAAAACAGCAGATTTCTCTACTGGGAAAATATTATATTCTCAACATATGGACTGAGCTGTGGATTTTGTGATCCTGAAAACAGACTATCTCAAAGGTTAAAAAAACATAAATATTAAGATGCTTGAGGCTGATTTCAAGTGATGTACTTGACATGCAAAGAGGTCTATGTTTTGTCAGTCACCTAAAGCACAGGTGATAATGCCACTACAGGTGTCTCTCTCCCAGCACAGCTTATCATTCATTTTAGCAAATTCAGT
Organism: Corvus hawaiiensis; assembly: GCF_020740725.1. Taxonomy (NCBI): domain Eukaryota; kingdom Metazoa; phylum Chordata; class Aves; order Passeriformes; family Corvidae; genus Corvus; species Corvus hawaiiensis. The sequence goes on along the minus strand of NC_063213.1, from coordinate 72,674,908 downwards.
AGAAATGCATCCTACTTTTACCAAGTCAGGAGCTCAGAAACCACTTCCATAAATTAGTGTCTAAAGGGTCAAGCCACAGTTTTGCTGCCTGCAGCACACACTTTGGATGCTATAATAGACACACTAGAAATATCACATGAAATCGTGAAAGCCTTGTCGGTGTGTCTGATGCTGAAAGATAAAAGTTCCTCATTATACTATGGAAACTTCAGCATTTTAACGCTTCCTGACCTGTTTTGGTATGTAATGCTCTTCCATATGCTGCTGTCTTCCCATACCGCAGACACAGCTGGAGGAGGAAGGGCGTGTTTTGAGTGTCATCCCCTTGTGGGGCAAGGCTTGGACAGGACAATGCTGTGGTCAGCAGAGCTCAGAATGTTGCCTATGTCCCACAGCTGAGTCAGAGCTATGGACAGACCAAGCTGACGTGGAGCCTGTGGCTTTGCAGTGAGAGTGGAATCTCAGTGTGGGAAAATATTTCTTCTCCCAGTTTTGCATTTGTGGCCTGCTGGAGGGGGGAGGAGTGTATTAGAAATTTGTGTATGGCAGTGTTAATAAAGAAACCTTCCTTTTTTAACCTTAAAAAAAGGCATGGCTATATCATGGAGTGTGTCTCAGCCTTTTCAGTAAGGTTTTAGATTAATTTTGTTCTTAAGCAATGCACAGGCTTCTTTATAGGCACCCTGAGCAGTTTATAAATTTCTGCTGTCCCTAGGTAGCAGGATTAAAGAGGTCTGAAATCACAGGTAGAACACAAGTGAGCAGTTTCTGTGAAACACCTCAAATACTCTACAGTGTTAAAAATAAGGGGATTTGATATATATGGGGTTCTAATATTCTTCATAGAAACAGCCAGACCATTACAGATTTCATAAGGAATATTTTCATGTACTTATGAACCCTGTAGGAACTTGCCTGATACTTCCTGTACTATGGTGACCCTATTAACATAATGTTTATGCACAAAAGGCTGTAAAAACAGACATACTGATACATTTTGTCTTATTTCAGACAATGTAACTAATCTAAAGGAATGCCTTTGGGTTGGGCTAGCAAGTTTAATCTATAGATAAGAATTTTGAAAATTGATATGCTATTGTTGGAAACTGTATTTGCTTTGTGACATGATAGAAATATGTCAAAATGAGAAATACTCTACACAGAAAAAAAATATATTAGTGTCTAGGAGAGAAAAATGTAATACATGTCTCTGATTTATTTGCCTGCAGGATGATTACTGGAAATGTCAGCCAGGTAAACATGTATCTGCAATAGTCTGTAGTTTGAACCCTCATCTATTTTTCTCCCACCAGAAACTGTATCTTTAAAATAATACTTGTATGATTAAATTCTGTTTCTGTTTCAGGCTAAAGTGATGTACCTGATATCCACTGATAGTGATGTGTTCCTGCACACCTGATGTCTTCATGGACTCCGTGAGGTGTATCTGCAGGTGTCTGTCTATGCTCCTGAATATGGCCTAATCACAGACCACTTCAGTGTTTTGGGGGCTTAACCTTTCATGTCATCTCTCTGCTGACCTGTCTCTATGGAAGCAGCCACAGGATGCCTGCCAAATGCTTAATCTAACAGTAGAGATTCAGTAGAGATATTATCTTTTACAGTATCACATCTGCTTACTACTTCAATCCACTCAGTTTCTTCACCAGCCTTCTAGCCCTGAACACTGGAGTGTCTTTAAACAAAAAACAAACAAACAAACAAACAAAAACTTAATTACCTTTGAACAAGAAGACGACATGCGCCAGACCAACTTGCCAGCATTCATAGATCCCTAAAAGGCAGGATAGCTCTAAAGTCTCTAGACTGCAAGACTTTTGGAATTTTCAAAGTAATTTTGGAAAAAACAAGTTAAAAAAACAAACAAACAAACAAAAACCCCAAACAAACAAACAAAAAAGAAAAAAAAGAAAAACACCAAAAAAACCAAACTACAAACAAGGCAACTAGCCAAGCAAAAAAAAATCACAAACAAAACCCCAAATAAAAAATACCCTATGCCCTCCTAGCCCCTACAATAACATAAAGAAGCAGAGAAGAAAGCTTAAATAGAGAAATGTGTTTGATCACAATGATAGTGGTGTCTAGCTGAGCTAAGTTTGTTTTCATTTATCTTTGAGGATAACCAGATTTCAGCAAACAGTGCACAGCTAGTTGTTTTACAAGGGCTTGTGCATGTTGGCAACACCAAAGCACAATTCAGCTCTTTTCTAGGCCTACTTTCTGGCTGTGCTGTGCCTCGCGGTAAGGCACAAGAACTGGAATAAGGCTACAAGGATTGTATTTACAAGACTGAAGCTTCATATAAAATGAAATCCCTTGAGTGTCTAATCCAGTCACTGGAAAGGGACACACAACGCACACGTTGCTTGTTACACTGGAGTTAAATATTTGTTTTCTTTTTGTAAAAGACCTTGTCACTTAACTGACAGTTTTAGCCTTTGCCTGGCTTTGGGGACATGATGCTTCTCCTGTCATTCCCAGATCTGATGAATATTTGGGAGCAGTCTTTATAAAGCTGGCATCTCATATTCTGAGGACAAACTGTTACATTTGCCAATAGTCTTCCTTCTAGTTCCTGCAACCATTTGTACTTAAACAGAACATTTGTACAGTTATTGTTTTAATGCTGATTTTGAGTATCTTTTTCCCCACTCTAAAAGCAGTTTGAGAAGAGGTCTCTTAACCACAGAAGGAATAAAAAGGGTGGTGCTCATACCACCTTGTCTATTGAAATGTATCCTTTTCTTCTAGGAGCAGAGTCTTTAATTCTCCTGGTTTTTTTAAGTGTTGATCCACGGTTGTGGTTTGCAGGCAGCAAAATGAAGATGGAAATAAATTAATATTTTATCATAAATCAGGCTCTTTCAGGAGCATTTGAATTCACAATGAATACATAAAGCCGAGGTCAGATAGTTTAGCTTTGATAACAAAAGTCAATTTTTGAATGCTAATTAACCCCCCAAGTGTATGGGGTTTTTTTAAATTAAAATCTCTAATCATTTCACTTTGAAGTTCTGTTTTCTATTAAAGAAAAAAAATAAAGGAAACTATGCAGCTTCTTACACTTGTCTGGAAGGGACCAAACAGCTGATTAGAAGAATGAACTCTAAGCATAAAAGAAAAATTTAATGACATCTCATGAACAATTAAAAAGACCATTTGCATTCTTCGAAGTCTATTAAAAAAAAAAAAGGGAGGGGTTACTTTATCACATGCTGTGAAGGGATAGAAAAGGGAACATTAAATGCTTTTCATGGTTCCTCCTGAACCTTCTGATAGCACAACAGGATGCTTATTAGCATGCACATTGCTATGACCTGGTTTACTACAGCTTTGCATTTAAGCAGGTGTTTTAAAACAGGTGTACAAATTTGGATTTTCTTTTTTTCTGCCTCAGAACTCTGATTCAAATATAGACAAGTTGTGCAGCATGTATGTCTCTTCTTTCCATAGGGATTTTCTGGCCTCTTGGATGCAGCAGATGACTTTAGATCTTGCTCAAATGTATAAGCCTTTTGAAAGCTAGCAGAAAAGTGAATCGTCAGTCTCCAAGGGAAATTTGCTTCCTTTTTCAGTGGGTGAATGTGCATTCTGAATGTGCAGGGAATTTGGTGCGTCCCTCAAACCCTCAAATTTATCAAGTATCAGTTGATGCTGTGTTGTAGCCCCAGTAACATTTGTGGCACAACTGAGAATTCCATATTAATTTTGATCTCTCTGACTGTCTCCGTCTGTGACAACAGCGTTATCTGATGTGAAAAGGGTTGGAGGGGAAGTAACAGGCCATGCAAGCCACGTTACAGCTGTAGAGGCCAATGCACAGCTGGGAACATCTATGAGTACCTGAAAGGGATATGAATGTGTTGTGCCCATAAATCATAAAACTGAAAAAATACTTAATATTTCTCCACTAATCTCTGAAGTGCCTGTAGGCCTAATTGTTCTGATCTAGAACAGGTGGAGAGACATAAGGGAGCTCAGAGCCTTGAGAAGTTCTGGGAATCTTGTTTTTCCCTGCATGCTCCCTCTCACACTGTTCACTGACCATCTCTCAGTGGCTCTGATTTGGGAACAGTTTGTTCTGCAGAGTCAGACCTTCCCTGTGAGACCCTGGCCCTCCACTTTTTAGTTACTTACCAAATAAGCCAACAGAATCAGCTATGGGAAAAACTGCAGAAAGGCCATGTTTAACATTGCATAGAGTGTTGCTTCTGATCAGATACAATTCAGATTCAGGGTGATTTGGGGGGATAAACTTCTTCTTGTTCACTACCTCCAGAACAATTTCTATATATCGCATGGGAAAACCTTTCTTTGCCTTTCTTTGCCTTTCTTTTCCTTCCTTTCTCTGTGTGGTTTGTGTTTTTTCTTTAAATAGAAAAATGATTGTTCAAGCTGACAAGCAACCTGTAATTCTTATGCAAGCATGCAGGGAAGGCACAAGAGCAGCCTTCAAGGGATTAGAGGTGTTGAACTGTGCAACTCTAAATGGTGCTCATCTAATTGATGCTTTACTTAGCAGGGGAGGAGAAAACTCTAGCAAATAGTTAGTGGTTATTTTGCTTTCAGAAAGAACACTGTCACAGACATCTTCCTACAAATGCCACATCAGTTGCTAACAAGTTGTTCTGGGAGAGCTTTCTTGCTGATTTATGTGCTGCCACACAATTCCTTCCCGTCGCTGTGAACATGCTGTATTTCCTTTAATTTATTATGAAAGATTGCCTTGAATGTGGGCAAGAGGGCCAGTTAAGCCGCTCACTTTTAGAGCCAGGGAGCACACAAAATTAATTTCATGTGTTGCATATGAAACAATGGGAAAATAGGTTATTTACTGCCTCAGTTGTAGAGTTGCTAATAGCTGACTATTATGCATGGAGTGGGGGAGGGCACATTGCCTTTAGTCCACATCACAATTTAAATGTAGTACCAAGCATGTCCCTCTACTTTTACAGAGAAAGAAGGGTGTCTGTAGGCAAGGCATTAAATTGGGAGTCAGGGGACACAGGTTCAGTTCCTGGCTTTCTTTCAGAGCTTTTTTTGATGTTAAGCAAATCATTTTCTGCCTCACCGCAGTGCTCTGAGATAAAACGGCTGCTTGGGAGGGGAGTGGTAATGTATAGGGAGTGGGAGCTGATGAACAGATAGACAGGTTCTCTGTTCTCAGCCTTGTTACTTTTTTTTTTAACTTGTGGGGAATCTAGAAGCTGTTCAAAGTTTTGTATTAAGAAAGCTGACACCAGCTGCAGTGCTGGGCAAGAATACCTGCCACGTGCAGATAGAGGTTTTCTTAGAAGACAAGATGTGCATGGGGCTGTTTAGTGTGAACAGCATCTGAGGTGTTTCAGGCCGTTTTAGAATGGTAAGGATAATTCACGTCTGGTTCCAAGGCAGGCAAAGACGGTCCATAATTTTTGGTATAACTAGATAAACCCACCATGCACCATTGTACCCCTGATTCTCTACTCACCTTTATCACTGCACTTGGGGAGCAGGGCCTTTAATAAAGCACAGGCATGTCTCCCACAGACTAGCAGTGGCAGCACTGGACTTGGTGTTAGGAAACAAGGAGGCAGCAAAGCTTGAGACTTTTATGATTTGGAATGACAATATCTAATTTTATGTCTTGCTTTTTCTTTCCACATGCAATGAGAGCTTTCTTCTTCTTGGGAATTAATGCTTTTATTGGAGAGGAAAGCTAAGGGATCTCTAGCCAAGATATGTAGTCAGTACAACATGTCATTAATAATAAATAACAAGGAAAGCTGTTCCTTGTTTAACCCATTCAATCCACTGGAATGTTCAAGTAAGTTCTTGTGATATAAAAACCATAGATATTCATGAAGCAAGCAAGCTTTTTTTTCCCTCCCTTTCTATTGTATGTGCATTTAAATTTATGCTTCTAGTGGCTTTGTTATATGATTTCTTGAAGGAGGATTCCTGCTGCTATGTGGATGTCACCTTTTACAAGTGACAGGAAGATTAAGTAAAATGCTGTACAGGGTAATTATAACAAGGCTATTGGCAGCCTGTAACACAGTGTAAATGACACAACTAATTTTGCTGTTCAGACATAATTTATGTGGCAAGTTTTACCTGTAGCTGTACTTTCTACAAGTTATATTGTCTCCAGAGGCATGTGTTGCATATCACTTTGACCATGAGTCGACCATAAACTCAGCATAGCCCTTCTACATGATGTCTTTAGAGTGTGAGAAGCTGCCCTGTGACATTCATTTCAATTGCAATTAATTGTGTCACTTCTTGGAGATCTTGTCTCATTGCATAGTTGTTTTTTTTTTTTAATTCATATCAGATGTTTTTTATCTGATCCTCCCCTGTGAATTTTCTCTGCTACGAAAAATAAAGAAATAATATACTATATCCCATGGTCTAGAGAGAAATTTTGACAGTTTTTATGTACTTATCCCTGTAAGATTGATCAGATTCTGGTTATGCATATGTTCACTGACTCCATCCTGATATGCCCTTGACTTTCTCCTAAGCGATATTGCAGTCATTCTGGTTTGAAAAACAAAGCAACACCAGCAAAGCATAATAATGGAATGAAAATCTCCACAGTGAGTGCTTTGCTTGCCCTGTTCTGTTCTTCCACACCCAAATTCTTTCAGACTAATTAACTGTCATAGAGTCAAAGCAGCTAATGAAGCTTTCTTCACCAGCCTTGCCCCATTGACTAGCGACTCAAGAGCCCATGTGTAGTGTCAAGGATGAGCTGAGTTATGGAGAACCATGCAGTGTGCATCCTTCATGCAAAGATGAACCTCTTAAACTTGTTTGCTTATATAAATAGCATCTGGAGTCAAGGAATTTTGCAGATGGCTTTTAATAGCCTACAGGGCTTTTTTTTTAAATTTTGAAAAAGCAAATTATTTATTTTAAAATGCAAACAGATTAAACATCTGGAATAACAGATATTTAAGGGGTTGCTTTTTTTCTCTTTAACTTTGAATAGCATGGAAAAATATTTTTTTCTCTTCAAGCCCAGACAGGATCACCTTGGGTGTTCAAAATGAATGGCTTTTGAACACGGGGTAGCTATTTATATCTGTGCAAACTGGCTTTAAAACGTTGCTGTTGTAATTGTCCAGTGTTTCATACCTGCTAGAAGGACTGCAACAGGAGAAAGAAGCCAAAGGGACAGTGAAAATGCTTTCAGTTAAATCCAGACTTGACCTTGAGAGGAGAGACCTAGGTTTGCTGGGGCTGGTGTTTCTGGAGGATTGGGATAGTTCTTGCTTCCACATCAACTCGATAGAGAAGATACTATTTCTACATTCAAAGCTGGACGATAGCAACTAAGGCTGCTGAAACTTCTTGTTGTGTGCTATTTCATTAGCCTAATTGAGGAAAATCTGCCATGTTTCTCTTAATAACCATGACCATATTTTGGCATTTAATTGGCATTTAGGCAGGATAATTAATATTACAGTGAACTTGTCAGGGTCATGCCCAGTGACTGCTGTTCTGTTCCAAGGAGACTCTTAGAGAGGATCCTGATGGATCTTCTCCTGTGACATGCCCTGGCCAATGCCTATGAGGTGCTTTTAGAAGGGAGAATGAAAAGAGATTTCTGTGGTGTCTGCATGACACAGCTTGCAGTTTTACCCTGTGTGTAGTGGAGGTGACAGCTTGGATGAAGGATACCTACTGCAATTCCAGCTGATTGATGCTATGTTTATGAAATGGGAGAAGACGCTACAGAGGTGTTCATATCCCTTCATTTGAGATAGCCTGTTATCTCTTGTTCAAGCTAATACTACGTTCCCTGTAGGCCAAGGCAATTAATATTTGCCATCTCACTTTCTCATAAGCAAAAGCTATTTTGTTTCAGAGATGGAGGTCTCCACCGTGATCCATGTCACCTCCTTTTAAGAAGGAAATTAGGATCTGCCTAGATCTCTTCTACAACTTTTTAACAAGGTGGTATAACTATATAACTTATGCCTGGAGTCCTGTTTGAAATTATTTGTTTCCCCTTTGGTGATTTTGCTTAGAGGGGAAAACAGTCTTCTGCATCTACACAGAAGTATTGCTCTGTCTCTTAGCCAGTGCTCAGCTCCATTTCCGTGGCACTGTACACATGTACTATTTGTCTCGGCTACTACCTGTAGCTCTCTCCCTCTTACTTCTCCATTTCCAACCCTCCCAAAGTAAGCTGTAGGGTTCCTATTGCACCTACAAACCCACAATATCTGGTGGAGGTTTAAATGAGGTGCTCTCTCTCCTTATTATGACTGAAATTTTTAAAGCATCCATTACTTCTCTTAGAGATCCTGGCTCCAACTTCAGGTTTCAACAAAAACTCCAAAACAAGCCAAAGTTGTATCTTAGTCTCATAGAGTGAAGGTAAGTTATTTTCACTTAGAGAGGATGCCAAAATTATAACACACTGAAACAATTACAATGAATTTTTAAAGTAGTTTTTAATGCATCTCTCATTTTGTTCAAACTGAATTAGTAAAACTCTAGCAGTATTTTGTATTATACTTGTTTTATATGTAATTATACCATTAGGTCATCCCAGGGTATTTTCTTAGAAGAGAATAACTTATTTTATTAAATCTGGAAAATGGAACCATTTTAAGTTGTTAAAATAATTGAAGAATTTAAAGTAAATTATTATTCCATGAATAAAAGAAAGGTCAAACATATAGCAATTTACTTAAATGGAATTAAAATCAAAATATGCAATTCATTTCTTTTCCATTCCTTTATGTGTTGTGAATGTCCATTTTTTCCTACATTGAAGTGAAAGACAGCAAGCAAGAGACAGAGGAAGACCAAACCCTGTGTTCAAATCTGAGACATTTTACTTGACTTTCATGCATTTCTTTATCCCAGCTGTTTGGGGTTTTTTTTATAAATTAGGTAGCTCTGGACAGGGAAGAATTTTACCTTTAAATTTCATCTAAACTGCTCCATAAAAGTTTTAAGTCACAAACCAGTACAAGAGAACCAAGAAAAACAACAGGTAGCACACTGAAATGCTTGTGCCTTGTAAAAAGTAAGTAAGAGCAAAACAATTCTTGGAAGGTTCAGGTCCCTCAGACTTGGATATCTTGTCATTTTACTATGTGGGCTGTATGTTTGTCCAACATTTAGCAAAGCTCTCCTGGAACAGGAATGAAAAGAAGAAAAAGGAAATCAAGGACAGACAGTTGATTTTTTGGGAAAACCAACCAGTGGGGGGACAAGTGACAACTGAGAGCTTAAAAATTACTTGTGAAAACATCAGAAAAACCTACTGAGCAGAGCATCCCAGAGAGGACCCAGAAAACATCCACCAAGGGGATTTCTGCTGCTTTAGAGGTGCTTGTGTGGCTGAATTGTACCTTTGACTTCAATTCAGACCAAGCTGGCAGTAGTAGTCTTTGTGCTCATGTTCACTCACAGGACAGGTTCACTTATCTTCATATCCTGTATTTCTGATCACCAATCATTCAGACTGGGACACCAGCTACTATGTGTCACCGTTTCCTGTGAAAGATCATACATATTAATTTCATTTTGATGTGTCAGGACTCATTCGGGACAGAGTCAATGAATTTCAATTACCTTGCTGTGTAAGCACAGTTAATGTTTTAGAAAAAAACACACCTCATAACAAAACACAAAAACAAAACTAACCAGACAAAAAATATTCCTCACTACTTGCATTTTCAGTAGTCAGGCTACTGGACCTCCAGCAAGAGCACAGTTTGTTTTTATTTCAGATATATCGTGATAGATGCAGAGCCTAATCTGCCTCACAAAATTAACACCCATTTCCATATGTACCTTTCTGCAGAAGTGGAATGAAAGTCTATCTGGATGTTTGTTTTGAACAAGAAAATACTTTTTTATATATGGAAAAAATGCCATTAACCAGGTCAGTATTTTTGGATCATAAAGTTGTTAATAACAGCAAAATTAGAAGGACAAACAAACGTAACGAGCAACACAAACCAGAAATCTGAACTACAGCTGTCAAAGCAAATAGCAAGAAAATGAAACTGTCTGATTGAGTTCAGCCTTCTACACCTCAAATAATTTCTTGTCAACCTTTTCTCCGTAAGCTGCGGTAAAAGCTAACTTAAATCATCCCTGCTGTCATCAATCCTGTTTTCAAAGCTGCAATTGGAAAGATGTACGACCAGTAATCAATTAGAAGACACTACTGCCTTTATAGTGCCATGGCCCATGAAACAATAGTGCCATATCAAAACTACCTTGTCCTTCTTAATGTCCTTGGTACGAAAGATGACCCCTAAGAGGAACAAAACAGTGAGTAATGTTCTATGTGTGCCTAATTTTCTTTTTCTGAGAACTGAATTAACATAGCTCTGAAAATCTAAAGGAAGCAGTTGAAAATGAATGTATGCCTTCCTCTGTGACTCACCTAAGTGTATGTAACTAACTGGAAAAGCTGTTTCAGCCTCTTCTTAGTTGGCTGAAGAGCAGCTTCTAATTAGTAACTTATCTAGTAAGTTAAATAAAGAGAATCCTTATAGTATACATTGTAGGAAAGGCAGGAGAGAGGGGAAAAATAATACTAGGCATTGCTTCAAGGCATAAATTCTCTGTAGTTTAGTTGGTAAGTGCTGCTTTTTATTCAGAATATGTTTTGTCACCACTGTTTTTCAGGGTTCTCAGTGTAAAGAGGCCCAGCTCCCTCATCGAGGACTCTTAGTACGATGCAACACACATTTGCCCAGCTCGAATTTCATTAGAATGCATCCTGTGGGCTGGAGAGAATTGCATAAATGTAGGTATGATTCATGCTGCTTATTAACTAAATGCCTCAAGTGTTGCCAGTTGAAGTGGCCACGTTTCAGTCAGCAAGTTTATATATCAGGCTCTAGCGAGCTATAATTGATCTGGTCATGGATGCACATTCACAGATGTGAAGGTCTAAAGTAAGATTATTTCAGATGGCACAGGTGGTGAAGTCTGCAGTTGCCCATGAAAAAAAGCGAACTTTTAACACTGTGATTTTATCAAACCGTAACTATTAGGTTGTGAAGTTTTTTTCATGCTGTCTGAATATTTCCATTGTTGGGCTTTTGGTTTGTTTTTGACAGTAATATTAGCATAACTCATCATATCCGTGATGAGCTGTCACACCTACTTCACTGAAAAGCTTTAATACATACATGCATTTCAGAATCAAATTTTGCATGCTTATCAAGATGTTCATTTGTTCCTGTCATAGTTTGCTTAGGTGCTGCTGAATTATAGTTTGCTGGAAAACTCTTTGCTTAGTAGACTTGGAAAGCTATTTTTTTTTTGTGTTGCCACCACTGAGCATGCTCCTTCCCCTACCACTTGCTGGGGAAACTCTAGCCTCATCCTGTGAGGCCTCAGGCCAAGATTTCAAAGCAGAACAGACTTTCCCGTGCAGGTGGAAGCAGAACAGACCAGCACTGTGATTTGGCAAGGCTTTCTATATAATTTATATTTGTACAGTTTGGTTTTACTGCAAGCTTTGTATAGTGATGCTATTTAAATGACTGTTAAAATGCTTTTGCCAGCATATGTTCCTGGCCTTTCCAAACATATTTTAGATTACGGCAGTGTTACTGTCCTTGGTTTTAATGAAAACACTTTGATCAGCAATAAATCATGTAAGGAGATCACTGGAAGTAGGGAGGTGAGGTTTCTTGTCTTTCAGAGGAAAGAGAGAAAAAAAGGAATAAGGATAGTCACCAGACAAAAATACAGACGGGACCTTGGAGTGTAGACTGCAAAATGGTAAGAAAGTGCAGGTAGGTGTTCAAGGTGCTAAGCTTGAGAAGGAATTTTTGTCAAAGGACCCTTTAGAACAAACATTGAGCTGAAAGATGGTCATAAAGAAAATAAATGTTGTAGAAGAGAGGTCTTGAATCAACGCAAATTACCTGGATCCACCTTGAGAAGCCTTACTTTGTGCTGAGGAAACTGAAGGGAGATTTCTATATACAAAAGAAAATTAAGGGGAATCATTCTGTTTAAACAAATCTGTGTTTTCTACCTTCATCCATAAATGTCTGACAGAAGGAGAGGTAATTTTAAGCAATGAGAGAGTTTAGTTAATCATCTCTAATATCTAGCCTTATCCTTAGGGAGAAACTGACTGTTCAGAAACTGCTGCCTCTCTTTATCACTATATGAATCTTTTCCTCTTAGATATCTAGAAAAGTTGAAACTAAACAGCATATATTTACAGAAGGGGAAAGGATTTTCGTAATGTGCAAGGGAGAGTTTTAAGAAACAGGACTGGACATTGGGGAAAGCTCTTGGCAGGAGATTTCATGGACTTGGGAGCAGGTGCTCCAGAGAGCTGACATGAGCAATCCAAATGCAAAAAAGACTCAGATTAAAAGGCAGTGCTTGTGGTTTGTTTAAATTGTAGGCTTAAACACTGTTGGCTCCATCAAGGGCATCATCTGGATACCCTCTCTCCTCCAGCAAAGATCTGATGGCTGGCAGAGAAGATACATGGCCAAATCACAATCAAACTCAGTGGGACAATTTGGTATGCAGAGAATATAGAGTGGAAGAAAGAAGCTGACTGGAATTCACAGAGGTAAAAAGCACGGGGTGAGGGAGACATTAGGCTCAACAGCTTTGGGAAGGATGTGGCTCTGGGCAAAGGCTGCGTGGAAAGAACTGGGAAACAAAGCTTGAAGAGGAATGGGAAGGAAAAACCTAGGTCGCTGGCAGTCACCCTATAAAAGTAGGAAGAAACCCACAGCAGCATGTTTGACAAAATGGCTCTGAACCAGAAAAGAGAGGCAAGATAACAAAACTGTGTCTATTCCTCCAGAGATTGCTCCAGCTGTGGACACGAAACTTCTCAAAGGGTTGCTCCATTTACACAAGTGACAAGAGATATGTGTGGCAGATCAAAGGGTTTCCACCCTGCCTTCTGAGGCACGTACAGATGGAGTAGGGACCACTGGGTGCAGTTTCTGGTCTTTGACTTTTGGGTTGCTTTTTAAATTTGTGGATATTCTGTGTAAACTTCCTCTGTTTAAGAGTAGTTTGAGAAAGCAGTTAATTAGCACTTCCTATTGGTAACATAAGTGCATGCTTTCTAGAACAACCTGTGAGAAAATGGATAAAGATGTGTGTGGAATATGCTGTATGTTAAACTGTGAGTAGGAACACACTTTTTAAATGTTCAAATTAAAATATTTAACAGTTCTGCTTATTCAGTGAAAATCATTTGAGAAAACCTGACTTCATAAGATTAGCACAGTTTTTCTCTTATTCTTTTCTTCTCTCTTTTTTTTTCCCCTGGAAGGAATGGAATTGACAATCTGTAATTTGGAAATAATATATGCATGATTTCAGCTCTCACAAGTCACTTTTTTATGTTCTTGCAATAGTGGATAATGATCTGTGGAGTTCAGCCTGGAAGTTTGGCAAAATGGGTTTTCTCTGCATCTAGTTGTTTAAGGATTTGTTCTGGTGACTTTAAAATGGAGGTACTTGGCTGTATGAATCCCATATTCTACTTGAAGTACTTCCTAATTCTAGGGATGTTGTTTCCTCTTAATTGTATTGGACGGTGAAAGGTATAATTCATATCAATTTTAATTTTTTTTAAAAGGCAAAATGACAATTGTGGTATGAAACCGTTTTGTGCTTCCGAATATGGCCTCTAGAGGGAAGTAGTCTTTCAGAGCTATAGAAAATAGAGACTAAGTTCGCTTCTCAGTCAAAGCATGCTCCTCGTAATAATCATAATTATCCATTGGCAATGCAGAGGGATGCTAGAACTCATTGTGTCATTCAATCAATAAAATGCTGCGCTCAAAATTTTCAAGCCAGTTTGTTCTTAAAAGTGTCACACAAGCATTTCTATTTGTGTTGCATTACGGTATAAACTGTGTAACTGAACCATATGTTCAGCTAAAGCTAGGATTTCTTCCGAAATTCTCCCAACTACCCTAGAAATAAGCAACAATAGAATAAATATTTTTGTTTCCTTGGTGATTAAGAGATTTCATAGGTCTTAGAACTTTACAAATCCAAGGAGATTTTCAGTCTTTCAAAACACTTGATTTATTTTACCTGCACGTAGCTCATGAAAGTGTGTATTTGCCATATAAATGCCATTTATGTTAATACTGTACTACTCTTGGCAGCCATTTCTAAAGATATGTGGATAGAAAGACCAGGCAACCTTGGATCTCAATGTTTAAACCTTTTAGTCAAGTAGAGAATTGGTCCATTGGATACAAATTGGCTTGATGAACACTCAAAAGTTCAGAGTTCTGGTTCCAGCAAAATCTGGAAGGAAAAAGAGGGGGCAACCCAGTCCTATCCATATCTTCCCTATTACTCGACACAGTCATTGATTAAATTACTGTTCTTCAGAGCAGAAATTTCAGCCACAAACCTTCCTTTCCAGATGACCATTCTAATCAATAGACTACTTTGTCAAGCTCTTTCTTGTACTATCTGTAGCACATGAGACTGTGAATTCTCCTCTGTTTGTGAGGAAATCCACAAGAGGATGGATTGTGTGCCATCAACATGTATAGCCACCAGATAGTGTGGTCAGACCTTGAAAGAAGTACATGTCTTTGCAAGCAGAGAAAAAACTTTATTTCAGGTCCTATTTCTCCCAAAGAAATGTTCTAATCACAGGCTTTTTATGTAAAAATAACTTCTTTTACCTAGAGTTCTCACCTGCCTCGTTTTTTTAAAGTGGTGGGAATTACTGGGTTATCTGCAGAAGACTGATCCAGAAGGCATGCTTTGAGAATGAGTCTTCCTTCAGAACATCTAGGAACAGGAACATAAAATTTCTTCAGTCTGATAAAGGATAAAAGCATGAGATGGATAACAAATTTTGCCATGTATTCAAGGCCAGAGCACTTCCAGACACAGATGGAAGCATAGATTTAAACACCTGCCTGCAGAAATTGAAAATCAAAATTCAAGAGTCCTATGGGGTATGGATCAAGAAGACATAATTTGTAAGAATGATATCTGAATTCTGATTAGTCCTGACCAGAATTTGTTAGTAGATTGGAAACACACTTCCAAGTTTTTTTTCTAAATATACTCCATTAGGTACAGCCAAAATGAAAATCTGGAGATTTGATCTGAAGGAGAGCAATTTAAAGCATTTTATTTGCGCAGAACATGACATTTGTTGCTGCTTTGGGAGAAAATAACAAATTAATAGCAAAATAGTATGAGAAACAGGCCTAATTTCTTGAACTAATTATCAGTTCAAATTTAAAGAGTCTGAAATATTTGGAGCTGGATAAATATTCTTGACTAATGTGCTGTGTTATTGGCAGGAATTTTACTATCATCTTTTCCACACAGAGTCTATTTTACTATTAAAACTAGACCGTGTTTTTCTTTCATAGCAGCTTGTGTAGAAGCTCTTTAAAACACAAACAGATTTGATGATGATGATGCATTATTATGAGCTACCCACCGCAATTGCACTTCCACTTATCAAAATTATCATGCGACTTCCATTCCTGCAAGAGGAGGGAGACTTACACAGATACTAAATACAGGCAGTAACTTCTTTGGATGCCTGCCCTGTTCATGCATTGCTTACCTACTGAGCCGATGAAGTCACTTCATTTATTCACATGCTAATACAGTGGGTCTTGGAGAACACTGGGATTATCTATCTGCATTCCTGAGGTCTTTAGTGCTTTTCCAGATCCTGCTGCACAATTCCCATCTGCCTGTTAATTGGGGGGGGATGCTACACTGCCACTGACTTCTGACAAGCACAACCTGGGGGCTGTGCTGCAAGGGCAGCATTGAGAGTCTTGCAGTGAGAGCAGCTGACCCCTTCTAGCCTGCTTGCCAGAGCATCCTGTTTCTGATCTGAAGGATGATGAATTCACAGATGTTGAAGGCTGGAAGCTATAATACCACTAGGAGTTATGTATAAGGAAGGCAAGGATTTTTTCACTCAGCATAAGACCAGTAAATAGTAGGACCAAAATTTGTCTGTAGCTGTTCACCCATGTTGATAAACTGGATGGATGTGTGTGGGATTTGCTATTTTGCCTGCAGGTCAATTGTTCCATTGTAAGCCCTGAGGGGAGAGCGGAAGGAGGGATGGAGGGCAGGAGAGATCCCAACAAGGGTGGCACTTCTGCCCTGGGAGAGATCCTGTGGGGCAGGTGGATGTGCCCTCAAGGAACAGCAGAGAGGGTCTGTTATGGACTGAGCATAAACCCCATTCTTTGTCTCCCTGCACTGCTCAAGGGAGAAGAGGTAGAGAGCTGGGAGTGAAGAAGTGATATTGAGCCTGGGAAAGCAAATGACAGGACAGTGGGAAAATGTTTCATTTGTTCTCTTTGTTTCTGACCACCCAAATCTATGTAACTGACAATAAACTAGCTTTCCCCAGGTCGAGTCTGTTTTGATAAGGGATCTCCCTGTCTTTGTTTTGATCCACAAGCTTTTACATCTCATTTTCTCCCCAAGTCCTTTTGAGGAAGGGACGTGAGTGAGCAGCTGAGTGGGCATTTGTGCAGCATCAGCGCTGACACCCAGTTTTTTATGTTCACTCTTAGTAACCACTGGAAGTTTTAAGCTTTCAGGCATGAGCTTATGGCAATTTCAGGTAATGCTACTGCTTATTAGTTCACTATGTGGCATAATTTAATACACTCAGTTATGTTAGTGGCATGGTAAAAAGTATGCACAGTTTTTTATGCATTTCACAGTAACAAATATTGCCCTTATGATTCCACTCACTCCTCAAAAAACAACATGTCACAAGGAAAATGTGAAATTTAGTAATCCATTCCAATTTACAAGCTGCTAGCAGTAGTTATGGTTGCTGTTTGGAACTATAAATTACCACACATTGATGGTAGCTAGTAATTTTATTTATTTTTCCCTGTGAAGCTTCCTGTTGTGTTTAAACTGTTGTAATCTTTAGAAGTAGAAATCCACATGGGATCTGTCTTACTGTAAAATTGCAAGACACGCAGAGCCATCATCAGATGCACAAAAAGCAACTTTCCACTTTTTCTGCTTCAAATAGTAATTAAACTACATATGTGGGGGTTTCTTGGGGGGGTGTTGGTTTTTATTTTTTTATCTAGAAGAACAGCAGTTATCACTGTCTCCAGCAGTGCTATGTGAGCAGTTCAAGAGAAAAAAGAGAGCTAAGCTGCAACATGCTCTCCAAATAGAGATGTACTAAAGGGATTGTGATATGTTCAGATGAAATGAAACAGTTTTGTAGGCCCTTAGGAAATGCTAATATGGAAGCAGCCATACAGGAGAAAAAAATCCATAGTTGGTCTGGAGACCAGGGACTAGGCTAAGCCCCCTGAAAAAGCAGCTCATATGATTGAAGTTAGCAGAATCTGGGGTATTTGCTTCTGTTCTCAATTTGATTTGACACAAATGCTTTCTAATTACTGCATTTAAGGTTGAAAGACTTGCCTGTGGAAGAGCCTGTGTTTTTTCCAGTTATTTCTTTCTTCAAAGTTATGCTCAGTGTGAGCCAGGCTAGCTGGTGTCTGGTCTGGAACTTCTACCCTGATCATAACGAGAATCAGGCCCAGGCCTCTCATGTCATTGGGCAGGGAACAAGCCCAGAGTGTGCATTTCTAAAGGCGATGCAGTGCTGTCCAGAAAGCTCAAATTATTTTTTTGTTTCAAGACTTCAATTAATTAAGACCATTCCTTAGGAGTTTTTATGCCAATCAGTGCACAATTTGCACTGTGTGCATACAAACCTCCCACTGAAAATTTGAGCTCTTTGCTGCACTGTGTAGGTACAAGAGAGTCTGTTAGAACAGAGACATCTGCAGCAGCATGGGGTTCAACAGCTCTTTATTTAGTTAAAGATATATGTAATAAATAAAATCCTTTTCTCCTGTCATGTTACTTCTGAATTTGTTTTTGATATCTCCAGTAATATCCCTAGAAATTTCTGGATAGTGCTCTAAGAAAAGAAATGCCTGGATTAAAGGTAATTCAGTATAAATGACAGTGTTCGTCTGCAGGAGCTTCAGGAACAGAGACCAGAAATCTGTGTCAAGTTTGTCAGCTCTACCAGCGCCAGTGGCATGAATCGCCCCTTCTAATGGAACACTACATAATCCTTTGCATTAAACAATTAAGAGTGGCACTACTGGTGCTTTATTTCTCTACACTTGTCCAGCTTTTCTTCTTTCTTCTGTTTAAAGGAAGATGAAATTAATAATTTGAACACAAAATGTGAGCATTTTTACCACTGGTGTCTACCTTCTGAATCAATGTTTCTGAATGTTTCAGCTGAAGTGCAGGTAACAAATTCTTTGTTTTTTTTTAATGCAGATCTGAATTAGTTTTAAGAGCAGAATTTATGGGAATAGAAAATAAATAAATAAATAAAGCAAATATTTGCTTGATTTTTAAAAGCAAGATTTTCCTTAACTGAACTATAGCATGGATTTAATATGAAGCACGGGTTAGTGGTGCATTTTCTGCGTAGAGTCCCCACACCCTATGAAGAAAGTGAAAAGGGAAGGTAGTGACTTCCCCCCATGATGGTATTTTTTCTTTCCCTCTAACCCTGCTCAAAGAGGCATTGGTTGGTGGAGTGGGGCTGTAAACACGTAGGATGTGTAGGAAAATACAAGGTGAGTCAGCAGCTTGGAGAGCCACCAGCATTGGCAGAAGAAAGTGTTCAACAGTAGTCTCGTGAAGTGCAGTCCTGACATTGCCTCTGGGAATTTTGATGAATTATTTCCTGCAGCCTGACACATGAGTGTAAAGGAGACATATGCAGGGACTGACAGACATAGGTACATCCTGAAAGTGTACAAATTCTGTCAAAGTGAGTCCTGTACAACTATGACACTGTGAGAATGTTGGGGAGGGAATCATTACAAACGTGAGCTCACAGCCTTCATGTAGGTTTTCTTGCCTTCCTACAAGTCAATTATCCCTACTGAAGTTCTATTTGTAGCTCCTGATGTATTGTTGACCTTACCCCCACAGCTTACACGGCTAATTGTTTTTTTAATCTTTCCTCTAGATATTATTACAAAAAAGTATTTCTAAAGCACCAAATGAAACAATACAAAGCACAAGAGAAGGAATTGTCATCCTGGATATCTGACTAATTTCTTTAATGATGTTTCTTTTACTCTTTCAGAATAAGTTCCTTTCTTCAAAACACAAACCCAAGTGTTAAGATTGTCTCAGACTTGCAGTCCTCTGATCACTGTTAAAGGAATTGCTAGATTTTATCTTCCTGCCTTTGACAAAAAGTGGCGAGTGCTTGCTTTTTGTATTGTCACCTGAACTCAGAACTCAGAACTACAGTAAGCACTCGTAAATTTCAAAAATAATTGAAAGAGATGATGCTACTTTTTGATGGTTTTTCAGTATGCTCAATCCAGTTCATCCAATTCAAGGCACAGAAGATGGAGACTTTACTGAAGGAATCTATAACCATGAGGAAATAAGCACAGAAAGAATAAAAAAGTCCCTCAGTTATAGATGATACAAGATGAAGATCCAAATGATATCAACTGTGCTGTTATCTTCAGATACCCCATCTTTTATTTTCCTTGGGAATCATCATTTAATTGGCCGCACTGCCTTGAGAAGGTGAATGAAGGCAGGCTGGTATAACAAATAATGTTTGTATTGGGAAGTGCTGAGATGTGACAGAAGAAATTAATGGGCATAAGAAAAGGAAGAAGATAAAACAGAAAGATAAGGTATGTTCTTTTATTCCAGTATTTTTGCAGGTGTTTTTGGGGTTGGGACACCTGGAATAATAAGTCATACAAATCTGTACATGCTAGTTTCCAGAAAACATGACCAATGTTTGCGTCTTGTTTGTGTTTTTTCTTCTTAATATCTGTTATATAAAAAGGAGTAGATGCAGAAGGATTCAATGGATTCCTGTTCCCTGGGAATGGACACAGTCAGGAATTCACAGAGACAAATTCATACACTGTTCTAGATGAGATTGTCTTTTACTCTCTCTCCTGCTTTCTTTTTAATTTCCTTCTGCTATGATAGCTATTCCTGTACAATGTGTGACAAATAGCTACTGATAATTAACTGCAGTTGTGGCAAAAAGGGAAAATGGAGACCAAACAAGATCACAGAATCGTAGAATGGTTTGGATTGGAAGAGACCTTAAAGATCATCTAGTGCCAACCCCCCTGCCATGGACAAGGACATCTCCCACTATATCATGTTGCTCAAGGCCTTGTCCAGCCTGGCCTTGAAGACTTCCAGGGATGGAGCATCCACACCTTCCCTGGGCAACCTTTTTTCAGTGTCTCACCACCCTCACAGTAAAGATTTTCTTCCTACTTTCCAACCTAAATTTCCCCTCCTTCAATTTGTGCCCACTACTCCTTGTTGTATCACTACAGTTCCTGATGAAGGGTCCCCTCCAGCTTCCCTGTAGGCCCCTTCAGATACTGGAAGTTTGCTATGAGGTCTGCATGCAACCTTCTCTTCTCCAGGCTGAACAGCCCCAAATCAGATTGTCTTTGAAGGGAAGGTGCTCCAGTCCTCTAATCAGCTTTGTGTCCCTCCCAACAGTTCCATGTCCTTTAACGCTGAGGACCCCAGGGCTGGATGCAGCCTGGATACTCCAGGTGGGGTCTCACCAGAGCAGAGTAGAGGGGGAGAATCACCTCCTTTGACCTGCTGGCCACACTGCTTTGGATGAGGCCCAGGATTCCCTTGGCTTTCTGGGCTGTGAGCCCACACTGCCGGCTCACGTTGAGTTTTTCATCAGCCATCACCCCCAAGTCCTTCCCCACAGGGCTGCTCTAAAAATTTCTCAGCCTGTGGGTGTGCCTGGGATTGCCCTGACCCCTGTGCAGGACCCTGCACTTGGCTTTGTTGAACCTCAGGAGGTTTGCACAGGTCCACCCCTCCGGCCTGTCCAGGTCCCTCTGGATGCCATCCCTTCCCTCCAGCTGTTGACCACCCACACAGCTTGGTGTTGTCAGTGAACTTGCCAAGGGTGCCCTCAGTCCCACTGTCCGTGTCACCAACAGGATGTTGAACAGTATCAGCCCCAGGACCAGCCCCTGAGGGACACCACTGGTCACTGGTCTCCCTGTGGACAATGAGCTGATGACCACAACTCTCTGTGTGCAGCCATCCAGCCAGTTCTTTATCCCCAAGTGGTCCATCCATCAAATCCATATCTCCAGTTTGGAGACAAGGCTGTCACACAGGACAGTGTCAAACACTTTGCATAAATCCAGGTAGATTATGTCAGTTCCTTTGCCCCATCCACCAGTGCTGTAGCCCCATCCGAGAAGGTCACCAAATTCATCAAGCATGAGTTCCCCTTTGTAAAGCCACATTGGCTGTTACCAACCACCTCTTTGTTTTCCGTGGGCCTCAGTCTAGTTTCCAGGAGAATGTGCTCTGTAATCTTGCCTACCACAGAGGTGAGACTGACCAGTCTGTAGTTCCCCAGGTCTTCTACTTTCCAATTTTTAAAAATGGGAGTTTTATTTCCCTTTTTCCAGTCATCGGGGACTTTACCAGACTGCCACAATTTTTCAAAAATGAAAGATAATGGCTTAGCAATTTTGTCTGTCAGCTCCCTCAGGACCCACAGATGAATTTCATCAGGTGCCATGGACTTCTGCACATTCAGGTTCCTTAGATGGTCTCAGACCTGATCCTCTCCTACAGAGGGCTTAGGGTCTTCATTCTCCCATCCCTGCAGTTGCCTTTCCTGACTGGGCTGGACTGGCTAGAGCACTTGCCATGGAATACTGAGGTGTAGAAGTCACTGAGAACCTCTTTCTCTTTGTCCAGGGTAGCCACATCTCCCATTTCCTTCTGTAGAGGGCCTACATTATGCCTCATCTTCCTTTTGTTTGCAACATATCTATAGAAGCCCTTCCTGTAATCCTTGATATTGCTGGCCAGGTTCAATTCTAACTGGGCCTTGGCTTCCCTAACCTTATCCCTAGCTTCCCATACAGTTATCCTGTATACTTCCCAGGCCACCTGCCCTTGTTTCAACCTTCTAAAAACTTTGTTCACTCTGAGTTTGCTCAGCAGCTCCTTATCCCTCCGTGAAGGCCTCCTGACATTTTTGCACCATTTTCTCCTTCTTGGGGTGGATTGCTTCCCAAGACATCCAAATGAGAAAAAAACTGTAGGAGGATATGAAGAGTGAGAGTCAGATTGGCAAGCAGAGTAGCCTGAACGGGCAAGTCAACCCAAATAACAGCTTTTCCTTTTTCCTAACAATTTTGATGCAAGTACAATTTACTGTGTGACAATAATTCACTCAGCTTTTCCTGTCTTACAGTAACATTCAAGACATCTCTTTCTCCACTCTCTTCTGTCAGCCACAGAAGACAGGAGAAAAAGTAACATATTCTGCTTTCTGGAGTCCACAAAATAAATGATAGCAGAATGATTTGTTGTCATGTTCTTTAAGGGAGGATTTAGAAAAGCATTTCATACTATCATTACATTTGCTCATTAGATCTTCGATGGGACTGTTTGCGTTTTTGAATATTTCAGGCCAGTTTGTGCCTCTATGATACTATACAAGACTCTTGTCATAAATACCACAGAGTTTTGGTATTCTTGCCAAAAACACTCTGTTCTAATCAGAGCTAAATACCTTCGGAAAGCTTCAGAACTTTGGTGGAAGAGCTTCAAAGTGGGGATGTGTGCTTAAAACATACCAGCTCTTTAAACACTGTTGACCCCTCGGTTGGTTATTCCATCTAATTTTTTTGCATTAGACAATGCCAATTCCATGAAATTGGAGATTTTACATAAGGTCAGGAGTGTGGAAGGAGCAAAGGATTCTGATCACAGCTGAACTGCATCTTCTGAAGCTTTATTATCCTCCTGAACTAAACAAAAAAGTAACTGCTCTTCGAAAAATGAAAGATAAACCATGCTAAAGGGAGTGTACATCTCTAATTCTCCTGGTCTTTACCTAAGTTGAGAGAGTGCAGTGTTCCCCTCTAGAATGAAAATGATGCATTTCTAGTCATCTGACTGCAAATCAATGATGAGTGCTTACAATGAGAGGACAAAACCTCTCTTAAACAAAAGGATGATAGGCTGGTAGTTATGCAAAATGAAGGGTCACAGCAATCTAGTAGTAATTCCTTCTTTAATTTCAAAGCCAAAAATAATTGGACACTTCTTGCCCTCATTTGTACCTGTGCAAATCCTGTTATTTCCAGCAAGGCTTTACAAAGAAGACAAAACTTATCCCTTACAAATTAAGAAATGAACACATAATGAGAAAGAAATCGGTTGCCTTCCATTTCCCAAGGTATTCATTTTTCACTGATGAAAATTTTCTGCAGTCTTGTATTTTATGTCTATCCAGGATTAGAATCTGGATGACAGGCTGTAGCTATGCTGTTGCAGCAAACAGTCCATTTGGTTGTGTTTAGGTGTTTGATTTGGTACTAGTTTCTTACTGTCCTGGAAGCTGGGAAACATATTAATATCCTCAAAGTGCAGGAGGTGTCCAAAATAATGTTTTGGTTTCCATTCTGTGCTGAAATATGAAGATAATTGGATGCAGAGGTATTGTTCCTGGGAGAATCTGGGACAGTATTTGAGACTGGGACTGTGAAAACTGAACATCCTAGTTTCAGTTTTGGCATTGAGCAGGACGCTGTGAGACTCCTGTTATTTTAAATTACAGCCAGCTGTGACCAGCCAAAAAATTAGCTGGATCTCATAAGTACACTGAAGCACTGAATGGACTACTGAACACTTCCCCCAGCTCCAATGAAAGGAATAGAAATTACAGGTGCACAGTATCTTATGGATAAGACCCTACTGGGCAATTTGTGAACTCACTTATGCTAGCGTGGAATCCCTGAAGGAAATTTAATGCTCTGAATTCACATTATGCTGGTCAAAGAGGCTGATTAACAGTACACAGAAGGGCAAGGCTTCAGATACTGATTTAAGGGACCAAAGCATCACACACACAAAAAGAAAAACAAGAAACAAAAAGAGGCACCCCAGGTGAGACAGTTGTACTTTTTGAAATCATGCAAACACTTAATGGGACTACGTGGTATTTTTTCAAGTTGTAATTTCATCTTCACTATTATTACAGCCCTTGTAAAGGAACGATGGTCTGCTGCCTACAAAAAAATGTTCTCTCTAAATAGCAATTGCTTCTTTGCATTGAATCCTTAACCCTGTGTCATATAATTGCTGAAAGAGACTGAAAAATTTTAACATATTTGTAAGCAAATATAATACAACTGTCTTTTGAAGAAAAATGTATTTCACTAATATTAGTAATTGCATGTTTATTACAGCTTTCTCTGCCAAGATAAGGAGGCAAATTGTACACAGCCTAGTTTTAAATTACCTAATGCTGAACAATCTTTTTTTTCTGTCTATCATAATTTTGCCCAAAATTAGAGCACAATTTACAATTTCATTCCTTCATCTGCATTGTTTTGCTATCAAGTGAAATTCCAAATATTCTATGGTGAAGCTTTTAATTTCTTCTGTTGTTTTTTTCTTACTTTTGTGTTGTGTTATTGACATTTTTAATTTAAGCTTACAAAAAGAGCAAAGCAAATACTTTACTGGGAAGAGTAGTATGGCTCATCCACGTGCACTATAAACTGACAGCTGCATTGTAGTCATGTAAATGTTGAGGAAATGCTGATCTTGAGATAATACTTTTTTTTTTCTACATGTAGAGCTTTAAAAGCAAAATATACCACAGTGTTAATTGTCTCTGCTGCAAAAATCCATGATGAGAGAAAAATATAACTAACTTCTGAAGTTTCAGTGCAAATAAAACTTCTCAGACAGGTTTTCAGTAGTGTTTGTGTTTTGAAGGTGTTTTCTTCCATACCACCATCATCAGTTATGGGTTGGGTTTTTTTTTAATTCACACATTTTATATTTTTATTTAATGAAAAATGTCTTATTAGTGATTTTTATAACAGATTTCATTTGTAGGAAATCAGGAAGTGATGTTGGTTTCTTCAATACTTGATTTATTTTAGACTTGTTGATCCTATAAAGATCAACAGACCTGAAATACTGAAATACTCTTGTTATCATAAAACCTTCAGTGTATGGCCCATTCTTCTGGAGTACAGGCCTTCATTTTGTCTACTGCTTCCCAGTACAATAGGCCTCTGTGGCACTCAAGAATCTGATAAAGTTGAGTAGGAGAGGATTTGAATTGGGAATGTAGCCTCAAAGTCACCTATAGCTCATTTCTGTCCAGCACATTCATACTTTCATATTTTGAATAGTATATATCTAAAGTGTATGCAATGAGTACTCTCTTTATCTATCCAGAGTCCTTTGTGGACATTATCAAGGAAATGTTTTTTCCTATAAAAATTTTGCAAAGCAAGGCAAACATTTAGCAGAAAATAACATACTGTTGTATTTTACTATAACCTGGGATTTATAATGGTGACAGTAAAAAGGATGTAAAACTACCTTTTTTCACTTTCAAATGGCATCACAATGTACGTATTTTTTCAATATTGAACATGAAAGAATATTTTAAGCATGCTATGTTATCAAAACTGCTTAAATAATTTTAGAGTGCATCTGTAATAGAAGGTTGTACTTAAAGACCATTATTATTACATTATTGAAAGGTTATTTATCTCCAAGTGTTTCAAATATTTCTGTATGAGCAACATGTATCTCAGATTTTGAGCAAACGCTTTGATTAACAGCTGTATATTGATAAGTAGTTCCTGAGGTAATTTGATATCCTGGGGAATAAATGCACAGTGAAACAGACTAAATCAGATTAGGGAATTATTTACCTACCAACCATTAGCACACAGCAGTTTCTGAAGCTGTGATCTGCAGTTAGCTTGGTGTAAATCAGTTTATTGACTTGTATGCATGTTTAGAGACTATTTTAATACTGGTTTTGAATGTTTCCTCTAACAGTGCTGAAGTCTGATAAATGTCTCCTTTCTAAATCTTTTACTGTATCAGTGTAGCTGGGAAAGAATTGGTGAGGCCCAACTAAAGAACCAGCAACAGAGATGAGGTCTGTGTATACTGAGTGCTGCAGTTATGATTTAAGCACAGAGTATTACTTGATCATATGGGCACTGGTTTGCAATACAATGGTTTGGTTTGGTTTGGTTTGGTTTGGTTTGGTTTGGTTTGGTTTGGTTTTTTTAAAATTTTTGATCATTTCACTAGAGATGTCTGTGGCAGACAAAGAATGTTACTGTACTAATTTTTCAACATCTTATAGCCTTGAATGTATTAGACTTGTAAAGACACAGAAAAAACTTGGCAAGTGTGAAGGCCAAATTACATGTTCTGAAGATATAATTTTAAAAACTATGTGGAATTTTACAAAAACGTATAGCTTTGGTATGAGAAAACTTCATGGGTTTTTAATTGCTTACAATTGCAAGATAATTTCTCGTCTGTTTGACTTAGAGTTATCAATATGATTATTAGTGCAGATTTTTAGTGTAATTATTTTTTCTATAGCTCCCAGACTGTGTCTGTCTTTTCCATGAGAGGATTCTATTTAGATTGTGCAAAATGTAGAATTCAAAGAGATTCAACAAGACATTAACAAAACACTGTGTGGGAGGTACAGAAAAACATTTTTTATTCATTTTGAAAATGTACAGGGCTATTATGTGTCTCTAAACCCTTCAGCTATTTTGTACCTTTTTCTGAAGTTATATTTTCCTGCAGCTGGTGCACTAAAATTGTGCCTTTGAAGGGTCCTTGAGTCCTTTCTTAATTTGCTTATTTTGCAGGGGACTTATTCTTTGAGGAGATGAGAGCATGCTACTCATCTCTCCTGTTGGTTGTGTGAAGTCACAAATTCACAGCAGAGATAACTTTGCATTGCTTGCAGGATCCAGAATATGTTTTACACTCTGATATGAGATCTGCTGTGACTGTGCAGCTGATGCACCAAGGGAGGGATGTTTTCATATTACACGTTGGAATTAAACCAAAGTATTGCAATTACCCAGACCCTAGCAAAGACTACAGAACTTATAAATCAGAATATTCATTACAGCTGGCTTCTGACCCCATTTTCTTTTCTGATGAGCTGATTTTCAGCCCATGTTTTCTGCTAACCCTCTTTAACCTTAAGAATTCTGATGACCTATGACTCTATTTTTGATGTCTGAAAAATAAGCCACATAGCTTTCCTTTTTACCTCTAAATATGAAGACTGGAATTCTGAGGGGACCGCATTGTATTTTCCTGCTTATAGAAAAGGGTTTGGATTATTGTTATGAGGAGGAGGGGGGAAAAAAAGGAAATCCAAGTACGACGAAAAATTGTACCTTCTAAATATATGGTAGGAAAACAGAATAATAAAAAGCAACTGAGATACATGGCCCTTAATAGCAAAATAATTTAAGTTACTAACTCTGTGAACAAGCCATGAAAGAAACATGTTTATGCCATGTTAAGAGATTTCAGCAGATTGTTCAGGGATCACCTACTTGAAATAAAGAGAACTTTAAAGGTCTGAGTTCTCACTGTCCTCACCAAACTAACATCCCCTGTCAGAAACAGAAACCAGATTTTGTATGACAAAATACTCATTCAGATACACAGTTTTCTGGTAAGGTTATGTTTGGAGAGTTCAAGTAATGGTCTAAGGGCTCCTTTTGTTTTGAGATGGGATTGTTTCTGTCTAAAATAGAAATCTAGTTTGCTTTAGGGATCTTCAATCTGGAGGCAACAAAACCATTTCAGTGGTATTTATTCTTTTTTAGTTGTATTTTGCAGTTGAGCCGATGCTCAGTTTCTTCAATTTGAGACCTCTGTAGTAGTTTTTGGCCAACAAGGGAGGAGGAAGACTTTCTTTTCTTCTTCTTTTTTTTTTTTTTTTTTTTTTGTTTGAATTTATTTTTTTTTAATTTATAAAATGATTTCACATAAAATAAATGAGTAAATGCAAAGTAACTCTGTATCCTGAGTGGTGGCATTTGAATGAATTGTCATCATGCAGGAATGAGAGCTGGTCAGTGCTCAAAGACAGTCATGGAAAGCTTATAGATTCAACTAGTAAAGGAGCAGCAAGAAAAACTGAAAGCAGTATACAGCTGTATAAATAATGATGTTTCTCACGTCTCAAACACAGTACAGCATTCTTGTTATCCCACCTTGAAAAGGAGTTAGTAGAATAAAAAAAGACAAGATAAGAGCAGCAGAGATGGTCAGAGGTGTGAGTTGAATTGAGTAGACTATTTTACTTCACCACAGAAAAGAGGAGTATGATGAAAGCTGATGCAGTGCTACGTAAGGAACTGCTTCATAGAACTTCCTAATGCAGGAGGATAGGGGTAACAAATGAAAATATCAGGCTTGACACTATCACCTTTAAAAAAATAACCAAACAGAGCTAAATGTAGAAATAAGTTGAAAAGTATGACTGCCATGAAAATGAAATGTCTAAATTAAAAGCGAATTAAAATAATTGGCTGGAATGAAAAATAAGGGTCTAGTTACAGCCTGTGCTCCCACAAGTCCCTGTATTCTTGCAGGTTTGGTAGTGATCATTTTTAGACAGAGTTTAAAGGAGCTTTTGGTCTGTCTCAGTGAGGAAGAAACAGCTTCTGTTCCTGTAGGTCTTTAGACCTTATCCCTTCAGGAATTGCCATCTTGTGCCCTTAGATAAAACCTCATTTACTGGCAGCTGCTGTCCTTCAGATTCATAATGGGACTGTGATCACAGCCTTCATTACTCTCTGCATTCTCAGCCATAGCTCTGATAATCGTCATTTGTTTTTTATCTGAGATTGGACAGTTGGTGCTTGATGTGTACATGTTTCTGTTTCCTCAGACTGACATGCATTTAATTTAGTTCTGGACTTTGTTCAGCTGCTTTGTTTTGCTGAAATGCTCTGGAGGGTGAGCCTACAGCTACAAATCTTTCCAGGTTTGTGTTCAATTTGCAAATCCTATATTTGTAGCAGGAAAAAAGCACTCTCTTTTCTCAGTGGGAGTGTTTGTCAGACCTTTTTTGGCAACAGCAATAAGTAGTTTATGGTCAATTTCATCAAACATTGGCTTCCCATAAATAAAGATGGGGAACTTTTTACACTGGTAGGCTTGGGCCAAAGAGGCTTTTTCTTTTTGTACACATCAGTACTTGCAGTTTTCAGACACTAAAGGAAAAGAAGATACTGGTCTCCAGTTCTGGCAGTACTGTTAAAAACAATTCTTAGAATCTGAGAGACTGACTGAGAACTCAAGATTGTCTCTTTCACTGAAATGGGGGGCTAACACACATTTCATACTGGTTTATCTAAATGAGATGCTAAGTTACAAAACTGAACTTACACTCAAAGGAATCTCTTCATTGCTTCCTTATAACTCCTCTAATTGGAAAGTGAATGATCAGCACTGGCTTCCAAATACTGTGCATTTTTGTTAAGTTCTCTTTTCTCCCTGTTATATGGCTTCTATTACAGGCAATTAATTAGTTTTTTCCACTATTTTTGTTCTTCTGTCCCTTAGATTTCTATCTTACTATATTTTTTCTTCTTATTCTCCATTCTCATTTCTCCCTATTTGAGCTACCAAAAATACTTGATTGTGTTCTTCTCTTACTCCTTCAAATTAGAATCTCATTCAGGTAATATCCCATTGCACCATCCACAAGGGATAGTTTTCTATAAAACTGTTACCAAACACAGAGTAAGCTACAATATAAGGAAATAAGTCTTCCAAGTCACTGGAGTGCTTTTTGGGATTTGGATATGTATTTAGGTTTTGTCTTTCATCAAGGGATGGACAATACTTTCTTGGCCATTTCTCCTAGACTTTCCCATCTCAGTAGCAAGAAGAAAATACCTTATACTCTTCCCCATTTATTTTGGATGCAGGTATGAGTTCTTGTCTTACACAGTGAAAAGGGATGAGACTTAATTTCTCAGTCTTAGAGCAACTTGATTAATTTAACATGTTTCTCTTGAGGAGACCCGTATGGACATTGAAGATTTATATAATATATACATATATATAAAATATAAATATTATATATAATAT
Organism: Corvus hawaiiensis; assembly: GCF_020740725.1. Taxonomy (NCBI): domain Eukaryota; kingdom Metazoa; phylum Chordata; class Aves; order Passeriformes; family Corvidae; genus Corvus; species Corvus hawaiiensis. Next base: position 72,644,872 of record NC_063213.1, on the reverse strand, counting down.
AAATATTATATATAATATACTTTGGTAGATATCCAATTTTTCTTAAAATTATCTTTAGATATGTTTCTCATTTTTTTCAGTCCTCTGTTCTTCTGTTGAGTTTATACTTCACATGAAACAATAGACAAGAATCTATTCTTAACACTGTATCGAGCATTTTCTACTTCAGTGAGATTTTTCTCCCCCATTTGTTGTCCTGTGTATTTTCCCCTAAATTTAATTCCCTGTGCCTGCCCATTCATCCTTAGGAACACTCAAACATAACCTGGTTACTCTGACATTCAAAGCAACCTTGTGCCTTCCACAGTTTGGTCTCTGAAATAATTTCTCGAGAACTCCAGTTTTGATGTCTATTCCTTGGGTCTCTTCTTAATAGTTTGACTGTTTTTGTCATCAGATGACTGCAAAGGTTAAGTTCATCCTCTTATTCTATGTCAGTCCTGATGGATGCTTGCCTGTTTTGCCCTCAAATGTTTCCTAATGATGGAGACTCCATAGTTTCTGCAGGCAGCCTCTTGTATTTTATCATTCTTACCTTTAAAAAGTCTTCTCTGCAGACTAATTGGAAACTTCCATGGACCACTTCAGATTTGTTATTTGCTCTTATAATGATTGTGAACATGAGGAACATACTGTAAAGATGAAGAGCACAATATCTTTTTAAATATTTTAACAACATTATTTAAGCACTTTTTCAACCTGTTTTTTTTCCCCCCGAATAGAATAAAACCAGCACTAGTTTCTTTAACCTGCCTTTAAATTCTTCCTCTTACACCTTTGAGGCTCCTTACTAACCTCCTGACCTTTCCAACTGGTTATACCTTCCACTGAAGTATATTTGTAGTCACAATACCTTGAGGCCGTTCCAATATGGATAAGACTGATATATAAGACTGATATATTCTGCATGTGACAGGCTGCATGCCTGTTAATGCCTCCCAGTACATGAGGTCTTTACACAGTGCTGCAACAGCATGACATTGTTGATGGGTAGACAGTTTGTAATTTTTATAATTCTGTTGTAATAATCTTTCTATAATTCTGGTACAATTGATTTTTGCTTGCTTCTTGAATTTTAATCTTGCTTTACCCTAAAAATCAGATAATTTTCCAGGATCCTCTTGAATTTGATATTTTCACTGTATATGGTGTCCCTCCCATTCTGGTGCCATAAATAGTGTTTAATAAGCATATGCTATATTCATTCATGAAGTTTTTATTGATTGTATAGATTGATACTATAGCTAAGGAGGAGTCCTGTAATGATGCCCTCAGTTTTAGCATTAAGTTGTTGATAGCTAGTTTGAGAGAGATTTTCTAAACACCTGTGCAGCCTCTCTAGACCTTTTAGTAATTCCTGAGCTGGCCAACAAAAATGGCATTTGAGGTAAATCCTCTACTAAAGCTAAGATGTGTAAAAGACCACTTCATATATCCACAAAGCCTATTTCTCTGTCAGGGAAGGAAAACAAATTAGTTTGATCTAATCTGCTTATGTATGCACAGCATGTCATTCATGTCTTTATTTTTTTTCCCAGGTGTTTTTAAATCATGTGTGTGAGTATTTAAATGGAAATTGGAATCAAGACTGACTCATCCTTTTTACTTTTTTTTTGCTTTTAAAGGATGTTTACCAGATTTCCCCTCACCTAGCCTTTCTGCACCTTACCCACCCTTCAGAGATGAACAATATATTCCACAGGTCATCATTAATTACATGACCAAGACAAAAAAAGCCTGTCTTCTAGGACAACCTGTTTCAGTAATTACTACTGTCATGGTGGACTAGTTTTTGCTGCTGTTCAATCTGAACCTTCCACATTGCAATTTATGGCTGTTGTCCCTTGTTATGTTGTCTGCCAGTACTGAGTTATTGTTTGTTTATTTAGAGAGTGTTCTTTCTGCTCAGAAGATCTTTATGGATGGAGTTTCTCTCTCTGCCTATGTTTCAGGCTTATAAGCAGAATTTTTTTTCTTGGCTTTCACTGGAAAGCTCATTTTAAGTGGAAAATATATATATACATATATATATATAATAATGCCCTCTAATACAAAAAAGCCTTACACTTACCCATTTGATTTTGTCAATAATACCTATAACAAGTGTTACTTGCACTAACAGAGGCATAACCAGTGTGTTTAATAAAGGTCATGAGTTTTTTTAAGCTAATATGTTATGAAATGTGAGCCTGAATTTATTGAGAATTTATTAATAATTTCAGAACACTGGTTACTGTTCCTGAGATGGTTTTTTTCTCTGCCTTAATTTCTTTGAGCCAGGAGATGGATCCAAAGACAACTGAGATTTTTCAGTTGATTTGGTATTAATATATTTTTTCATGGAGGTTCCAGAAATTCCAATAAACTGAATTCATGTTCTAGTGCTGTAATTCTAAGTTCACCAAGCAGGACCACCTGATGTGATGTTACCCAATATGTGAGAAGAAAACAGGACACCAGAAAAACACCTTCCCCCTTAATTATGACCATATAGGTGCTGCCTGATTCGATGCTGGGATTTTAAAGTATTAAATCCCTGATTTAGTTAAGTCCTTAAAGTCACGTATAGCTTTAATCATTTGAGTAATTGCAATGATGCTCAACACAAGAGGTGAAATTGAATTCTTGTCCTGAGAGCTTTGTCTAATTTATACAATACAGTTTGTTGTATTCAAACAGAACTATAATATCAACTCAAGAGAATCAGTGTTTTGCCTGAATTCCAGCTTCCCTCTGTCATTAAATGAAAAACATATGAAAAACTAGATCATAAAATTGAATTTTTTGAATGTGCAAAGTTTAGTGCCAAAGTGTTTTTAAAAAACTGAGATGCCTGGTTTTAAACTAAAGGGAATATTTTTCACAACTTTATCTATTACAATATAAGCAAGTCTTATTTCATGCAACACTAACTTAGAGATGCTTTCCTAGGAGAACTGATTACTATATTTGTTTTCTTGTAGATAGTGTCATTAGTAAGTCACACGTAAAATTTATTAAGACCTATTAATTTTCTTTTGCTTTTAAGAGTCATAGACACATGTATGTACTCTAGATGATTTGTAAAATTTTGTGCCCATAAACAAGTGTGATATGAAAAATATGAAGAAATACCAAGACGTCATGAATGTTTTAACTCTTATGAACTCACTTCATAGATAAATTATAAATAATTATTATAGGGCTTAAACAATTTTTACCTTTTCTGGCCTATTTTAGCACTGGTTTTACAAGTCTCAGAAAACTTGTGGGCAGGAAGGTTGGCTGTAGATAAGCCTATAGCCCATATATGATAGTATTTCTGTAGCTCATGTACCTCCTATGTCTGAGCTAATTCTGTTTGCACTATGCAGTGGTGCAAGACAGAGGAGAAATATGTGTCTTAAGGGCATGGTATTGACTTTAAAGATGGTGTAAATTCAGGTGATTCTGTCTTTAGATAATCTTTTTTTTTATATAATGAATTCCTGATTTTACTGCAAGTGGAAACAAGAGTATTGAAGACCTTAGCGAAAAAGTAGTCTTCTCTCCCTGAATTTTCAGATCCAACAGTTATGGGAAGTATTGCATGTATTCCAAAAACAACTTATTTGTCAGCCAAAAAACCCACGTGGTTGAATTGTACCTTTTAATTGCTGTGGTAGTGGTTATGGCATTGTATGCAGAAATACAGCTGCTGGGTTTTATTTCTTTAATGTCCTGGTAGTGTAATTTAAGTGTTCAAGATATGGCACAGCCAAAACTGGGCCAAAACTCTGCAAAAAGTGGGACTAATAAAAATTTTCTCAAAAATCTTTTTTGTCTCAGTAACACTGTCCAGAAATGACATTGTCGCATCCTAGATACATCAAGCAGCAAAATGAAAAACAGTTTACCTAAAACCTGTGGGAAAACAATAAAACAAACTTATCAAAATCAAGCTCTTCTAAAATGTAAGTCAAAAGCAAAGGTTTCTCTTCCAGCTGAAAAATGAAAAGTTTCTATTGAATTTGCATTTAAAAAACAACAGTGAAATAGTAACAGGGTTTGAATATCTCTCCGTGAGAAATGAAAATACAGTTACAGGTCCTGGGGCTTCCACATGGAAATACACTGCATCTTGAGGAACGTTTTCCTTTGTTGTTCTTTTGTTGTCATCCTGTGAAGACTCCGCTATTTCTGTTTCAGTGGGAAAAGTAGTTCTAATAGGTCTTCAGCAAACATAAGACTTCTGTCAAGGACTAAGGGAGAGGAGGGCAAAAAGACTACAGATGTAGATACAGATCTGATCTGTCTACATAAACTATGATGTCATTTAGATATTTGGTATCTGATAAGCATTTGATGAGGGAAGGCATGCCAAGCAATTAGCTCTAATCAGGAGAATTAAAACTAGACGTATTTGTACATGGATGATTTCCAGTACAAAGAGAATTGGCAAGATCCTTAGCTGTGGCACATCAGATAAGATACTATACTGTACATAACTTTTTTGCAAGACTCTGATTTTGTGAAAGCAGTAAGACATATGTTTGAGTTATTTTCAAAAACTGGGATGATACTTAGCGAAAATTAAAGTGGACTCAACAAGCTATTCTGTATTTAGCACATTTGAAAGCCTGTAAATAGTAATGAGTGGTTTCCTCTACTGATATAAGGGTAGTGCATTCACTGTATGCATAAAAGTGTATTTATTTTATATATTCTATATTATATAGACGCTATAGATACTATTTGTATGTATATGTACTCATGTGTATTACAAATCTTTTTTTTGCAGCCTGTGGGAAGGGATCATGTTGGAGATATTTATAGAGGACTGTCTCTGGGAGGGACCCCTAGCTGGATCAGGGGAAGAGTGTTATGAGTCCTCCCCTTGAGGACGAAGAAGCATCAGAGACAGTATGTGATGAACTGACCACAGCCGCAGTTCCCTGTCCCCCTGCGCCACTGTTGGGGAGGAGGCAGAAGAAACTGGGCGTGAAGTTGGGCTCAAGCAGGAGCGAGGTGTAGGAGGAAGGCGTATTAAGTCTTGGTTTTTTAAATTTTCATTACTCTAATTTGATTGGCCATAAATTAAACAAATTTCCCCCAAGCTGAGCCTGGTTTGTCCATAACTGTAATCTGTGAGTGATCTCTACCTGTCCCTGTCTCAGCCCAGGAGCGTTTCATTATATTTTCTCTTCTCTGTCCAGCTGTGGAGGGGAAAGATAGAGAGGCTTTGGTGGGCGCTTGGTATCCAGTCACAGTCAAACCACCCCAACTAGTTTTAATATTTTGGCATAATAGCAATACTCTTCACCACAACGAGGCATGTAGAAGGTGTAATTTTCATGTATTTTCTTCTTTTTTGGAATGCTTAGATAAAAGTTTCTGTGTCACACAACTTCTGAGCTTTGCTGGGAAAGGGAAAAGGAAAAGTCCTTTTAACCATTTTTGTGGTTTATTTTCATTTTTCAAGCTTAGAAATGCCTAATACAAATGCTGATATGTAGACCTAATAACAAATACGTTTAAGAATCAAAAAGGATCTTATATACTGTTAAGGTTTGTTCTCAGGTTTTTTCTGCCCTCTCTATATACCCTTTAATAGATGTCATTAACTTAATATATGATAGTCTTACTCTGGGTCTCCAGTTTCTGAGGGACTGGGAACCATGATCTCACATTTTCTCCTGCATTGATAACTTTTACTCCTGGAAGGCTTAAAAGAACCAATGGAAGGGGTGTAAGAAGGGAAGAGAAGAGCAGTGGAGGGTTGTGTCCTATTGTCTTTGCTCATGAGACTCAGAACTTTTTAGTTAGAGAAAAAAAAGTTTTGAGGTTTCTTTTAAAGTACTAAAAGGCTTTTCACATGTGAAAAGATTGGTATGAGCTTAGTCATTTCTGCAGTTCATCAACTGGACAGTATATTGCCATATTGAATGACTAACAGTTGACTTTAATGTTGGGAATATGGATTTCAATGCCATATCATTCTGCTTATTTACATCTTATTTTGTCTTCATTCTAAAAATCATCTTCTGTTTGAGAACTTTGGAAGTGATTAATTCTTACTGAAACTTTTTCCTGTAAATGTGTGTGTGTTTTGTCAGTGTGTGTCTGTGTGCATAAAATCTAAACCAATTCCCTGTAAAGGTGAACTCAGTAACCTTACCATCAATGTCTCCCCTTCCTCTGGCCCATATGTAGCTAGGCATAGATGGGATCTTTGAAAGATTTTATTCCCTTGGTAAACTTTGCAAAATTATTTGGTTTACTTCAGTATTATTTAGGACCTGCCTCCAGCCCTTTAAAGTATCTGTGATCTCTATGATCTGCTGTAATGACTAAGGCATGGATTCAGACTGGCAGGGAATCTGAGACATCTATCCAAAGAAACGAGCTGGTTTTATACACTCCTTCAAGACACAGTTTTTCCATAAGTGGTGTTTTTCACTAAGCGACCCATCACACCTTGCTACGTCAGTAACACTTTCCCAGTGTCCCTATATGGGGGGGATCACGCGCTGCCGACCCGTCCGGCAGCTTCCGGCAGGCTCCTCTCTGCAGGGCTCTGCCGTGTGGCATCTCCTCCCCGCAAGGTCAGGTGGAGACAAGCCTCCCTGTGCTGCCATGGCGTCCTGAAGGCACATCCCACAGCCCGCAGCTCAATCCCATCCTATCTCTCCCCACAATCTGCCAGCCCTGATGTTCTTCTCTGGGAGTGAGCTGCACAAAATCCTGCACACAGCCTATCATGTGGCTGTTGCTGATGCTGTCTTGGTTGGCAGGGTTGGAGGGGAAGGTGGGAAAAGGATAAACAAGAAGAAGAGTGTTTAAAATGCCTACTGTCTATTTATATATTTACTCAGCGCTGGTACCTGCAAAGAGCTTGGGGAGGCCTTCACTTCAGATAGCTGATATTCCTGGAAGAACAGAAGTCAACAGTAGATTTTTGATGACTTAGCAATTCAAGTGCCATTGCTTGCTGCACTTAACCTTGGGTTGTCCACATGCATGCTGATGAAATTAATTCTAAGTGCTGAATGTTGACATTATTAAACACTTTTATTACAGTCAAAGCTATTATGCACTGCCTTCACAAATTAGCAGTATTAGCCTGTCTTCTGTAGAGGTTGAGGCCAAGAGACCCTCAGACCAAGGATCTTGGAGCAAGCTGCAGCCCAGTACTCTGTAAGCCCTTTGCCTTCCCCATCCCTGTCACTGCCTCTGCCACACTGGCACAAAGCCCAGACTAATGCCCTCAGTGTACTTCTCAGTCTAGTCTTGCTCTCTGCTCTGCTAGTAAGACATTCGTCATTAGTTGAGAACAAACACACTTTCTCCAAGTTTGATTTCCTGAGTACTGCTGGCCTTTAAACTTTTAATCAGTTAACCCAATATTGAGTGTAATTATTACTTGGTATTTAAAACAATTTGTCTTAGTTAAAGCCTGTCTTCTGCAAGAGCATGCATTTTGATATAGAGTTAGGAGGTGGAGAATCCAGGTCATCTTTTTCTACTTCTTACTATAATAATTTTTTTCTCTTTTCATTTAATTTTATATTTCAATTTGTTTTAAATTCCAGCTCTTGGGTTTGGTTTTGCCTTTTCCTGCTAGGTTAGACAGTTTTGTCCAAACCATTTCCCCCCTTCGTTAAAATATTTGTATATTATCATCAAATTACCATACAGACTTCTTTCTGGTAGCTAAGGATACTGAGAACTTTATGTTTCTCCATATGTAAGGCACTTTCTCCAAACCTAAACTAAACTGTCTGATTTCTTTACACAAGTCTTTCAATATGTCAACAGCTTCTAAGAAATAAGAATGCCAGAGTGGTTTGGAACATTTTTGTATAGGTTTCACAAAAGTAATATACAAAGGTAGAATTATTCTAACACCATTTCCTAAAAGACTGACAACTTAGAACTCATTTCTACAGTTTTATATAATTACACTTAGAATGATTGAATTTTTTCTGTTTAAAATGTTGTTTCAAGATGATTAAAACTCCATGAGCTCCCATCAAATTCCTCAAGTACATTCAACCCAAATGAGTGAAATTTTTAGGACAACATCTTTCATTTCAAGTATTTTTTAAATAAAAAATATTTTCATTTCTTGTTGGAAAACTGACCTGGGTTTTAAAATATGGGAAGGAAGGATTTTGAATTTTTTATCATGTGATCCATTCTTTTTCTTTTAATGATGCTCACAATTTTTTTTTTTTGGCAAACACCAGCACAAAGCCAAAACAATCTGCAACTGTTCCAGCTTAAATTAAGTAGGTGACATGTGGTTATAGACTGCACACAGAGAACATTGGCAATTTTAACGTTTCATGAAAGGGCTAAATAAAAAAGTGGAGCTAAGTTCTTGTTGGAGCACTTGTAAGTGAAAAATATAAATAATAAATAAATAAATATAAATATTCAGGCAAATATTCCAACTTTCTGCAAGGATTAAACAGCAAAATACACTCAAAGCACTTTTAAATAAAGCGTAACAAAACCATTCAGGAATCGATCCAAGTTTTAAATTTGGGTTTATCTATTTCTCTCTCTTGTGGAGATGAGAGGCAAAAAATGAGCAGGTCAAATCCCTGCTTGCATTGACTTTAGTAGAAGGAGATTAGACCATGTATTCACACTCTTAGGGGTAGGGAATGCAATAGCAGCATTGTCATTGCAGGCAGTGCAGGAATTAAGATCTTGCATAATGAAGGCTGTATTTCTTTGCTTTGGCAAGATGAGAAAAAGCATTAACTAGGTGATTAGCAGATCAAATGAGCACTTTGAATTTTATTACGATCTTTATCTGCCATTCTATCATACTTTTAGTAGAATATTGTAGGCAAAATGGAGAAAGAAAAAGATGCCTTCAAAGTCAACTTCCATTCCTACCCCACTCTGCCACCTTTTTTCAATTTGAGGAATTTTTTCCCTTTTCACTATGGGTCATTTTGGATGATGGTTAGCTTTCAGGACTAGGATGGGCTTGCATAGAGGTAAAATGTTTGTTATATTAAAAAGCATTTACTTAGTTCTGCAAATGTCTCTTCCCTACTGAAAATCCTTACACATGTGAACAGGCTGCTTTCCTTATTAGTGGCAGCCAAACTGAGCCCAACCTGCAAAAGGTGGTTTTGCCACCAGGTGACTGCACTGAAGACCGTGCTCCTCTTGACTGATGCAAAGCACGTAAAAATCAGCCATTGATTTTAGACATGTTAAGATTACTCTTTTCCAATGCAGTTTTTATATGCCAATAGACACACTGGGACATGCAGCTGTGGGACAGCCTGCAGCATAATTCACTGGACCCAGGTGATGCTCTGCTTTCTAACTCTCAGGAGGGAGTGGACTCAGCAGAGCTGAGGAGTCAAGCAACTCTCACAGGTAATGAGGAAGCGTCACCAGATGTGTACTTTGTATTGGTTCAAGTCTAAGGGGACTTTCTGCTCAGGAGTTTTAATCCCTTTGCTCGTGGGTGTAATGTTCTTTTGATTTGCTTGACTGTGTCTTTGAATGCAGTGGCAAGACCTGTAGGGCCAGAATCTACAGCTGTCCACTATTTAATTAAAACACAGAACTATTCTGATTATTGAAACAGTAAATATATTGGGATATATATTGTCTGTCTTCCCTATAATCAGTAAAGAATTTCAGAGCATAGATTAAAACCTCCTGAAGAAATATAGTCTCTGACCTCGCAAGGCAAGCATTTTGGGAAGATCCCCCCAAATGCTAGAACAAATGCAAGACTATAGGACATTAAAAGATAAGATCAACATTATAGATAAAGGTTATTATTTAAGCTTAACAAGCAAATTCAACACTGTGTTAACTGATTAACAGTAATATAATGATGAATTCAGTAAGATGTGTAGTAATATGCTATTTAAAATGAAAATGATCTGAGTCTATTATAAGCTGATTTATTATATTCATAGGGAAACTGCTGTAAAAATTAATGTTGTGTCATGCTCTAATATTATCATCAAGGAATATTAGTTTTAACGAACAAAGATAATGAAAGAAAGGGGGGAGAAAATAAAATAACTAAGCCACTTAGTTTTAAAATTCATCACTTTTTAGTGTTCTGTGAATGAATAAATAAGTGGTAGAGTTGATTACTGTGCTGCTGTAGGAGCTAAAGTCACAACAAAAACTAAGGTTGAATTAAGAAATTCTGCAAACTCCTTCTGAAGCCTCGGAGAGTCATATGCTGGAAAAGGCAGATTAGCAGAGCTACCTGCATCTTTCTGGACTCTGTCCTTCATGAACTGGCAGGTGAAATTTGCCCAGAAAGAGGATCTCAACTAAGGCAGCAGCCTGTGCTGCTGGAGACCAGCCTTCACCACGAAAGTGCAGTACTCGAAGTTGTTGTCAATCAAACATGTAGTTGGGTGCAGCCCAATATAGACACCACTGTTTAATACACAGACAGTTATCCAGAATCATCTTGCAGAAAAACTGTGAACTTTAGAGGCAGAAGGACCCACCATACCCCTTTTGACCTCTGGAGGTATCTTCGGGTTTTCTGGGCCTAAGCAATGTTCTAAATATCAGAAAGAAAAACCTGTGGTAGATCAAAGAATAGAGAAATCCAGCTCTACAGAGAGACTTCAAAGGTAATTAGTTTTTCTTTTTTTCCTCAACTAAGAAAAGCACAAAAAAGAAAGCAGCAAAGCATCCCCATGCAATTCCTATATTAAGGGATAATAAATTGTTCCCTTCCTCACCCCAGCAGAATTTTCTATTGCCAAGCCTGACATCTGGAGCGTTGTATATAGCCGAATGAGAACTCAGAGGTAAGACAATGCTTTCATCTCAAATCAAGGCGTGTGAATGTTGTTAGGCCTAATTATAAACACTTTTATCTCATGCTCCAATCAATTAACAGTTGTTATTTGGTAGCTGTAAATGCCATGAAGCAGTGCAGTTGTTAGCTACACTCAGGTACACTTAGTACACCAAGGGCTGATTTCCCTCAAATGATCTTTTTTGCACAGAGATTCCTCTTCTGGATGTGCTGTGTTATTTCTGTCCTGAAGGAGAGATTCAGATCCTCTGCTTGATAAAGAAGTACAGCTTCTCTGAAGTTACTGGAGCTATGCAGAGCCACATCAGTTGGATACATGGCCAGTAGGAAATTTGTTATTTCAGAGCTCAGTAGAAGAGAAAGACAAACTGGAGAAGAACATTCAGGAAAGGAGTGCTTGAAAAGACTAGTTTGAATAATTTGGTTTTATAATTTGGTCTGTGATACCAATCATCACACTATTTAAAAAAGCAAAGGTGTCTCTCAAGTAAATCTTCTCTTTCTCTCCTGTAACCTTATCACTGTCTGATCAAATGTGTCTTAAGTTCCTCTGTGAATAGAAGCTGCACTCTTTGAAACTCACTTCTTAATGCAAATCAGCTTGCTTGTTTTCAGCTTCATAATCTTTTCCACGGCAACAGCCTATCCGGATGTCACAGATAGAAAATGATGACTTTCAATGAGTAATAAGCAGCAGGGGCAAACGAATCCTTCAAGAAGGAGAGTGGAAAAAAAATCCTCTTTAGATTAGATCCAGCAAAAAGAACTGAATTCACCAAGCATGTAATTTAAACCCAGTGATGATATTTGTGAAGTTTATTTGGTCTTAAACTTCTTTTAAGTACTCTCTGTGTGTGATGCAGCATAACTTGCTGGTCTGCCTGGTCCCCATCAGCACAGCAGCAGACAGACTCCTAGAATTTGTCCCAAAAGAACATGAAAGTCTGGCAAAACATTCTTGATGAATGAAACCAATAAAACAAAAGAGAAACATTTTCAGTAGGGGAATTAGGTGGAGTTTAATGTCCGTACACCATGCTGAAGATTTTTACATGGCAGTGCCTATGTATAGCAAGCTTTTGTCTCTTCTGTCAGAACTGTCTGCCACCTACTGCTTATTCAGAGGGTTTTTTCATAGTTAATAGCAGCATAACTAACAAATGAAGGATATTTCTGGCTGCAGGGATTTTGCATCGCTGGGAGAATATTTGAGTGACTTAGAGATTTGTTTTGCTCTTGGTTGGGGCTTATATATTTTTAAAAGACTTAATACAGAAATATAGGGGAGCTAGATCTTCAGACCTCCCTGAGGCAATGAGTATTAGTGATTAGGCTGGGTTCCCTCTAGCCAGAGACACTTCAGTGATTTTTAAAATTAATATGTTGCCACTGTTAAAATCTGAGTGTTATTTGCCTTAGGGATGTGCAGAATGTTGCATACTCCCAGAGAGGGAAAGATCTATGTGTTTTTAGCAGGATCCATGCTGGTTTTAAGTCTTCGAAGAACTTTGCATACTTGACTATGGCATTAGTCACAGCAGCCCATAAGAGGCACTAAATAAGCATGCAGCTTCAGAAGGAAGCAGGGAA